>NW_028327182.1:305530-608560 GCF_987537825.1 Furipterus horrens
GCGTGGGAAGCGAGTGCTCTCCTGCCTCTCTGCGCCGGCGGTCTGAGTGGTGCCGCCTTTGTCAGAGCATGGGAGGTGGGAGGCGCATGGTTCCCCACGGGGGGCCCTCTGTCCACACGTGCTGGCCATCCTTGCCCTCCTGCCAGGTCCAGCCAAGAAGGGCAGCGGGAGGGCAGCGCGCCCCCTCCCTCCCCCCCCGGGGCCAGCTGAAGCTGGGACTGGCCTTGGTGACGTCCCTTTTCTCCCCGACTGGGCTCGTAGAGGAGCCTAGCTGTGCAGAGTTGACGGGAGAGACGGGAAGACAGTCAAAGCCAACCGAGGCCTTTGGGAAGAGCTCCTGGGACGCCTGCCTCCGTCCCTGCTGGCCCTCTTGCCTCACCCAGTGCACACAGTTCTTGTGGAGGTCCAGGGCTGGCGCCGGGTTGCCCCCAGGATGATGTTCGGAGCAGCAGAGCTGTGGGAGGGGTGCCTGAGTTACCTGGTAAAGTCTCCTGGCCGGCCCTAACCTGGTGGCTCTGTTGGTTATACCATCATCCCGATACAGCAAGGTTACAGGTTCGACCCACGGGGCAGGCCACCTACAATACTCAGCCAACCATGCATCAGCGGGCAGAACAACATTGGTGTGTTTCTCTCTGTCTCTAAAATCGATGAAAAAAGAAGACCTGCTGCTTCTTTGTCCCCCCTTCCCCGAGGCTGCCCATTTTTTCACTGAGATAGTTCGCACTCACCCATTTAAAGTGGTTCTTTAATATATTCACAGAGTTGTGCAACCATGACCGCAGCCTAACTTTAGAATATTCCACGCCCCCCAAAGAAACTCCACACACCCTACCGGTCACTCCCGGCCCCCGTCTGCCTTCAGCCCAGGCAGCCGGAACCGGGTCTGCCTGGATTTGCCTGTGGTGGGAAGTTCGTATAGATGGAATCACACGTGGCCTTGTGACAAGCCTTTTCACTTAGCATGTTTTCATCCATGTTGTAGCAGGTGTCAGTACTTCGTCCCTCTTTAGGGCCAAGTAAGTCTTATTGTGGGGCTAGACCACGGGTTTATTGACTCATTAGTTGAACATTTGGGTGAATTTTCTAATTTTCAACTATTTATAATCCTGCTATGAATAGTTACATACGGGTACAAGTTTCTCCGTGGAAAATGGATCTATAGGTCAGCTTGAAGAGTGTTGCCATATTCACAGTAGGAGGTCTTCCAGTTCGTAAACTTGGAACGCTTTTCTTTGAGCTCATCTTTATTCCAATGCTGTTTGTAGGTTTCAGTTTACAAATCTTATGCTTTTGTTAGATGTATTCTCAGTATTTTATATTTTATTTTCTTCACTATTATAAAGGTAATTGTTGTCTTAATTTCACTTTTGGTTTGTTGCTCCTATAGAGGAGTTCAGTTGATCTTACAAATACTCGTGTTCTGCAGCCCCGCTGAACTCATTGCTTATGCCAGTAGTTTTCTAGTGGGTTTCTTGGACCCTGTCCAATCAGGCTGTTTTATTTATTAATTTTTAAATTGATTTGCAGGGGGGAGAGACGTCTATTTTTTTTTTTAAATAATTTGTTTATTTTATTTGTAGAGAGAGGGGAAAGGAGAAAGAGAGGGAGAGGAACATCACGTGTGGTTGCCTCTCACTCGCGCCCCCAACTGGGGACCTGATGTGCAACCTAGTCATGTGCCCTGACTGGGAATCGAACCAGCGACACTTGGCTCGCAGGCCGACGCTCAATCCACTGAGCCACAGCAGCCAGAGCCAAGACATGTATTTTTTGTTGTTCCACTTATTGATGCATTCATCGGTTGAGTCTTGTATGTGCCCTGACCAGGGATTGAACCTGCACCCTTGGTGTATCGGGACAGTGCTCTAACCCGTCCAGGGCCCAGTCACTTTGAAAGCTTCCCAGCTGATGTAAATGTGTGGCCAGGGCTGAGACTCACTGAGCAAGCCCGGTGTTCCCTATGCCTCTGCGGGAGGGGCGGGGGCGGGTAGAGCAGTCAGAGTGTTTGAGTTTCTGAGGAACCCCCTGGGCCTTGCTACGAAGGCGGCGAAGGGCGCAGAGTCCTGACCTCGAGCTCCGTCCGTGCCTGTCTTGCGGGGGCAACTCTCCCTCCTCCGCCCAGTGAGACCAGCCCGTGCGGAAGCTGCTGTGTGTAGACCTCGAGGGGAAGTCAGTGGGTTGGGGAAGCCCGTGTGGTCTCCGTGGGGACTGAGGAGAGGAGGAAGCTGAGGGCCTGGCCCTGCTGTGACCGTGCTGTGGGGGAGGAAAAGACTTTGCTGTCCCCTTGAGGTTCTTTCAGCTGCTCTAATGGATAAATCTACATGAGATCATTAAGAAGAGAAAATAATCAAATTTAATCGTATATGTGCACTCGGGACCCCCCCACGCACAGGAGAGGTTCAGAGGTGGAAAGACATTCTGAGCCCTGGGTGAGGTCAGGCACCGGGGGCTTCAGAGGGAGGGAGGTCACGGAGGATGACACGAAGGACAGATGTTCATTAGAAGTTTGTCCTGCCCTCTCAGGTCCTAAAAGGTTATGCCTGGTGGTGACTCTTGTTATGCGCAAGGCCCCTGATTTAAAATTCTTCGAGGAAGAGGTAAAGCCTGCAGGGTCTCGTGATTTTCAGCTCCAAGTGATTTACATACCAGTAGCACATCTTGGGGTGACTTGGTCTGAACCCCTA
Source organism: Furipterus horrens (assembly GCF_987537825.1). Classification (NCBI taxonomy): domain Eukaryota; kingdom Metazoa; phylum Chordata; class Mammalia; order Chiroptera; family Furipteridae; genus Furipterus; species Furipterus horrens. The sequence goes on from NW_028327182.1 coordinate 308,218, forward strand.
GAGTTCCCTGGAAATCCCACACCGCAGAAGCGGGCTGAGCAAACTGCTCTCTCCCTCGTTCCCAGAGGCGATGGTGCAGGTGGGTTTGCAAAGCCGGGCCCTCAGATTGCACCTGTTTCGGGAACCTGCTCGGGAAGCGGTCTGTTTGAAGGCCGACTCGCCCTCGTTTGTTGCCTGAGAGACGTGTGGCCGATCACACGTGAGCGTGTAAGGAGGGTTGTCGGTGGAGAATTGAGGCCCAGAGTTTTGTGAGACAATTGAGACCTTTCCTTCGTGAACAACTGGCCGAGAACCGGACCTTCAAGAACTGAGACATTCAGAAACCGAGGCTTGACTGTATTTAATAAGAAGCATCTGTATGGGGAAAAAAGAAAAGAAAAACAAAGGTTAGTGATCTGAGAAGGCCTCCTGGTCTCTGGTCCTGAATGCAGTTAGTCTGGAAGATTTCTAGGCGTCTTGTCTTGAGCTGCCTTCAGGTGGGGCGCAGTCTGACCTCCCCTGGCCGGCAGCAGGCCCGGAGCCTGTCCGCAGGCGAGCCGTGGAGGGCCTTTCCCTGCGGCCCGTGCCCAGCCGTCCCACAGCCTTGGGAAACGAGCGTTTTCAGTTTTCAGTGATTCCCGCTTAGGGGAGCGGGAGAAAGCTGGACACGTTCCTTTGGAGAGTCCCAGGCAGGTATTGGGAAGACTGGAAAATCCGGATCCAGTCCAGCTTGTAGGTGGAGACAGAAACCACAGAGACTGGGAACAGCACTGGAACCTGGTGGCCACAGAGATGTTACTGAAACGTAATTTTTCTCACTAAAATTAACTCCATTTTTATCCAAACGAAGGGTAATTTATTTTCAAAATAAATGTAGTTTCAGTAAACGCGGCCCCTTGTTGACATAGGACAGAAAGAATAGTAATTAACTGCACAGGCTGTTTTTAAAATTTTTTAAAAAATATTTCAGTTACAGTTGACGTTCAATGTTTTATTGGTTTCAGGTGTAAAACATATTGATTAGGTGATTACAATGTTACTGGTGCTCTAACAACCAATTTGTACCTGGTCATCCCTTCCCCTCCCCCTCCCGTCTGGTGGCCAGCAGTCTGTTCTCTGTCTTGTAGGTACAGATATGATGTTAAGTGTGGCCGGGGACGCTGAGGTAATTCCAATAAGCAGGATGAATAGCCAGTACGCACGGAGGACTGTGGCTTGCTCAGACCAACAGCGGAGGGCGGGAAGCCTCATCCTCCTTTTACTGATTTTACAGATATGCTCATTAACAGGGAGGGTCCAGGAAAGAGCTCACAGGCAGATCCTGGGAATGTTTACAAAATACTTGAAACTTGCAACAGAGGATGCTTAAAGGATTAACTAAATAGAATGCTTCCTGACCAACAAGTCTATATAGCATTCCTAGACAGAAAGATAGGAAAACAGAAATCTAATCACTTACTCTTTTAAGGCTAAGGAACTGATGCGCTGTTCAGAAAGCAATTAAGGTTAAACACCATTTGTCAGAAAGCAATTAAGGTTTAACACCATTTGTACTTAATTTTGTCTGATTTCCTTATCAACGTCAGGGAAGATGGAGTACTCAGCAAGATTCTGTTTAAGTCACAGGATGTCTGTAAGATCCCGAGTCCTGAGCAGGCAGAGACTGTCAGCAGCAGCAAGTCCAGCTCGCTGCTCGGATCATTAGACACCTGGACCGAGAGGCATGTAAACATACCTCAGATCAAAAGTCTTGGTTTCCAGCATCATGTCTCTTTGAGTTTCTTTTTGTTTTGTTTGTTCGTTCATATTGTTCTTTAACTTCCAATGTACGTGAAATCAGACGGCGTCTGTCTTTCTCTGCCTGATCTGTTTCGCTGAGTGTGATGCCCGCCAGGTCCGCCCCTGCTGCTGCAAACAGCAAGATGTCCTTTTCTCGGGCTGAGCAACGTGTCCTGGTCTGTGTTTCACATCTTCAGCCACTTGTCTTCTTTTTTTTTTTTTTTTTATCCTAAAAGTTGTAGTTGTTTTCTCCCCCACCTTTTGTCACTCATTATATTCAATTTTTGGAGTGTTTACTGGTTTTTGTACCTGTTTCCGTGGCTAAGTGATGTCAGCATGCTGACCACTATCTTTCTCCTCTGCAGGTTTTGTACTGTTTTGCAAAGGGTAGGCTTGCTATTTCATCAGTGGGCTCTTCCCATCTACACAGCAGCTTTTATTAGCTGCATTTGGTGCTGCACTGCTTCTTTGCTGCTAAAAAGTTTCATATGTTTTTCTACCTACTTATGAGTATGAAGGTTTTCTGGGAGACTGGCTGTTCTAGAAGGCCCTATTCTGGACAGCAGAAGCTCACATGGAATTGTCCTTACAGATAAGGCAATGAGCAAATTTTATTACAAATAGTATCAATGTGTCCATTCATATCTGGATTTAATTTAAAATAATTTTATAGTAGAAATTTCTAATGGGTGATAAGATTACAAAAACTAACATTTTCTAGCAAGAATTGTGTGCCAGGCATCCCGCAGGGCACTTTACACAATTATCATTATTCATAGTTTGTTTGTTTTTATTTTTTACGGAATTTATTGGGGTGACGTGGGTTAACAAACTTACGTACATCTTAGGTTTACAATTCTATGACACATCATCTGTACACTGTATTGTGTGTTCCCCACCCGGAGTCATAGTATTGATATTCTGTGAAGTCACTACAAACACTGAGTGAGAGGATGCTGAATCACTGCTCCCGGGGGAAATACAGGGTTACGTTCCTGTGAGCCTCGGTCACATTTTTTGTCAACTAGTCAACATATAACTTTGCTTACGAGTCTTCTTATTTTAAGATACCCTGTTTAATATATATTGTTCACTGATGCATTAACACTGAACTCATGGTCATCGGCACTATAGTTCATGCCTGAGTAAAGCTTATCTAATATGTGTATTTTTTCTACAATATACGTCACAGCTTCTTGTCCTTAGAAACACTTGACAGCACTTCAGCTCTACATTTGCAAGCTATTTTGTGAAACAGTGAATTACTAACAAAAAAGAAATAAAGAGCAAAAAACTAAAAATAAAGGTGTTAAATAGGCCATGAGAAGAACAACTGTTTGCAGCAGCAATTTTCAACCTGTGAGCCACAAGAATATTTAAAACATGCAGTACCTGACTATTTAGTCAGGGCCACTGACCTCTTTTCCTTAGGTTGTCAAGTTAAAAAAACGACAACAGCTATCACAATAGCTGTCTGGTGTGAATGAATCAAAGTTATACCTATTTTTTTGTCAGATCAGCAAAAAAATACACTGTTTGGTGCGCCGCAGAATTTCAGCAGCTAGCTATGTGTGCCATGAGATGAAAAAGGTCGAAACTCACTGGTTTGCCAGATGAGGCCTGACAAAAGAAGGCACTTCAGCTGCCCATGTGTGTCAAGCAAATCAAATTTTGCACCGTTCTGTGCATGTCCACAAATGCCCAGGAAAGTGCCACAAGTATTGATTTTGGAGTTACAGATAAATTTTGGCAAGTAGGCTAATTCGCAAAACTGAATCCATGAATAATGAGAATCAATTGTATTTGAATTTTCAGTTAACATTTAAAGTAACTCTTAAAGATGAACTTTGGTATATCTAACTTACAGGTGAGAAAGCTGAGGAATAGAGAAGTTTTATAATAGAGTAGCTTTAAGAACACATTGATAGTTTGCAGAGCTTTGTTTGTTCAATTCAAAGACCTTCATTCTTTCCACAACAGGTTTCCAGATATGAATAATGACCTTTTAACTCATCTTCCTTGAAAAACCTGAATATATTTGCTATATTTAAAATAAAGTGCATACTCACTTAAAAACAGTCATATATTGATCTGTGTAAATTTCCTGGGCTGCTTTCAACCTTTAAAAAGATATTTGAAAGTATTAATAGCAACAATATATATGTGCACATATTATTCCCTCTTAGGTTCCTGACTTTTTATTCAGAAAGATTTAAGAATATAATTATGAAGAGGCAGAAATTATGACAGTAGGTCTCAACCATAGCTTTATATCAGAATCACCTGGGAAGTTAAATGAGAAAATATCTTCAGCCGCTTGTCTTCTGATTGGATCATTTAACCATTTACATTTAAAATAATGATTAATAGGTCTGCAGTTATGGCCATTTTATTCACTGTTTTTTTTTTTTATTGTTTTTGTTGTTCTTCATTCATCCCTTATTCTCCTGTCCTCTTCTCTTGATGACTTCCTGTAGTGTGTTTGAAGAATAAATTTTTAAAAGACTTTATTTACTTGTTTTTAGAGAGAGGGGAAGGGAGGGAGGGAGAGACAGAGACAGAGAAAGAGAGACATTGATTGGTTGCCTCTCTCACACGACCCCAACGGGGGACCTGGCCCACAACCCAGGCCTGTGCCCTGGCTGGGAATCGGACCTGTGACCTTTTGCCTTGTGGGACGGCCCCCAGCCAACTGAGCCACACCGGTCGGGGCGGTGTTGTGTTTGGATCCCTTTCTCGTCATTTCTCGTGTCCCTCCGGTGGATTCCTGGTTTGTGCTGAGAGCCACTGAGCTGTGTTTATGTTGAACAGCAGTCTGGTTTAAGTTGATGGTCACGTAGGTTTGAATACATCCTAAAATCACTACCATGTTTACTCAGCCACCCCCATTTATGTTTTTGTCGTTATTTTTCACTTCTGTCGTGAGTGTGTCTGTGTGTCTGTGTGTGCATCCCTTCACTGATGGTCGTAACACATACAATCTTCCTATTTTTGGCTTTTAACCTTCGTACTGGCTTCAGTGGTGGTTGATTCACTGCTTTTGTTATATATTTGCCTTAGTCAGTGACAATTTTTTCTTTGTGATAGTTTTTTATTCATATTTTTAACTTTTTTCTTCTTCTTAAAGAAGACCCTTTAACATTTCTTGTAATACTGGTTTGGTGGTAATAAACTCCTTTAGCTTTTTGTGGTCTGGGAAGTTCTTCATCTGCCCTTCCGTTCTAAATGATAGCTTTGCTGGGTGGAGTGATCTTGGTTGTGCGTCCTTGCTTTTCACCACATCGAATGCTTCTTGCCAGTCCCTTCCTGCCTGCAAAGTTGCTTTTGAGAAATCAGCTGAAAGTCTTATAGGCACCCCTTTGTAGGTAACTCTCTGCTTTTCTCTTCCTGCTTTTAAGATTCTCTCTTTATCTTGAACCTTTGTCATTTGAATTATGATGTGTCTTGGTGAGGTCCTCTTTGGGTCTAGCTTGTTTGGGACTCTCTGCGCTTCCTGGACTCGTATGTCTGTGTCCTCCACCAGGTGAGGGAGGTTTTTGGTCATTATTTCTTCAAACAGGTTCTCAATCCCGTGCTCACTCTCCTTCTGGTTCCCCTGTGATGCAGATGTTGTTATGCTTGATATTATCTCAGAGTCTCTTAAACTGTCCTCATTTAAAAATGTCTTCTCTTTCCTGCTTTGATTGGGTGTTTTCTGCTACCTTGTGTTCCAAATCGCTGATCTGATCCTCCGCTTCCTCTAACCCATCAAATGTGCTTTTCATTTCTTACTGGTTCTTCTTTATTGGAGTTCTCACTGAGATCATCTATTTTCCCCCGAAGTTCCTTGAGCTTCCTTATCACCAGTGTTTTGAACTCTGCAGCCGGTAGATTGCTTGCCTCCATTTTATTCAGTTCTTTTTCTGGAGTTTTGTCCTGTTCTTTCATGTGGAACCTGTTCCTCTGTCTTTTCATTTCCGCCGCCGCCCTCTGTTTGTTTCTGTGCATTAGGAAGAGCTGCTGCATCTCCCTGTCTTGGCAGAGGGGCGTTGGGTAGCAGGTGTCCTGTGGGCCCAATGGCGCAGCCTTTCTGTTCACCTGAGCCAGGTGTTCCAGCGGCGTCCCGTGCGTGGGTTGTGTGCACCCTTTTGTTGTCGTTGAGCCTTGATTGCTGTTGCAACACCAGTTGGTGGGATGGCCCCTCAGGCTGGAGGGGGAGCCAGGTGTGCTCACGCCCCGGACAAGTCTGTGCCGAGGAGGGTTCTGCGCAAGCAGAGCAGCCGCCAGCGGCAGCCAGGGGGGTGGCGAGGGGATCCGTGGTGGGGTGGCAGTGCCTCGGAGCCAGGGCCCAGGACAGCATCCTCAGTTCCTTCCAGAGGATCCCAGAGGGGGTGTCCCACCTGTGTGTCTGTGCTTCCCTTCCAGGCTGTGGCCCCAGACGTCTGTGACCGGACTCCAGTCCCACTGCCAGCCGCCATGGAGCCTCAGGTCAGGTGCTTCCAGGGGCGGGCAGGGCAGGGCAGGGGTGCGTGGCTGGTCAGTGGGTCAGTGTAGCCCGGCCCACCCTGCGTGGCTGGGGTGCAACAGAGGAGAGAAGGACCCTCGGCTTGGTGCTCTCCCGTCTCCCTCTCTGCCCTCAGCCCTGCTCCTCCACGGCCTGCCTGCAGGAGGCTATATGGTGTGAGACCATTTAAAAGCCCCCTCCTTCAGCAGGATGGCTCCCACGCTGTGCCTTGTCTGCTCTTACTTTTGCGTGAACTTGGAGAGAAAATCGTAACATTCAGTCCAAAGCTCTTCAGTCACCCGTTTCCTTCCTTTGCTGAGCTCTGTAACGTCTTCACGGCCACGAGCACTTCCGTGTGCACCCGAGCGCCTGGGCCTCCTGCCGCTCCCAGAGGCTGCCCAGGACACGGTGTGTAAAAGCCCGAGGCCCTGCGCCCAGAGCAGCCGCCGGCGCCCCGCGGTTTGCGGCAGGTGTCACCCAACGTCCTTCCGAAGCTCCGGAGCCGCCTCAGGCTCAGCAGAGAAACCCTCCTGAGCTCAGGCCCTTGGCACCGCCCGTGGCTGGCCCTCCTGGGTGGCCGCTCTGTCCCCTCCGCCATGTCCTTGAGCTGTCTCCAGGTCGGAGCCACTGCCTCCTGTGCCCCACAGCTTGTTAACTTGGGGGTGCTCTCTCCACGCCCCGTTTCTCCTGATACCCTGCAGTGCAGGGAGGTGGACTGATTACTCCCAGATTATTTCCGGTTCTTTTTTCCCATCAAGTAGCAAAAACAGACCCACTGCCCGGTGGCCCGCAGAGTCAGCGGTCATGGCGGCCTCTTCCCCCACCACCTGCATTTTCTCCCTGCGATAAATTTTTCTTACCTTTGATATTTTTTTCCTCAGGTTTTAAAAACTGTGGTAAAATTTTTTAAATTGTGGTAAAATATACAGAGCATAAAATTTACCATTTTCACCATTTACGCGTCCGGTTTAGTGGCATTAAGTACATTCACGGAAGTTTCATCTTCTCTCACCAAAACTCTGGTCCTGTTAGACACTCCCTTCCCGGCCCAGGTGGGCGCTGGTCCCTGCGTTTTATTTATTTAAAACCATTTGCCTCCTAAAACCTGTCTTCTAAAAGTTTTCTGACTTTTTATTAAAGATTTTATTTATTTATTTATTTATAGAGATAGGAAGGGAGGAAGAGAGGGGGAGAAACATCACTGTGTGGTTGGCTCTCACGCGCCCCCAACTGGGGACCTGGCCCACAACCCAGGGCTGTGCCCTGACCAGGAATCGAACTGGGGGCCGTTTGGTTCTCTGGTCGGTGCTCAGTCCACTGAGCCACACCAGCCTGGGCCTGATTTTTCTAATGAAAAATATTAAGGGCTCAGAAGATGGAAACAGATTCTCCTGCACCTCCACCTCCCACCGGCCTCGTGCTGCCCCCCACGCCTGCTTTGTGCTTCTCTGGGCCTCCAGACTCCCCCCTCTTTCATCCCGGGTCTTTGGTTCTCTGACACCCCTCCCTGGCTGCCGATGCCCAGGACGCTGTCCCAGACGCATCCGCACACCAGAAACACTGCCCTGCTGCCAGGGCAGAGGCTGTGCAGCGCTGAGCGGACAGGCCAAGGTCACGGCCCCTCTGGGTGGCAGCAGAAGCCGCACCTACGGCCTCAGGGCCCAGGGTGAGCAAGCCTGCCCATGGGTAGAGGGCGTGTGCCCACTGCTGCCCAGTATTTACTGGAAACCTGCTGCTTGCACACGACCATCTTGGGCCCACAGAGGAGACGATGAGGGGAAGCAGCTTCTGCGGGGCGCGGGGCGGGGCAGGTGGGCTCGGGGCAGCGAAGGACTCATGGGACTTGGCAGAAGTGAGGCTGCCCTAACACTGCCTTTGGGGCGCCAGCGCCCCGCTTCGCAAGCTCACTCCCGCTAGGCGTTATCAGGATGTGCGTCACTCGGTAGATGACACGCTTGTGTGGCAGGAGCTTTGTCTGCACACAGGCCCTCAGGCGTCACCTGTCGTGCCCACAGGTGACTGAGGCCTTGCCGCCCCTTTCCTCCCAGGTCCGCAATGGCTCCAGCCTCCCGGGCGAGCGCCTCACGGACCTGCTGGTGTTCGGCTTCCTCCAAACCTGCCCCGGCGACAGCTTCCAGGAGGAGCTGAAGGGCCTGGGCCGCGACCTGCCTGTGCCTGCCGCCCACGGGGAGCTCCTTGACCACGAGCTTCAGACGGACGGCAGCCGGTTCAGCCACATCGTCGTGGAGGGCCAGGACCCTGGTGGGCCCCCGCTCTCCCTCTGCCTCGTGTCCCCAGTGACGTTTGGGGCTCGGTCCCCACCACACGTCCGGGTCCCGCGGTGGTGGGGTCGGCACAGGGTCCCTGCAGTGGAGTTGCCAGTCGTTTCTTTGTCACGACCCTGGTGTCTGTACATGAGGGGGCGTGGGAGGGTCTGAGTCTCACCCCCAGATGGGTGAGCTGCGGCCCAGAGAACAGCGCACGACAAGCCCAAGTCGGACGCCTGCTGGGTGCGGCCGGGCCCGCTTTGTCTTGGCCTCAGTGCTGGCCCCACGGGCCCCCGTTCCCAGGTTGGGGAGCAGCGGTTCCCAAGCACAGGGTCCACGGCCCAGCTGGTGACCATGGTGGGCGCCCTGTGAAATCCCTGCCTTAAAAGTCTGGGTTGACTGAGGGCTGGAGTGGACCTGGAATCCTGCTGCCCTGTCACCTGCGGGCCGAGGGGCTTGCACTGCCCTCTGGTGGCCCTGAGGGGGACAGCAGCCCGTCCAGTCTCAGATCTGGGGGACCCTGGGATGAGAGTGCCCAGCCCCTTTGGGGAAGGTTTAGGATGGGTGGGGTCAGGCCTTTGCCCTTCTACGCCATCCCACGCCCGCAGACCGAAAAGCCCGGCTGGACGCCGGTGGTGTTGGCCGGAGTGATTATGGGGCTGCGCATGGCCCCGCGCCCTCTGGCAGAAACAAGCGTGTTGATTAAGTACCTGCCAAGGATTGAAAGCAGGAGGCAGAACAACTTCGTGGGTGAATCCACTCGCGGGCCGAAGGGGACAAGCCTGGGGTGGGAGGGTGGCCGTCCCAGATGTGGCGCGAGCTGGGGGGCGGGAGCGGGTGTGGCAAGGCGCCTGCGGGGGATCGGGAGGGACCCTGCGGCTCCACTGAGCGGGCTGTGAGGCTGTGCCCCGTGCTGCCCTGGAGACTGGGAGGCAGGAGAGGCAGGGCCAGGGGAAGGTCCTGTGAATCGTTGGCTTGGCTAGAAGGGCTGGAGTTCACGGTGATCTAAGGCTCGGTGGTGACTTGTCCTATGAGCAGAGGAGCACGTGGGAAGTCCCAAGGAGGAACATGGTGTTGGGCTGACACTTTGCATGTTGACGGGGGGGGGGGGGGGTGGGGGGGGCGGCAGAGGGTGTGGAAGGAGGCCTCGCCCCTCTTAGTGCGTCCTGAGAGTGGGTGGGGGCGGGCAGGGGGCAGCTCTGCCCGTTGGCCAAGGACGGGAAGGATGAGAGTTCTGTCCTGACAAGTAAGAAGCCCACAACCCAGGCCTGCGCCCTGACTGGGAATCAAACCGGCGACCTTTTGGTTTGCAGGCTGGTGCTCAAGCCACTGAGCCACACCAGCCAGGCTGAAAAGTGAGCTTTAACGGAGCAATAACAGCAGCTGCCATTTACTGAGCCCCCCTGGGAGCTGGGTGTGGGCTCGCTTCACGCCTCATCAGCTGTTCCCTCCGCGTCTTCCTGTGCGTTGCTGTTGTCAGTGCTGCGTGATTGGCAGGAAACCAAACTTAAAAAAATCAGAGTGCCCTACAGCTGACACGCTGGCGGGAAAGCCAGACAGTACAATACACGGTGTGGTCCTGAGTGTCAAGGGTGGCAGAGGAGGGCACGTGCCCGTGAGAGTGGGGTGTCCACCTGGGACAGGGACCTCGCACAGCTCGAGGGAGGGGGAGAAGTTCTGTGAGAGGGGCTGGGCCAATCCTGCAGAGCCTCCCAGGTCCGAGAGGGCTCTGCTCTGCTGAGGGAGTTGGGGGCTCTAACCCAGCCTGACCCTGACCGGAGCCCCTGCCCTGACAAGGCTGTCCCATGTGCCACACGGAGCCTTTCCACGCGCAGAGGTGGAGTCTGTCCAGGGAGAAGTCTGCCTGCTCAGGCCCTTTCCCGGAACCCAGCAGTCTACCCCTGGGGGACACCCCACCCCCTGCCTGCCCCCACCGTGGGGGGGCTCTGCTAGTGGGAGCTGGCTTTGTTGCTTTTCCAGGGTGGGTGGCATGGGGTGAAGGTGTAGAAACGGGCGTTGTCTGAGGCTGCCATTGTGTCTGCCGCTCAGATTCTGAGACGCAAGAGGTCATCATCCAGAACATCGCCCGGCAGCTCGCCCAGATAGGAGACAGCCTGGACCACAGCATCCCCCGGAGTCTGGTGGACCAGCTGGTGATGCAGTTCAGGAACGGGGACCTGTCAGAGGACGTAAGTGGGAAAAGCTTCTGGTGTCTTTTCCGGGGTCTTCTGTCCCATCAGACAGAGCAGTGTTCTCTGAGGGGCCCAATTCGTGACCGTCCACAGAAGAACCGGAAACAGGAGTCACAGAACAATCAGGTGTCTTTCAGAAGAATTAAGTCCTTTGGCATTTAAGAAACCTGAACCCTCAGAGTCAAGAGTTCGGGGATAAAACGTGTGAAAAGATGAACCAAGTCTATGGGGCGCCTCCAGCAGTAACTTTCTCCCGTTTTAGGGAGCTGAGTAAAAACTGCCAGCAGAGAACTTAAAAGTCACTTCCCAGGCGTGACGAGACAGTGGCCTTTCAACCTGCTGCTCTCGGCTCCGTGGGTGTGACCCACACGCTGACTCACGGAGCCTTTGTCCTTTGCCGGGCGCTGTGGGGGCTGTGGCACTGTGGCCTCTCTGCGGAAGCTGGTGGGCACGGGGGAGAAATACCCCAAGGTCGTCAGGTATATGCTGACAAGTTCAAGGAGAGAAGGGTTCCGTTCTTTCGACTACAGCTAAAAATGCAGGTGCCCCTCACCACCTAACAAAACTATGCTGATCCTCTGGGTTCAGCCAGGCCCAGCCTCCTGCCTCTAGGGAGGCCTGTCCCCTCCCTAGTGGGCTCGTCCCCCCGTGATGTCCTGCCTTGGGACCTCTCCCACACGTCCACTTAATCTCCCGTGAACGTCATAAGCCTCAGGGTCCTTTCCCGGCCGCTGGCCACTGGCGTCCCTGTTCCCGGTCGTCTGAGACATCATGGGGAGTGCACTTATTCCTGATGGCCAGCCTGAGAGCCAGGGGTCCCCGGAGCTGGGCGCGCGCACCTGGCGCTCGGGGCCACGTGTCTGGTCCGTGAGTGTCGCTCTCTAGGCGTGGTCTCGTCTCCGCTTCCTGCCGCCTCTCCAGGCTGATGTGTTGCTTAGTCCCCCTCCCCTGGCTGGGCGGCTTCATAACCACTTCCTGTGGCAGGAGCACTCGCTGGGGGGCAGGACGGGAGCCCCTGGCCCTCTGTGTGCACTCTGTTCCCCCTGCAGGGCCGGAGGGCCAGCCTCGAAACCGCGGTGGACCAGGCCTTGCGGGCCTGCCCTAGAGACATGGAAGAGCAGAAGGCCGCACTCCTGGTGACCCTGCTGTTGGCCAAGAAGGTGGCCAGTCACAGCCCGTCCTTGCTCCGCGAGGTCTTTCGCACAACAGTGAATTTCATTAACCAGAACCTGCTCACCTACGTGAGAAACTTAGTCAGAAATGTAAGCTCCTAACGCATTTCCCCGAGGCTGCGTGGTCTCTGCCTGCTCCCCGCACCCGGCTCCCTTGAGGTCAGGAGTCCCAGCCCAGCCCTTGGCCTCCTTCTGCCGTTCCTTCCGCATCTGATGCTCAAACCCCAGGGAAGGTTGTCACGGGCACCCTGCTCAGTGGGGGGCTTTGCTTTGCTTTCGTGAGCAAGACCAGTGTGGCAGGAGGGACCTCGGCTTTATTTTTAAGAGGCCCCACTGTCAGCGGGAAGGCTCACTTCGTCCTGTCCACAGGGTCATGATAGTCGGGGGCAGGTGCGTGGGGCGTCCAGGAAAGGGGCCCCGGGCCCCGGGCCCCGAGCTGAGCCTCTGGTCTGCTCTCACTTCGCCTTGTCCGCAAAATAAGTAAGATTAAGTTCTTTAAAAACACGCTTTCCAAAAAGGATGAAGTAGAGAGACCAGAGGGGGAGGTCAAAAGGCGGGGGAACTATCTGAAACCTGCCCCCCAAAACATGTCCCTTTACCAATCCTAGTGTCTCTTTGGGGTTTTATGGGTCCGGAGCATGACTCAGACATCCAGCCCTCTTACTCTTTACTGGTAAACCTGAAAAGCTCTGCGTCTGCCGGGGAGCAGGGAACTGTTGGCCGAACTGTTGGAAGCAGGGAGGCCTGGGAATGTCCCAGGCAGTGCTCGGTGGCCACCATCTCACAGCCGTAGGGGTGCGGTGTCCCCAGCAGCCCACAAAGCCCCAAGAGCCCCAACAGCTTCGACTTCTGGGACCCACCGAGGTGCCTTTTCGGGAGAGCCAGCCACATCTCAGTGCTTCCGGAGAAGGCGTTTTTATACAAACCCCGCTTCTCAAGGGCTGCCTTCCGGTTTGTAGATGAGAACAGCTAGTTTGGACTCGAGCAATGGTCGCGGACACAGCAGCGGCGTCCACTGAGTGAACTGTGGCGTGAGCACCCAGACGGGAGAGGGCAGCAGTAAAACCCAAGTGGGTTTTAAACGTGTTACATCAACACAGTGCTGAAGGTTTTGCTCCGGTCGGGAGAGGGGTTACAGATTCTAACCAGTCCATGGAGCAGATCGGAAAACCAGTTTCAGTTGCTGCAGCGTCGGCTGGATTCCCGGGGTCTGTCCTTCCCTCCTGCACGCGTAGGGTTGGGGGCAGGCACGCGGCATGCTGTGGCAGCGGTCCCAGGCTCCCCTGTCAGCCAGGTGTGACCCGTGACCCAGCTGATAGAGGGGCTGCAGGCCAAAGCGATAGGTGCGTCTCTGAGCTGGGTCCCTGGAGCAAAGGAAGCTGCCCTTGGCCCGGCCGCCTCTGCCACGGGCCAGGATGTGCGTGAGATGAGGGTACAGGTGAGGACAACAAACACCTTAGTGACAAGGACCAGAGAGACAGGCTCCTGCTCCTGAGACCGTGGTGCTGGCCGTAGAGACAGAAACAATCTCGTTTACATCCTGTGCAGATTACCTGTCCCCGATGTTGAGTGCATTCTAAAAACTGCAGTGTTTGGTCAAATGAAGGATGTAACCCGCCCTCCCCATCCCGTTGTTTACAAGGGCTGTTGGTAATGACATGGCCATGTTCATGCATCTGCACAGTCTCTGGTGCTTCCAACGCTGTGACCCAGAACTGGGCCTGAAGTGCCACCTGGGCCACAGCAGAAGGAAAGGAAGAGGAGCCCTGGTCATTCAGAGCAGGTTAGGAAAGCGGGAAAAGGAGCAAACAGGTTCTAAGAAAGAGAATTTAAAGTAAAAGTCTGCCCTGGCTGGTCGCTCCACTGGTTGGAGCGTCATCCTGACACCCCAGGGTGGTGGGTTCAACCCTGCTCAGGGCGCAGACAAGAGTCAACCAGTGATGCGTCCGTAAGGAGCAACAAATCCATGTTTCCTCACAAATCAGTTTTTTTTAATTTAAAATAAAAAATTCAGAATTATGACTAATTCTGGTTCTTCCCTTCTTGCCAGGAGATGGACTGACAGCTGCAGCCGGGCCTGGTTAAAGCCCGGCGTGGGGATGGCGGCGTCTGCCTCTCATGGGGATGGAGCCGTGACCGTGCAGTTCTTAGTGCAGACGGCACAGGGTGACAGCTCCTTGTTCCTCACTGCAGTGAAGGGGACGTTTGCAGCTGCCGCCCACTCAGAAGTCTCCCCATTGATCGACTTGAATGAAAATGGCAGCCTGCACACATTCGAACAACTTGCTCTCATCTCGTGAACCTACGTGTGTGCCTTTCTCTTTTTCAGTGTATGGGTCCCCCCTTGAAAATTAAAGTTAAATGCAGATTATAAGGCAGAAGATAAAAAAACACTTCATGTTTTTTGTCCGAAAAAACAAAAAACTTGACCGTTTATTAAGGTGCAGCCTTGGAGCACCCCTCCCAGCAGCGGCATGTGTGGAGCCGGCTGGGCCGGGAGAGGGAGCTCACCCGCCGCTTACAAATGGAAGTCCGTGTGCAGCAGGCAGCATCGTAACGCCAAGGGCGGGCTAGTCTTCCTGTTTCAAACCACACAGCTTGGGACAGTTTGCATCCAGAACAGGTTGCCCTGTTTCAACTTGATTTCCTTTTCTCAGAGTCGAAAACCGGAGGCAACTGTGGTGTCACTCGGTTTCCAAAGTCAGGGAGCTAAAGGTGCCCCGTGTCTTACCATGGCTTTGACCAAAGGTTTAAGGTGCTCAGTTGTCAGGAACTACCGCACATACTCCATGCGGATCCTCTGCTGATGATCTCGCGGTTTCATTTCCCAGCCATACCCCTCGGTTCCTCCAGGCCTAAGGCTGTATCATGAGAGAACAGGCTTTTCTAGGCATAAAAATTGAAACAACAGACTTAAAAATTCAACAGCTGAGGGGCTGCCTTTTCTAGGGGCACGAAACCAGATCTCTTAGGGAGTGCGGGAGCGAGTACACTTAGCGACGCTGCCACGCTGCCCGTGGCTCCCAGCAGGTGTCCCCTAGGGTTCCGTTTCCACGTGTGAGGGTGGGTGCCGGTCCGTGTCATGCACGTGATCTGTGCTCTGCACGAACGCCCTGGTTGCTGTGAACCTGACATTCGGGAGAAGCTTATGAACAAGCGTAATGCGCTACCAATAAACACGTTACCAAATGCTTCTCTGTTCCTCCAGTGTTTCAGTTCGTCAGCAAACAAATGACTACCTCATTCAGCATTAAATACATGTAACGCAAAGTGTTGCCACACAGTAGGAAGGCCGTGTTTGTGGACAAGTTTCCCGTAATGGGGCTGTTAGGAGGACCCTCTTCAAGGTGTCCCTACCACAGTGGAAACAAGCTGAATCGCACGCACTGTACAGACCCTCACGCACACCTGTGTCACCAGGGTGGGGAGACCTTCCTCCTAGAAAGTGTAATTTAAATACAAGCAAGGGACTCAACTAAAAAGCTCTAAAATGCAAATAATCCCAGACTCCGATACTTGGTCACAGCAGTTTACTTTCCAGTTTTACTTAACACATTAGGCCACTTTTAATGCAGTTTCTACACTATCTGGTGTAAAGGTGTCCAGAGCAAGTCAGATACAACTTGTGTGCAAAGCAAGGCGGTCACCTTGTCTCCCCAACACCAGCGGACGACGAGATTCTGCGGTACCACCCGGTCCCACTCCCGGTCGGGGCCCGGTCCGCAGTCCGGGTGCCTAGCAGAGGCAGCTGAATGATGTTTCTCTCTCTCAGTTCTAAAAATCAAACATCCTCAGCTGAGGATTTAAAAAAAAGGTAAAAGGCTTCCTGCGTGGTGCACCTGCAAGCCCGGTGCAGTGTCGGGTGAGATGTGGAGAAACGGGAACCCCAGTGCACTGTTGGTGGGAATGCAGACTGGTGCAGCCACTATGGAAAACAGTATGGAATTACCTCAAAAAACAAAATGGAACTGCCATTTGAACCAGTGATTCCACTGCTAGGATTATACTGAAAAATCCTAAAACCCTAATTCAAAAAACTTATGCACCCCTATGTTCATAGCAGCCCTGTTTACAATAGCCAAGTGCTGGAAACAACCTAAGTGCCCATCTGTGGATGAGTGGATCAAAAAACTGTGGTACATTTACACAATGGAGTACTATGCAGCAGAGAGAAAGAAGGAACTCCTGCCATTTACGACAACATGGATGGAACTAGAGAGAATCATGCTTAGCGAAATAAGCCAGGCAACGAAAGAAAAATACCATATGATATCACCTAATACAGGAAACTAAAGATCAACACAAACAAATGAACTAAATAGGCAAAGACTAGAATAGTAGTCACTACGGGGGAGGGAGAGAAGGGGGATGAGTAAGGGAACGATCAGGTCAAGGAACGTATATGAATGACTCATGGACAACGGGGAGGGATATAATTGTGGGAGAAGGGATGGGCTGGGAGGGGGGAGCAATGGGGGGAAAAATGGGACAACTGTAATTGAATAACCAAAAATAAATAAATAAAAGGCTTCCTGCGTGGTGCACCTGCAAGCCCGGTGCAGTGCCAGTCGGGTGTGTCGGGCCCCGCATCGCGGCCGAGGCTTGGCTGCCTCCCCACAGCCCGTGACCTTGCTGCCTGGTGGCAGACACGCGCGTCCCCGGCGAGGGCCAGACGTCCGGCCGAGCCCGTCCTCAGGAAGCCGCAGGGTTGCTGCTCTGCTGCGGCTCGTCCTCAGTCAGGGGCATGGGTTAGGGTGTGAACTGAGTTACCCCCACCACCATGGTGTCCCCAGCACAGCGCTCGGCAGAAAGCGGGGTTCAGACCCGGCTTCTGTCCCCGACCGGCCCGTGAAGGTAGCAGCGGGAGGAGGGGCGGCACAGAAGGAGCCGGGGGAGCCTCGCCGAGCCAGCTGCCTGCAGCGAGGACGGTCACCACGTGTTCCTGCTTGAACCCAATCATTGTGAGGCCATGAGAACCAGCGATAAGTTTAACTCGGTCCAGGAAAAGGCACTTTTAATCTAAGGAAGGAAGAAATGGAGGACTGATGGGAAAAGGCAACGCTTTTCCTTAAGGGCCCCTCTGGATGTTGCCGGTTCCCGGCCAGAGTCACGGGGACCTGGGCGTCCCTGCCTACTTGTCAACAGGGAGGCGGCACCTCGGCTCCCTTTTCCTGAGAGAGGAGGCGGCAGACTAACCTCAGAGCGCCCCGAGCAAGCCCACTTCCTCTCGAGGGGCGCCGCACGCACGGGAGGGGGCGATCTCGCTGCAAAGCTCCCCCGGAGCGGGAGCGGGGCAAGCGGGCCGAGCCAGCGCCACTGCGGAGCCTTTTCAAGGTCGCCAGTGCACCTGCGAGCGAGCGGCGCCACGCGGGGACAGCGGCCGGGCTCCTGCCGCGCACAGGGCGGACCCGCAGCCCCGCTCCAGCCCCGCCGAGGCCAGTGTTCCCGCAAGAAACGGAGGGAAAGCACCGCCCTCCGGGCTCTGCTGCAGCTGCGTCGGCGGCGAGGCGCCGGCAGCACCTGCTCGTCCTCCCGACGGGTTTGCCGCTCGATCCCACGCCTGTCCTCGGTACCGGTGACCCCTCCGAGGGGAACGGGGTGCGAGGGCCGCCGGGTGTGGCCGGCTGTGTGAACACGCGGCTCGCACACACCGAGGACCGCACGGATGGCGCGTTCGCTGGACACCTGGGTGAGGTTTTGACAAGGTGGAACGGTGGCCTTTGTATCGGGTGGAAGAAAAGGAAGACGGGGATACGAGACAAGAGCATTTTGTGTGGGGAATTTTTTATGTGTATTTCTAGACAAAAATGTTTCAGCTTGAAAAGAAAAAGAAAGAGACGAGATGCGTTCGTATTGCGGCCACAGATCAGCTCCAGCCCGCGGCGCCCATGTAACTGAACAACAGCGGCCATTTCCAACTGGGACTCAACGGACCCGGTGCTGCTGACCGGGGCACCTGTCCGCCTCCGGCCCACGGTCCCCGCAGGGGCCCAGCCAGGACAGGGAGGGAGGGGGCGCCCCCCTCGTCCACACGCAGGACTGCGGGTCTCACACGGGCCGAGAAAGCCGATGAGGCGTCTCCGCCCGCACTTGGAGGGCGCACCTGGCGTGACCAGGCCCCGCACGTGCCGCCTCTCGGGGACAGGGCACCCAGCGTGCAGCCCCCCGGGGCCCCCGCCCAGGCTCCCGCATGGCGGGCACGGGGCCCTCGTGTGCAGGCGGCAGGCACGGCTGACAGCCTGGCAGGTCACAAAAAAGGGCAAAAACTGAAAAAGCATGAATGACACTGGGAGTCGGGAAAATCCACGTCGCTGCCTCTCATGTTTTAGACGACTCCACAGAAGTCAGTAAATGCCCGAGTATTTGCTGAAATTGTAACGACCCAGTTTCTCAAGAACAAGGACGTCCTAATGTGGGGGAAGCACGCGCCCCGACTCCAAACCCACGTCCCCGCTGCGCCTGCTCGGGGTGGACGGACTCCGCGGGCCTCCACGGGGGGCGGGGGGGGGGGCGCGTCGGGCACCGAGCGGAGCCGAGAAGCTGCTTCCAGGAGCCGAGGGACGATCACTACGTCAAGCTTTCTGAAAGGTACGTTTGTGTAAAAAGGAAAGGAATTAAGAGAAAAGAGAAGGAAAAGATTTTTACCTGCAATACCTTTTATTTCTATAAAACAGCTCTTAAAATAATGTAAAAACTCCACGGGCCGACACCTGTCCCCAGGGCGTCTTTGGGGGGCGGGGGCGCACGAGCCGGGAGCGGGAACGAGCAGCAGAGGAAACGCACGCGCCGTGGCCCCAGCGCAGACGCCGGAGCCGGGCGCGGGCGCGGGCGCGGGGGGCGGCGGGGGCGGCGGGAGGGGCGCGGGCGGGCAGCACGGTCGGCGGTCCTTCCCCGCCCGGGAAGCCTCCCTGCCCGAAGGCCACGGGGGGCGGAGAGGCCCCTAAGGCACGCTGCAGACGCGGGTTTCTCCGGGCGCGGAACCGTCCTGCCCCGGAGCGCGAGTCAGTGCTCGTGACGCCGGCGTTCCTCACGAGCCACGGGCTTTCTCGCCAAGGGACCGGAACCCATCCCTCCGGCAGAGCGGCCAGGCCGTGCGGGGGGCCGAGGAGCAAGCTCCCCGCAGTTCACAGGGCGAGGAGCGCCGGGCGGCGCGGACTCACTCCGAACCGTCCCTTTACATTAGCTGTAGACGCCCCCAGGGGTGGCCGCCGCCTGCCCGCCCCGCCGGAAGGACGGCCTCTCCCAGGGACCGGCGGGGGCAGCGCAGGGCAGGGCGCCGGCACGTCCTGCTTCTGCTCAGCAGCTTGGGACTCGGTCTCCAGAGAAGAGCCATTCCCATCTCCCGCCGGCTCTGGGCTAACGTTCGAGAGACGGGACGGGACGGCGGAGCAGCGCATGGCGGCTCCACGTCCCACCGCGTGCCCGACCTCTCCTGGAGCGGGGAGCGCGGGCCGACGCCCCCGGCAGCTCAGAAACGACCCTGGTTCCGTCGGTGCGTCAGCGCGCTCGGCCGGCGGGGGCGAGGGTGCGAGCGTGGATGACGCAGGGGACACATTGCGTTACAAAAGGGAAAACCCAGACGGCACAGCTTCCGGACGCAGGCGCCACGGCCAAGCCGCGGAGGCTCCACAGCGCATCCGTGGCAGCCGCGGGCACCCGCCTTCAGGGGTGGACTGAGCACCATGAGCCGAGCCGTGGGGCAACTGGGGCTGGACACACCCCTGACCTTCCCTTGACCGTTTTAATTTTTTAAAAAGATTTGATTAATGTTTAGAGAGGGGAAGGGAGGGGGAAAAAAGAGGGAGAGAAAACTAAGTGTGTGGTTGTCTCTCACGTGCCCCCAACTGGGGACCTGGCCCGCAGCCCAGGCTGTGCCCTGACTGGGACTCGAACCGGCGACCCTTTGGTTCACAGGGTGTCGCTCAGTCCACTGAGTCACACCAGCCAGGGCTTGACCAACTTTTAAATAGTATTGCTTTAGGGAGATTTAACTTAAATAAAATTGAAAAAGAAAGCACATTTAAAACATCAAGCTTTGGTGATCAGAATCAGTGAAGTCATTTTATCACGAATTTCAGGGTCTAAAAAGTAATGTGTTCCGTTTGCTAAGATCAATCCGAGATGACCTATGTCGGGCAAGTGTGTCTGCATCCTGACACCGAGACCCTCGGCACAGCCCCCACTTGCAGCGGCGGGGCTGGCAGATGCCAGGTGACTGCGCTGACTTGCACCAGCACGCGCCCCTCACCCAGGCACTGGACTGGGGTCTCGGGGTCACCGCGGAGGTCAAGCTTCTCTTTTCATACTTTTTACTTCGAAGACATTTAGGAGAC
The DNA here is from genome assembly GCF_987537825.1 of Furipterus horrens. Taxonomy (NCBI): domain Eukaryota; kingdom Metazoa; phylum Chordata; class Mammalia; order Chiroptera; family Furipteridae; genus Furipterus; species Furipterus horrens. The sequence goes on from NW_028327182.1 coordinate 328,423, forward strand.
TTTCTGTATTTATTCCTAAGAATCGTGATTCGGTTGGCCGGTAAGGAGTGCAAGGAGCCAGCTGGCCGACCCGGGAGAAGACAGAGTCTGAGCCCCGGCCCCAGACATTGGCCCTGCGCTTGCTGGGAACACACCTGAAGGGCCAGAGGTCGTGTAAGCCACCTGCTCCTTCATGACACAGGTCTTGGAGCCTGTGACCCACTGCAGCACCGCGGGCAGGGAGCCCCCGTCTCCCTTTGGAAGATGACAAAAGGTAGTGTCTCCACCGGGCGAGGCTGTGAGAGGCATCAGGGTCGTGGCAGGGACAGAGAAGAGCACGCCCTCCCCATGGGGCTCAGAGGAGACGCAGCTGAGACGCAGGGCAGAGCCCCTCCCACGACAGGACTGAAAAGGTGGGTGGGAAAAGCAGGCCTGCAGAGCCCCGCACACACACCGGGAATGCGGGGTCCGCGGCAGGGCCCGCGCCGAGGCTCCTCCATTGGCCCTCTCCCTCTGAAGTGGTGGTTCTGAAGGGGAGCAATGTCATCCCAGGGACATTTGGCAATGTCAGGAGAACTTTTTGGCTGTCACAACTGGGGAAGGGGTGCCACGGTGTTTAGTGGGCAGAGGCCAGGGATGTGGCTAGACACCCTACAATGCACAGGATAGCTTCCTACAGCAAAGAATCATTAAGACACTGCGATGCAGAGGTTGAGAAGCCTGTGCCACATGGAAGACTTCCCTTCTGAGACCCAGAACCTAGCCTGAGCTGCGGCCCTTGGCACCCCCAGTCAGACACCCATGGACATGGCTGCCCCCACCCGCCCCGGCGACCCGAGTGAGCTCCAGTCACGCAGGAAGCTGCTGGCGGCCCACTCGCATCAGCCCAGCTAAAGCCCAACGTCCTTGCATCTCTTCTGAGAAGCGTGCTATTTCTTCCTCAGGGCCAGCGCCACCCCAACCGCCACCACCAGGGCGGCGACAGCGGCAGCCCCGCCAAAGAGCAGCGCGGTGGTGCCCCCCGCCTGTGGCAGGGTCCTCCTGGCATCTGTGGGCCCTGCCAGGAGGCGCGCTCTCTGGGCTCCGGTCCCCTCGCTGGGCAGTGCGCCCAGGGCCTGCGGCACAGGCACGGCCTGCCCCTCCTCCGCGGCTGCTCTCGCCGCTCCGGCCCCCTCCGTGGCAGGCAGCGCAGGGGCCGGGGCTTCTGGGAGCGCCTCCCGCAGCTCCCCGGCTGGCAGGACGGCGGGCGCCGTGACCAGCTCCCCCACGGCCTCGGGCAGCTCCTCCTTCTCCACGTGCACGATGTCTGAGTTGGAGGAGTTGTTCTCACTCCTCTCTCCGGCCCCGTTGCTGTCCAGGCTTCTGATGTCTTCTGGGTCCACGGCGACCTGCTGCCAGGACTCAGGACCCAGGGACACGGGGAGGCTCCCGGTGTGCCAGCTCTGGCTGGCGGACAGGGACACCGGCAAGCTCTCCGACTGCCAAGAAGTGGTCGCAGTGGGAGACTCCGGAGGACTGACCTGCCCAGAGTTGTCGCTGGGCAGGATGTAAATGTCATTGCTGTCTTCGGCCACAAGGCCAGGGTCCTCCTCCTCCTCGGACTCGAGACTAAAGACGGTGCCCTAGAAGAGGAGCAGGCTGGTCAGCACACGGAATGGTACGTTTAAGCACATGTAAATCTGGAGCAAAAATTCCTTCCCAGACCGAAGCCCCAGGAAAAAACACAATACGTTGTGTAAAGCCACGATGCTTTCTGGATTAAATGCATTTACTTGCGGATCAACGCAGAGGAAGAAGTTTTAAGAGATGGTCCTCTGACTAGTTTCCCTGAAGCTAAAAAAATTAAAAAGTTAATTCATACTTAACTGAATTTATAGATACTCAATGCAATAATTAATGCAAACTGCAGGGAAAACAAAGGCCAGAAACCTGCTCTCAGCGAACCTCTGGCTTCGGAGGGGACAAAACCAACCCTCAGGCCTGGGCAGTGTGCTGTGCAGAGCTCGGGGCAGGAGCGGCTGCGGTGCAGGCTGGACGGTGGGGAGGGCTGAGGGCCCTGCGGGGGCCAGTGCCTGCCCCCCCAGCACCTGACGGTGAGAGCCACACAGGGCGCGCCACCCGCAGAAGCAGAGAGAGGAGAGGGGGCAGGAGGCAGCCCAGGGTGAGCCATGCCTGGCGCACAGGAAGCGCCGCTAGGACGGGGCTGCGGAGGAGCGGGACCGAGCCAGGAACCAGGAGCTGGATGCGGCAGGACGTGCGGGACGGCTGGCCCGGGAAGCCTGCGCTGCAGAACAACAGTCGGCTCCGCCTCACAACCAGGCTGAGGGCGGCCGCGGAACGCGGGCTCCTGCTGGAAGCAGACAGAGCCGGGGTTCGTTTCCACGGTCAGCAGTAGGTTGAACAGGGCCCAGTCGGTGCCGTGAGGCGCCCGTCATAACCAAGAATGAGACCTCCTCCTCCTCCTCAACACACCCACTGTCTAGACGGGAAGACGGCATGTGAGTGAGGAGCTGCTCGCGACCCAGCCCCAGGCAGGTGCGAGCGCAGGGCGCCCGGGGAGCCCAGAGGTCGGACGTGAGCAGGGAGACAGGAGAGGGCCGCTGGGGTCGGAGCCATGGGAAGGTCCACGAAGTCTGCACGGCGGCCCTAAGTGTGACTGGGACGGAGAGGAGACTAATGTGACGCCTTCATCAGGACCAAACGCTGCCTGTGCACACGGAGGGTCTAGTGCCGCGAGGAGTCCCTGAAACCTCCCTGCTCACAACCGAGCCAAGAGCACGGCCACACTCTCAGGGCCCTGGGTGCCCCCCAGTCCCTCTGCAACCTCAGGAAGAGGCCCCGATGGGGACCACAGTCCAGCACGGCCCCAGGCCGCGGCCAACCCGCACAGCGAGGCGACGCGGTCTCTGCAGTGACAAAGAGCCGGCCCAGATCCCACCGCGGACCAGCGTGTGCCGAGGAATGCCTCGCCTGACCTGTTCGCTGTCCATGTCTTCAAACACAAACAGGAACGACCGACTGAACGGGATGGGGACGGGACTAGACACAGTGCTCAGAGCTCAGCCAGCACTCCATACGTGACGGCACCTTTCCTGAGCTCTCAGCGGCCTGAGGTGACCTCTGATGTTGATCTGACAACTCACTTTCAGAGGTCACGCCACAGCATCATGCAAACTGAGAGATCACATCCTCGTGTTCACGTTAAGAACACCTCCTGAAACTGCCAGGCCCTCCGGGGTGTGCGTGTTTGAAAAGCATGTTGTGAAGGGAGCGCCTTCACAGAAGCCACTGCACCGCTAACAAGGGTGGAGCTGGCAGGCGAGGGCTGTCCGAACAGCGGGGCTGGGAGCAGGCCCACAAGAGGGCTGAGTTTTTGCAGCACGTGCTGAAGACTGCCGAGAGGAACGCCGCGCGTAAGCCTCTCTGGTCCCTGAGCACAGCCCGCGGAACAGCTGCCAAGGTGCGCGCAGCGCTGAGCGCCCCGGCCGGACGCGCTCTCCCGACCACGTCGCGACGATGCTTTCCGAGGAAGAGCAGACTGTTCCTAAACCAGAGAGGAGGGCACACAGGGGAAAAAGGTATCCCCGGGAAAATGAAGACGCAACAACCCATGGCCCAGGAGTAAAGTCAGGATAAAATAAATGCTAATAAAAGTAAAAAATAAAATACCATCTAGGTAGAAAAAACTTACAAAGTAAAAGCAGCTTGAAATAACACCCTTCCTCAGGTCAAGAAGGCAATTAAACGGGCCTCCTCTCCCCTCTCTTCCAGAGAGAGGCGCCGCAGAACTGAAAACAAACCCTCTTTAGAAGGGACGGTGCTACACTCCAAACCAACACGGGGCAGTTGTTTCTGCAGCGCGAGTGTCTTATGTAATTCTTTACAATGGTTATGACTTAGCAAAAAAAACCTATTCCCATTAAAAAAAGAACGTGACATCAATGGGCTCCGCCCCCTCCCAGGAGCCTGAGACGAGAGGACACTCAACCAACTCCCCGTGAGCCGGGGGAGCAGCCCCCCGAGTGTCTCTGAAGCCGACGGCAGGGCGCAGGGACGTACCGTCAGAAACTGGCTGTCGTCTTTAGCCTGGAGCCCAACATCCGTAAGAGTCACATAACCATCATCCGCCACTTTTGCCGCACAATTCCAGGGTTTTGGTGTCCGCAGGGCTGTGCAGTGACACTCTGCCAGGACCCCGTCCCGGAACATTTCCACCGTTTCACAAGAAACACTCAGCAGCTGCCCCCAACCCCGCGGCCACCCCCGCGGCCACCGACCCCCATCTCTGAAGGTGCCGGGAAGGTCACGTAAGTGCAAGGACTCAGAGCTGCTCCCTCACCGTCACTGCCGCTGACCTGCGGCCCCACCCGCACAAACCACAGGCCTGGCCATCTCCGGTGACTGGTAAGGACAGTGCACATACGTCAATTCAAATCCCAATGAAGAAAAGACTGAGGGAGGGTGGAGCTGTAAGGAGAGGGGGTTTTCTTAGCAGCATCTTTCCAGGCGCTCACTCCACGCCCCTTGCTCTGAGGTGGGCGTGCACCTGCGAGAGGACTGAGCACCCCACTGCCCGCCCCAGAAAGCAAGGCCAGCTCCCCTGGACCAGACATGGCCAGTGGCACCCGCCACGTGCCCCAGTTCCAGCCACTCCCGCCCACGCTTGCCTCAGCCTCCGTGCGGGCATTTCACTGGCCTCAGTCTCTCTGTGGCCTGCAAGACACGCCGCTATTTCCTACCAGAGGTGACTGTCCTTTAGAAACCTTCAAGGGCTCTTTTCTGCAAACGTCACCAACAAATTACCATTTTGTCAACAGCGTTACCATCTCCTTTCACTGCCCCCAGACCTGGACTTGCATCATTCATGGCACAGCGCAGGGCAAATGCAGGTCTGCAGCTATTCTCCTATTATGATTTATTAATTCTCATTATTTCCTGTGCAGACACTGTGCACCTACTTCTACCTCATGCTCTATAATCTTTACTCTTGCATGATAACTGCCACCTCTCTCTTAAAGCAAGATAAGGTTAGTAAACGGTATAAAAGCTTAGTTGTTTTGTTTTAATTTTCAAGAGAAAGGGAACCTTCCCTAAGCTTGAATTTATAGTTATTAAAAAAAAAAAAAGACACGAGAAAAAAAATCATGGCCAATAAAAAAATTATAAAAAATTAGTTTAAATAAATAAAAACAAAAAGGAATTAAGAACAGGATACAAAGGGAACTATAGCTCTGTAAGTTGCAGAGACGAAAACAGAGGCTGGAGACATTTGGAAAATTGAATACTAACAGGATATTTGATATGAAAAAATAAGTTTTTAATTTTTTTGATATAAAGTATGGTGATGGAGGGTCTTTATTTTCTAGATATCCATACTGAAATTTTTATAGATGAAATTACATGACGTCTGGATTTTACTTCAAAATCATATTAAGAGGCAACGTGCCCTGGCCGGGCGGCGCGGCAGGCTGGAGCGCTGTCAGTGCCCTGGAGGGCTGCGGTCACTCCCCGGTCGGGGCACCCACGGGAGGCAACCAGCCGATAGTTTTCTCTCATGCTGATGTTTCCTTCTCTCTCCAAAATCAATGAACACATCCCCGGGTGATAATTAAAAATTTTAAAAAAGAGTGGGAGCAACCAGAGTGTGAATAGAGCGTAAGTGACAAGCTAACAACAGGCCGACAGGATGAGGGGTCATTATACTGTCTTGTCTTCTTTCATGTATGTTTAAAATTCTCCGAAATAAAATGGTTTTTAAAAAATGAGTAGTCTAGCCCTGGCTGGTGCGGCTCAGTGGAATGAGCACCAGCCTAAGAACCAAAAGGTGGCCAGTTCGATTCCCAGTCAGGGCACAGGCCTGGGTTGCGGGCCAGGTCCCCAGTTGTGGGCGTGTGAGAGGCAACCAATCAATGTATTTCTGGCCCTTCGATGTTTCTCTCCCTCTCCTCCCCTCTCTCTAAAAATAATTAAAAAAAAAAGAAGTATAAGAGAATTAGAAATAAAAATGCACTGTATCATCCCCTCTAAAATATAAAAGGATATAATAAACAGCTCTATGTCAACATAACTAAAAATTTTCTGGGATAATATCCTACAAATATTATCAAAACTTGACTAGAAAATCCAGAAACTTTCCCTTAAAGAAAACACTAGGTGGTTTTACAGGCACATTGTAGGAAGAAAGGCACAAATAATTTCAATCACATATAAACTACTCCTAAGCAGAGAAAAATTCTTCCCAACTCCAACTTCTTTGATGAAGCCAGCGCACCCATCATATGGAGACCAGCGAGGAGAAATTACAGGCCGGCCTCACTCACTGAGATTAATGCAGCCGGACGGCCCTCGTTTTAACACCGGGGAAGAGACAAGGATGCCCACACCCACTGCTATTGTGCTGCAGGCCCTGGTTAGTGCAGCGTTTTTCAAAAGGCAGAATCATCAAAGAAAAAGCTGTCATTGTTCACAGATGGTGTGGTTTTCTATGTAGAAAACCCAAGGGAACCTAGAAATACATAATTAGATTTAATAAGAGTTTAACAACTTTACTGGATATAAAGTCAGTATGGAAATTCAGTCACCTCGACACAGGCACCACAGTTATGTAAGACGCTACCCCGAGGAAAACTGGGGGACAGCACAGAGAAACACCAGATAACATTTTATAAATCTAAAATTATTCCAAAGTAATCTTATTTTAATAAATGACTTTAAATTGATTAAGTCTGACAATATTAAATGTTAGAAAAGATGAAGAGGAACAAAAACTCTTATAAACTGCCAAAAATGTAGTTGGAAAACACTTTGGTTTTGTCTTGTAAACCAGAACACGTCTACACTCCTGGACCTGGAAATCCGACCTGGAGTACAGACAGACCCAGAGCAACTCTCGCACTTACGTGCAAAAACGTTCCTAACAGAATATTGGTAGTAGCAAAAAAAGTGAAAATGCCTGGCAATAACAGGTGAACAAATCATAAACAAACAAACCGTGAGGTACTTACCTAATGGAACACCAAGCTCCAGCCTACACACGCACCGAGTGGCGGGGACGACTTCGGGGGTAAAGGCTAGTCTGGAGAGGGGGGCATCTTGACCATTACAACATCCTGTGGCCTCCAACACGCCACAAGACATGGACTTATATCTCTGATACTAACATTTCATGGGGCAGGAGGGGGATAATGAGGATAAAGATGTCTGAAAAGGATTCTTAGAGGCGTGAAAATAAAAAAAAGGTTGAGAAGCAATGACCTGGCAAATCTCAAGAACATACACTGAGTGAAAAAGCAAGCTACAGAATACATGTAGTATGAAACTACTCACATAAAGTTCCAAACATACAAATAACACATGGCCTAGGGATATGTACACGTTTATGTATATGTATGCAGATATATGTGTTTAAATTATAATTTTAAAAACCAACAAAGTAGGAGTCACCCTTGTGAAGCAGGCAGAAATCCCGGAGGGACACACAGGGAAATTCCAGAGTGTCGGCTGTGCCCTTTGACAAACGTGCTCATTTTATTGCTCTTCATCCCTTAGTGATTCATCACCTATTTTTCGTTAGTATGAAATGCTTCATAATTAGCAGTACTTAAAAACAGCACGTATCAAGTCACTACACGTAAAATCTCAGCCGTTTACCTGAAGCTCTAAAACAGCCTTTCCAGGGACCATCACGCAATCAGTATGAGAAAACATTACATGATGATATTAACGATGTTAAATCTACACTTAATTTTTTAAAAGATGCTGAAAGCCACGGTGCGTACCCAGCCGCCCTGCTGGATGATGAACTCCGCCGCGTGGTCCTCCAGGTACGTCACCCCGAACCGCAGCAGCGCTCCCAGCGGCTCCTGCCCACGTTGTGTCAGCTCGAGCAGCATGTGTTGCAGCAGAACCAGGGGCACCAAGATCTTCAAGGCAAAGACGAGAGCGTGAGAACACACATGGAAACTCCTGCAGTTCATTCTGTAAACATTCCCCTACTGAAAATTACACTCTGGTGCATCACTACGGGATTTCACTTTCATTACAGGAAGGGAACCAGAACAACGGCCCCATGAGAACTTCCGTGAAGCGCACACACGGGTTTTACACCTCAGGGCACAAGGATTTTTACAACGGGCAATGCCTGTTTGGTCAGGGGCACTGACCTCTTTCCCCTAAGAGCGGCAAATTAAAAAATGACGACAGCCAACAAAGCAGCCATCTGGTGTCAATGAATCAAAATTATAACTGTTTTTCATCAGATCGGCAAAAAAAAGGACATTTCGGTGTGCTGCCGAATTTCAGGAGTTATGTGTGCCATGAGATGACAAAGGTTGAAACTCGCTGCCTTAGGGCGTTGGGAATAATGATATAAAAAAACTTGTGCACAGGTGTGTAGCAACACGTTTATGACGAAATCCCCGAGAGTCGCTTCCACACAGCGGAGCCTGGAGACAACGCCACAGGGACCGGCTGCACAGATGCAGGTCCTCAATGCCCAGTCACCAGCCTCGACCTTCGGCGAGAAAAGCAAGATCCTGGAGAGTGCGGACGATCATCTTAACTTTTGTGCAAAAAGATATACATGAACACATGCATTCATCTCTCTGGGAAAATAGACGAGAAATTGGTAACAGCGGTAGCCTAAGCAGAGTGGTGATTAGGGTAGGGAATATTTTTCAATGTGTATCTTACTGTAGTTTTTGTACCTGATGCGATGTGCTGGGCTGGCAAAAAGTAAGTTTATGGTTGTGAGTACACAAAACAGTTTTGTTCTTGTATTACTATCTATTAATTACTGTATTATTGTATATGAAATGTAAACCTACTTTTGCCAAACCTGCACACTGGAAAATAAGGACTTTCAAAATGATGACCTATCTTATGAAAGTCATCAAAACCAAAGGAAGCATGATCATCGCTAATAACCTTGTGGCTCAGTATTTTAAAATCATCGAAACAACTCTAGTGCCTTGCCTTCTCCAAAAAGCTGCATACTGAAAAAAAAAAAAAAAAAAAAAAAAAAGCAGCATTTTCAGTTAACCATCTGCATGCAATCTTTTTTTCGAAAACATCAAGAAGTATCCAAAGGACTTGAAAAGAAATGCAAAAGGAAATTAAACCAATTCCAGTTCCTTGCTGCTGAACTGCCAAAGTAATAACTGAGAAATTAGAAAACATTTCTGCAGAGGAAGACAAACAGAACAGGCAGTGCGTTTCTATCACCCGAACACTCTGGCTTCTACGAGGAGGCCGCCCCAAGGGCACCGGTGTGGGTCTGGGAGGAAGAGCGCAGCCTCCTCTCTGCCCATCTGAGCCAACTCCAGCCCAGAACACACTGACAACCTCTTGTTAACACCCGTGGGGGTATGGGACTGTAAGGAAGGGCGCACGAGGAGGCTCCCCTACAACTGGGAAAACCTGTTGCTCCTCCAGCCACCGTGCGATCGCAGCACAAGCAGCGAGAAGCAGCTGTGCGTCCCCATCACCATCTTACCTCCAAGGCCTGGGATGTCCTGCGCCGAAAAAGATTCTAATTTCCCTTAATAATCTACTAACATGCAACATTTTAAAATTATTCACATTCAAGCTCTATTACCTCTTAGGGAAATAACTTGCAAACATTTTATAACTGCTACGTGAAACAATATTTACATTTCTTTGTTTTAAATGCACCTCTTCCATATTAAAAAGCAGATGCCCTAGTTTTACTATATAATTATCTGGAGATAAATCTGTGATTCTCTCCCCAGGTGGGTGTGGCTCAGTGCATTGAGCGCCAGCCTGTGAACCAAAGGTTCGCGGTTCGATTCCCGGTCGGGGCACGTGCCTGGGGTGCAGGCCGGTCCCCAGTTGGGGGTGTGCGAGAGGCAACCCCACATTGATGTTTCTCTCCTCTTCCCTCCCTTTCCTTCTTTCTAAAAATAAATTTAAAAGAATACGTTTTTAAAAAAATCCGTGATCCTCTTTCACCACTGTCTTAATTTTAGTCCCCAAGGAGAGGGCTCACATACCTGGGGCCAGGCAGAACCTTGCAGCATTGACCTAAATCCGCTTTAATCAAAAATACCCACTTGACAAGTAAAGAGCTATCAAGTAAAGAGCTCTAGCAGGGCTCTCAGGTGCTCTAGCAACTCCTCCCTACTTCATCATAAACACATTGACACTGTGTCAGAGGAAAGATAACTCGGTCGATACCTTGTTCCAGCCACGGGCATGAACTGCGGTCTCCAGGGCGCAGTCCCGGTACGTCTGATATGTCACCGGCCTGTAGGAAGTGTGTTTAAAAGTCTGTGTCATGAAGCAGGAAAATTCCACATTTCCACATGAATAAATCTACAGTCGTTACTCTAATGTTGTATGGACTTTTTGCAAAAGTAACCAAGATTACTCAACACATTGTTTTATAAGAGATGGGGCTTTTAACATCTGGGACGTGCTTTTCTTTGCCTCGTCCACAGGCTGACATGCATGCCGCTGGTCTGGGAGAGCAGTTAACATAACAAGTCATAATAAATAACAGTAACCCTGGCTGGCACGCTCAGTTCCTGGTCAGGGCACAGGCCTGGGCTGTGGCCCAGGTCCCCAGCAGCTGGGGGCGCACGGAGCAACCACACAGTGATGTTTCTCTCCCTCTTTCCCCCTCCCTTCCCCTCTCTCTAAAAATAAATAAATAAAATCCTTAAAAAAAATAAAAAATGTTTTATAATCGCTTTAAACCTATCCAACTGGATTTCTACGTTGCAGATAAACATAAACAGTTGGATTATTAATATGAGATCAAATAATAAAATTAAAAGCATAATTTTAATTTTTTAAAGACAAAAAACCTAAAATATTTAGAGATTAAAGACAGATGTCACTGGAATACTTTTCAAAGTGAGGCCTTAAGAAGTTGGAATAAACAAGGTCAGTAAGCGGAGCTCTATTTTTAACTTGGTGTCTTGGGCCCGAAAACCCTGGCGGGCAGGCGGGCAGCCTTTCCGTCCGTCCCTGAGCGGTCCTGGCCAGAGCGACGAGAGCCGCGCTCAGGGGCTCACTGAGGGACTTCAGCCCCACAGCCGAAGTCCTCGTGTCTTGTGTGTGTTAACCACCACCAAGATACTTGGTAACCAAGTTACTAATTCAAAGGCATCAATAGCTTGGGTAACAGATTTAATAAGTTTACTTCCCCCTTTTGCGGGCAAATCATTCACGTATCTATAAAAAGGAGAGCAGTCTCACTTTAAAATCCATCCGAAGTATTTTCTGCTCCGACCACTCTGGGCTGTGACCACGTCAGCCTGTGAATATGGATGACTGACAAAGCTACCAGTCACTGTTGGCAGCCTCCTGTTAGGGTTTCTATTTTTACACATTGATATTTTATATATTTCACACCATCATTTACATGTTAGGAAGCTGAAGCTCAGACAAGCTAAGAGACTACCCCAAATCCACAGCTGGCATGCAGCAACGTGGGAATTCACACCCAATCCCACGAGGCTCCAACAGCCCCCCTGCTCCTGCACTGAGGACGCTGACAGCTGCCGTGACCATGTCTAGATGCTACCTGTGACTACTGATGTGCTGAAAATGCCCTACGCACCCCGGATCTCAAAGACCCAGTGAGGGAAAAAGAATGCAACGTATCTCATTAATAAGTCGTTATAGAGTATATGTTAAAACATTATTTTGAATATATTAAGTTAAAATATTTTTAAAAAGTCATAACTTAATCTAATTTTTTATGTGGCTGCTAAAACTCTTACTTACACATACGTGAATGGCACTACATCTTTTGGACGGCGCTGGTCTAGATACCTCAGGAAAAAGGATCGGAAGCCCTGGCCAGCTGGCTCAGTTGGTCAGAGTGTCATCCCAGTGCGCCCAAGTGGTGGGTTGGACCCCCAGGCAGGGCGCACACAAGGGACAGCCGGTGAGTGCGGCATGAACAGGTGGGTGCAACAAACCAATTGCTTTACTTGAATCTATCAGGACCGGTTACTTCCTGACCTGAGCTTGGGTGCTGTGTGGGTCACCGTGGGCCTTACTGGGAGTGTGGCCATCAGGATAAAGTACTTCAGCCTCCTTCAGAATTTGAAAAGTGACTTGAAACGTTGTATGTACACACATATAAGCACATAAAGAATCCAGCAGATTAAAACATTCAAAGGAGCCCTGGCTGGTGTGGCTCAGTGGACTGAGTGCCGGCCCAACAACTGAGGGGTCACTGGTTTGACTCCGAGTCAAAGCACACGCCTGGGTTGTGGGCTGGGTCCCCGGTTGGGGGTGTGTGAGAGGCAATCAATCCATGTTTCTTTCTCTCTCTTCCCCTCTCTCTAAAAGCAAATAAATAAAATCTTTTATAAAAAGTTTTTTAAAAAAAGTAAAAATTCAAAGGAAATCTTAATAGATAGAAAAATAAGTAGCTGAAAAATCAGCCCTATCTGATGAGCTATTTCAAACAGAGCAAATAAAAGGGGAGCCCTGGATGGTGGGGCTCAGTTGGCTGAAGCATCGTCCTGCAAACTGCAAGGTCACAGATTGAATTCCCAGTCAGGGCACCTGCCTGGGTTACAGGTTCGGTCCCTGGGTGAGGTGGGTGCAAGGGAACCAATCCATGTTTGTCTCCCGCTCTTTCTCCCTTCCTTCCTCTCTCAAAAAGAAAATAAGTAAGTACAAAACTTTTTTTAAAAGAAAAGAAAGAAAATGGGGGGTGGGGGAACATTTTGAAAAGGCTCCCCCTAGAGGAGGAGGTGGGGTTAACGTCCCACTTGAACAAAACCGGGGGAGAGGCGGCGGTGGGGGTGGGGTGGGGATCACTGTCCATCTTAAAAGATGTCATGAACCCGTACAGTAATTCTGGTTCATCATCAGAGTTATTTTCCAGGTATGAGTAACAGCACTTAATGACTTCCAGAAGTGTATTTCCAATAATCACAATCATTTTCTTCAAAAGTGGTGCAGATCTAACAGAGCGCCTCTTCTTGACTGATAAACAGGGTATATGTCGGGTTCAATATTCCTTAAAAAAGAAAAGACCTCGGCTTTGCTATCAGCCCCTTGATGTCCTTTAGACTGTGTGAATAAAACATCTACACATACGTCTAACAGTAAAAATATTTATCTTTGAGTAAAGAAAAATACTGACAATAAATGCAATACTAAAAAAGAAAAATAATTCTAAAAAAATTTATTCAGGGGCCTAATTTGATATACAATCAGAGGTACCAATTTCAAAAATAATTATATCTGTATTCAGGGTTTAGAGAAAAAAATTCATCAAACACGTGTTTTTTAAACAGCACCTACTTTGCAGTAGAAATATCAATATTTTTGTACATTATGAAAAGGACTCCAAAATCAAGAGTTTTTAAAGAAAACTATATAATACTGTTCTTCAGGGAGCTTACAATATCCCAGTGAAGTTAAAATTAACAGATGGATAAGCTGAGAGTTTGTATCAAAACTGGAAGCAGCTGGTCTGTCTGAGACACTCGGTTATTTCACTCCCGGCCCCAGGAGCTCCCACGAGGCCGGCCCCAGGCGAGACATCAGCGCGCCCACACCGAGGCGCTGCAGGCACCCCCCGGGCCGCCCGCCCGCCGCTCCTGCCTGCGGCGCGGCTCCGAGACCCTCCAGAAGCCCCGCGCCGCCTCCGAACTCCCTGCGGCCCACGTCCCGAAGCCCATCGCCTCTCCTCCCCACGTTTATTTTTAGACGTTAAGGGAAAGAAACCCCAAATGCGGTGCTCGTTTCGCTGTTTCCAGGGTATAATCTGGGTTTTGCACCGGCTTCTCCTTAAGCCCACGCCGCTCCCCTCTACCGGCAGCGTGGAACCTCCCCCACGTGACAGCGAGGAGCTGCCTTCCTGCAGCGGTAACGCGGCCCTTTTACCTCGAGAACGAAGGTCGTCCTGTTTCAGACAGCCGTCCGTCCTCAGTAAAACGTCTGTTTCTCTAACTTACACCGATTCTGTAGCGATTCTGAGCCAAGAATCAGGGAAACAAATTCGGCGTTTGCAACGAGACTCGCCCTGGCGTCGCGCTTCCGCTGTGGCTGCGGCCGCGGCTGTGACGGGCAGAAGCGCGGCCAGCAGAGGAGCCGCCACTCTGAGCGCACCGCGCACCTGCCCGGGCACGTGTGCAGCCCCACGTTCAGCCCCACCGGGGGCGCCTGCAACACAGACCGCGGGCCCCACGGACGAGGCTAGCAGCCCGGCCCCCTGTCTGCGCTGGCCGCTGGCGAGAACGTTGGGCGCGCTCCGGACAAGTGCGCGGCTGGGTCCCCCGCTCACTGAGGGCACCCGCTGGGGCCAGCGTGGCAGGAAACGCAACGCGAACGCAGGTGGGAAGTTACGTCACTTCCGGGACGCAAGAGCTGTGACTCTGGAAAAGCACAAGGGGAGCTCGCAGGGCCCACGGAGCAGCGGCCCCCGCAGGGTCACTCACTGGCTGAGGAGCGTCCGCAGCGCCTTCCGCAAGGGCTCGTGCAGCTCCCGGGACGCGCTCTCCCCAAGGCGGGCCAGGCAGTCCTCCACGGAGCTCTCCGGGTGGGCGGGGCTGAACACGGGTGAGGTGTGCCGGTCGAAGCCTGTGCTGGGGAAGGCTGAACACAGGGCGGACTCAGTTAATAAAGGGGGTCGGGGCCCGAAGGCGCCTGCTGCTGAGGACGCGATCAGCCCCTTAAGAAGGTCTGATGGTCACTGTGCGGTATCCATTTTCCTGGAACACAAAACTCTGCAGGGCCCCAACATGGAGGGTTTTTTTTTAAAGAGTTTTTATGCAACATCTTAGTTTTAAGAGAAGAAAAAGAATAAACTGAAATGTTAAAATGCACAGACCAACCTAGTAAATTACTACAGGCCAATGTCATATATGAATGATAAGTGAGCCCTGGCCAGGTAGCTGGTGAGTTGGAGCAGCATCCTGATGTGCCAAGGCTGTGGGTTCGAGCCCCAGTCAGGACACAAGAGGAACAAGTTCATGTATCTGTCTCTCCTCACTTTCCCTCTCTCTAAAATCAATTTTAAAAATGTCTTTTAAAATGATCAATGAGATCATCCCTCTTTCACTATTTTGTTTCTAAGGTTTTGTTTTTACCTTTATAAAGGTGGCACTTCCTAAACCAGACTCAAATCAGTTTATTCCACCTTTGAGAAATGAATCAATTACTTTCATTCTCTTTTAAAGATTATATTTATTTATTTTTAGAGAGGGGAAGGCAGGGAGAAAGAGAGGGAGAGAAATATCGACCAGTTTGCCTCTCGCACGCCCCTGACCGGGGACGTGGCCTGCAACCCAGTTATGTGCCCTCACTGGGCATCAAACCGGCGACCGTTCAGTTCACAGGCCGGCGCTCAATCGCCGGGCCACACCAGCCAGGGCTTTCTAGCTGCACAGTCCTGCACATGGGTACGTGTTGAAACTACGAAGGTTTGTAAGGGCACAAACCGCACGTGGGAGAAGCGTCCCGGCCTGCCCTCCAATTCCCGCTCCCGTGACGCAGCTGCGCCCTTCTCTCCCGGCAGGAAGGCCCAGGAGAGCAAGCAGCCTGCACCCGCTCCCAAGAGGCAGCCGTCGTCTCCGCCCGGATTCACTGCGGGGACCGCAGGCGCGCCCCTGGAAGGCCGCACGCCTCATAGTGAGGGGCACTGTTCTTTCCAAGGTGTTGCCTCCAAGGGAGATGCAAGCGGCTGCCAACTGCGCAGCGTCCGGCGGTGCGAGCGGAGCCCGCGTGCGCCGAGGCAACGCCCAGTCTCCGCTGACGGGGGGCTCACGGGGAGCGCGACGCCACTTCCGCGGCTCGTCGTCTTCCGGCCTCTGTCCATCTCACTGTGGACACGTGCTGCTACCAGAAGTGGGTGAAGGCTTGAAACAGAACTGCAACTTCGGTGAATTAAAAATGTTGGGGAAGGAAAATAAAAGATTAAAATTCGGTTTCTGGATTACCTGTAAATTCCTATTCACATTCCTTCTCTTCCGATGATGGGGAACGGATTATAAACACGACTGACAATTTTCCTCGTTAAACATCATTGGGCAGTATCTACCCACGAACACTGCACAGGAATGCCCACAGCAGCATCATGTGTCACAGCCACCACGGGGAAACCACCTCGATGCCCATCGAGCGAGGAACGGAGGCACGGAAGGTGGCGCCTCCACACGACGACTGGCTATCGCGTGACCGGACTGCGAGGAAGAGCGCCACAGGCGGCCACGCGGATGGCCCTGGAGAGGCCCCAGCGCGCGGCCCCAGCCCTGTGCCCGCCCGCTCGCACGGGGGCACTAGCAGGCCTGGGAAGTGACTGCTGATGTGTCTAGTGTTTCTCTCTGGAATGTTAAAAATGCTCTAAATGTAAACCGCGGTGATGGCTGCACCCGAAGTACAATGAACTGCACACCCCGAATGGGTAATTTTATGGTGTAAGACAGATCTCAGCAGAGCTGCGGGCGGGCCTCGGAAGGATGGGCGTCGCCTGCAAACCGGTTTCATTCCAGGTCAGGGCACAGGCCTGGGGTGCCGGCCAGGTCCCCAGTCGGAGGCGCACAAGAGGGAACCACACATTGATGTTTCTCTCCCCTCCTTTCTCCCTCTCTTCCCCTCTCTCTAAAAAGAAATAAAATATTTTAAAAATCGATAAAGAAAGAAAGCTATAAAAGAAATCATTGGGCGAGATGTCCAACGCGTCTGTCCTGGTTGGTGTGGCTCAGTGAATTGAGTGCCGGCCCGGGAATCAAAAGGTCCCGGGTTCAATTCCAGTCAGGGCACAGGCCTGGGTTCGGATGGGAGCGAGGCAGCCAAAGGATGTTTTTCTCTCTCCCGTCCTCCCTCCCCTCCCCCCCTCTGAAAGTAAATAAATAAAATCTTTAAAAAATTAAAAGATGTCCAGTGCACCTTTATTTGTGGAAGGCAAAACAAGAAACAACCCAATCAATAATAAGGGAATAATAGAACGGTCATTCAATATATGGAATTTCATACAGTAAAATAACTATTTTAAAAGTTCATGATGTAACGTTAAGTACAAAACACATGGTTATAAAATTACACTGTGTCACTGTTACAGCTTCCCAGAGCGCAGACACAGGCAAAACCAAAGCAGTTCACTGACATCGGCCCCCTCAGTGCTGTTACCAAACCGCACTGAAGGGAAAGTGCCTTCATGTGACCTGAGCTGCTGGTGCAGGTGGGGAACATGGAGAAACAGCCCCCCCAGGGCAGGAGAACCAGAAGCCACTGGTTTTGCCCTCATTACCCTATCCCAACGAAGTCGTGCAATGCTGAGGACACTCAACTGTAAGAATCTAATTAACTAGGAAAATAAGAATAAAGAGACCTTCAGAAATTTCTTTGTCCAGGGACTTTAGCTCTTCTTCAATTTCAGTTTTAACTTTTAATAAAACTTCTCGATCCAGAGACTGTGAAGCTACATCTTGCTGAACTCCTGAAACCAACAGAAAGGTTACTATTGACAGAGGAGAGAGACCATTAGCCTATGGGTAGTATTTAAACAATTAAGTCAGAAATATTCAATTACAACGCACTGTGACAGCTGGTGGCTGGGAGGGATTGGAAAAGAGGGAAGGAGGCCTGGGCCGCCCCACGGCTCTGCGGAGAAGCTGGGACTGGGCACGGTCAGCCCGAGGGCAGAGCCCTTCACGCCAGCAGCTCCATCTCTGGTTGGCAGCCAGGAGGGAAGGCTCTCAGAAACCTCGGGGACATTACAGAAATGGAAACCTGAAAGCCTGTCTAGGTCAGTGATACTAGCTTTTGATAGAGACCTTCAGGGTCCCGTACCTTCATGTAAACTTTAGCCCAGGAGAAAGCCTATTCCCATCAAAGACTTACATCCTCCCACTGAAGAAAACCACAGACATACTCATGTGGTGAAAGGAAAGGGAAGGTCTTGGTCTCTAGCACAGAATAGAGAACTAAGGCAAAGAGTCTGGAGGAGAAAACGAGACCGGATACTTGACAATTACGAGCCTCTCCTGCCGCAGGTATGAGAAGAGTTTCATCTAAAACACTGAATCCAGATACGAGAGCGCCCACTCATCCTATTCAGAACTTAAGTTATCGACGCGTTTTCAGTACTTTCCCAGTTGTTCATTGCTTCCTACCACTGACAAGTTTTATAAAGAGAGGGATTAGCCTTTTATATGTTTTTATTTTTGCAAGCAAAAAAAAAAAAAAAATCTGAATTCAAAGATAAGCTTTTGTGTCCCAACATGCCAAGGTTATGGGTTTGGTCCATGGTCAGGGCATCCAAGAATCAACTAGTGAATGCATAGATAAGTGAACAACAACAACAAAATCAATGTTTCTCTTTCCCCTCTTCTCTTAAAAAAAATTAATAAAATTTAAAAAGAAAAAACAAAAAGAAAGATAAGCTTATTAGTTTAGGCCAAGAAACTTGATTATTATAGCATCTATGGGTCTTTAAAATACCTCTGACAAACAGAAGGTTAAACATTTCTGTATCTTAAGAGTCACTGATGAGTTTTCAACTTTAAAGTTGACAAAAATAATTTTCCTTTAGGCCACATAAAACACCTTCCTTCTGAGCTGAAACTACTTTTGGGGAAAATATAAAACTCCTTGGTATTTCTAGTTGAAGGGCAACATGAAGCGTCCCCTCAATGTTGCGATTAACACGTATGTGCTGAACTAGACATTTCACTTACCTGTTGTGTCTACTCAAATACCTTGGGTGCAACTACACATGTGAGAACTTGAGCCATTAGATAAGCTCTCCTCCCGCCGCCCAAGATACCAAGGGGAAGAAGGTGGGGCCGGCCCCTGCTGTCATGAAGAAGCAGGCGGCCAAGAACATGGTAAATCTCGTTTAAGAAAAGGCCCAAGAATTCTGGCACTGGACAGAAATCCAGCCGCAAAGGGACCTCACCCGCTTTGCCAAATGGTCCCGCTACATTCAAATGTAGCAGCAGGAGGCTGGTCTCTGTAAGCGTCACCCAGGCCTTGGACCACCAAACAGCTGCGTAAGCTGGTCCACAGGGATGGGCCCCAGACAAAGCAGCCTTAGCTGAGAAAGAAGGCTGCAGGGCTGCAGGGATGTCTCCCTGCCCTCCCAGCAGGGGTCAACACTGTCACCACTCCGGTGGAGAACACGAGGCCCGGCTGGCAGTGATGGCACACAACATGGATGCCATCGAGTGGGCCTGGCCGAAGACCAGGGCTCCCTACAACACCATCAAGAGGAAGGGCAGGCTGGGCGTCTGGTCCCCGGGAGACCTGCCCCTCTGTAGCCTTCCTGCTGGCTGACCCGGAGGACAAGGGGCTCTGGCTGAGCTGGAGGAAGCTCTCTGGACCAATGGCAATGGCAAACAGAATGAGATCTGCCCCCTCTGGTGAGGCAGCGTCCGGGGTCCAGGGTCAGGGCTCACAGAGCCAAGCTGGGTTAATTACACCGTTGGGTTCTCCGTACAAAAATGAAATAAAAATAATCCTTCAAAAAGTAAAAATTAAAAGAAATCAAAACATTATATAAAAACATACATTCTATTAAGCAAAATCTGAAGACAAGGTATCCCCCAAAGAAGGTAATCTTTATAAATTTTCAGAAGTATAAAAGTCTATCTTTACAGATGGGCTTTATTTTCCCAGTTTTTAAAAAAATTGTGGTACAATACACACAAAATTTGCCACCTTTGCTAATTTAAGCATATAATTCAGTCGTATCAAACACATTTATAGTGCTGAGCTACCAGCACCGCGTCCCGTCTCCAGAGCTCCTGTACGTTGTAAAACTCAAACTTACACCCACTAAATACCAGCCCTGCACTGACCAACTCCCCCCACCCCGCCAATCACTGCTCTGCTCTGCTCTGTGGCTTGGACACTCTGAGTGCTTCATGTAAGAAGAATCGTAGACTACTTGTCTTCTAGAGACTTGCTTGTTTCGCTCACAGACACTCCTAATAACCCTCATGCACTGTTTATGACCAGAGTCCGTTTCCTTCTGGAACAGCCTGCAGTTTCCGGCGGGTCTGCAGGGCACTGAAGCACACAGCACACCAGGCCCAGTGGCCTCCAGAGGAGGCGGTGACATTATTAAAACAAGGAAACACAGGCTGGAAAATTCACTTAACGTCAATCGTATTCCTTTCAATGAAATTATCCTCTTCTCTCTAGCTTCCTGGAAGGCAGCTCAGGACAGTGGGAGGTGAGCTCTGGAGCCACACATTGCAGCTCATGTTAAAATGTAAGGTGACAGCCCTGGCTCAGTGGGCTGGGACGTCACCCTATGAACCAAAAGGCTGCGGGTTCAGCTCCCGGCCTGGGTGTGGATTTGGTCCCGGTCGGGGTGCTTACGACAGGCAACCAATCGATATTTCTCTCTCACATCCAGGTTTCTCTCCCTCTCTCTGAAACGAATAAGCATGTCCTCAGGTGAGGATAAAAAAAATAAAGGGAACAGTTCACAAAATATTCATCTAAGGAGTTTCACTAAGAGGCCACATTCCTGGACATACCAATGTTCCATGGTTCTGTATGTTTCCCAGTGTGGTTTGCCTCTCGGTGTCTTGACTTCACTCTTTTTCCTAAAATAATCTCTGCCATTCTCAAGAATGACAGAGGTGTGATCAATTATTGTCATGAGCTACAATGAATGAAAGTGTTGTAAGAGAATCCTTTTTACATGCACTGATGCTCTTTCAAACACGCTTGCTTCCATACAGAAGAAGGGGAGCAGTCATGCTGAAAACGTTTGGGCAGCCTTTTAAGTTCTGCAAAAACATTTCACATTTAACACCTGCCAGCCTGCTCCTGACCTGTCCGTAATCAGAAACAGAACGCCTACACATTTCAGACACTTGCCAAAGGTTACAGCCTGTTGGATCTATTTTTAGTTTCCTGACATGACAGGTAGGCCCTCCACTTCTCTGCATCCGATTTTATCCTCATGTGAAGCTACTTCATCAGAAAAGTATGTACAGACAACCTAGGTCTCCAGACAGCATTGGCTATTTGTTTTCACTGCACTTGAGGGCGACCTCCTTGGCTCTCCTTCAGTCTCATTAAGAGAGAGCTGCACCCGACAGGGACAGCACTTCCTGCTGCCTTCCCCCGCACAGGCAGCAAAGCCCCTCAGAGACAGAGTTGGCTTCCTGGAACCAAGTGCACCTCCCTGCCCTGTCACTGCAGCAAAGGCCAAAGGACCACCGTGATAGATGGACACGTGCAGATGACCCCCTGGCTGGGGAGACCACACTGAAGAAAAAGACAACGAAGTGAAGCTGCATACATTCAGCAGAACTGAAAAGCAAATGACAAGAGTTAAAAGAAATAGAGAGAATGAAAAATCATTCTACTAAAGAGTAGGGTGCAGACCAGGCACCCCCACGGGGCAGGCCCTGGAGCGTCTGTGGTGAAGGGCTTGCGAGGGGAGCGCTGAGGAGGAGGAGGAAGAGCAAGCGCGCAGGAAGGCCCACACTTGGCACCTAGCCCTGGACGGGGCAGTGCGGCCACCCTCCCCATGACATGAAGACGGGGCACTGGGACCACGGGAGGACCTGCCATGGCTCCCACAAACCACACAGAAACAAGACTGGAAAGATGACCACCTGGTAAGTAAAATCACACTGAATTCTAAAACACAGGTTACAACTGCTGACGCATGCTGGAAAACAAGGGACATAGGAATGTTTCGTCTGCCATCTGCCTCTACTGGAAAATCTGTACATGCCCACGCCCACGCCCACACACCGCACAGAGTAAAGCAGAGCCGGGCCTTGGTCCTCACCTGCGCCTCAACGGCAGGACACAGAAGAACAGCGGGTTAAAGGACACCTGTTCTCATGACACAGACAGGATGCTGACTGGGCACAGGATGTCAGGGTGGATAATGAGCCACACGGAAAACCTGAGCGGAAAGTCTGCTGCTGCCGGGGCACGAGAGGCCGCTGCCTTAGCCAGCGACACGGACTGACCCTGTGCACTCACATCGTCACCCTCCCTTCTAGACGGTCAATGCGCAGAGAGCTGGGCCGCAGCACCCAGGCAGCACCAAGCCCATGCCACACACCTGGGGAACACCTGAAACATAGGCAGACTGGAGCCTCCAAGTCCTACCCACATCCGTGTCCACTGGGGCGGGGTCAGCAATCGGCCAGCCCACCGGCCCTGCAGGGCACTCAGGGCTCCGCAGTGGGTGTTGAACCAACCAATTTACATGAGCTGCGTGGACTAGACCTTCCAGAATAAAGCACGTCCTAAATCCACGGTCCCCACGCGGAGGCATGTCAGTGTTAGCAGGAGGATGCAGTAAAAGCACAAAGGCCATGAGCTTTGTTCTGACAAGTGTCCAGGCCCTTCGTCTCGACAACGCTGCTCCAGACAACCCAACTCATCGCAACTGCGTTTTAAAAACCTGCTGGACATAGATACCATGGTTCAATTCCTCACTCCACAGCAGAAGCAAAGCTCCGACGTGATACCATACTGGACTGCTAAATAAGAAACCAGACTTTAACAAAACCACCAAAAACTAAAGTAATACCGAGTGTCAACTATAATTGTCGATTCTTTAATGTAAAAAAAAGAAAAGAAAAATCTGTATACAGCACGTCACTCACTTAGGAAAAAACAAAAGGCATTTAACATGACAGCAATCTTGAGTCCCAAACACAGTCACCACCCCTGTCTCGCCTCCTCACACTTGCTGCTTCGTGACCCTGAGCCCAGTCCCACCCCCAGTGCACGGTGACCACGACAGCACATCCTATTTATAACAGCATGGCACAGGAGGGCACTCTGTGTCACACTGTGTTTTATTTTTACTTTTGATTTTAGAAACCTGTCCTGCGCTGCAGCTACCAGAGCCAGAGCTGGCACAAGCCCTGGACGGCCAGCAGATGGGTCTCAGTGCCCTTGCTCAGCCCCCACCCGGCTCAAGGGGAGACCTCGCGTGGTTGCCAGCTTCTCCTGGAGAGCCTGAGATCCAGGGCCCCCCGGGGTTGGCCCCCTTGGCTACATCTGGGGTCCAGAACTGCAGGGCAGCGTCGCCCCACTCACGTGGACATGGTGGGGAGCTCATGTCCTCTGGAGGGCAGACTGTGAGGACAGCCACCTGCTAGGAGCCCCCAGTGCCCCTAGGCCCTCGCTCAGGTGACACCCCGAAGACCTAACGGTCCTGATGCTGAGCCACTGTGGCAGCCCGCCCGGGGGCAATGGCTGCAGCGTGACTGCGGCCCTGGGGAGGGGCTCCTTATGCTGCCCGCAGTGCTTGGGGGCTGGGCAGCCAGCATCACTGAGCGGTGCCCTGGTGTCGGCGAGACTGGGAACCCTGTCATCTGGCTCTAACCCACCACGAACTCGGGTCCATTTCTGGCTCCGATGGAGGGCGAGGAGGCTGAAGGATAAGAACCACATGGTTCATAAAAGTAAGGCCTAGGATCTTCCTCCCAAACTGAAGGCGGTGAAGCCCCCCCACCACAGGCGCGCTAGCCGTCTGTGCCTCAGCCACTGCCGGCGCTGGTCGGCTGGCCCCAGGGATCCCCCATGGGAACGCTCACTGGCTTCCTCACCTGAGGCTCAGACATTGGGGTCGGCAGTTTCAGCAGTTACAACGACTTTTTCAGAAGACGTATGAAAACTTAAAAGGACACGCTACACCGTATGACATTCCATAGGCCACACATGTATTTTTAGTGGCAAGGCCCTCGGGAAAGTAGTATTGTTCTTCGATTCAGTGGTTTGACTCTAGATACAAATTTAGCAAAAGTAAATAAGGTTAGAAAGTCGGTGTGAGCAGAAGCACTGTCGTCTAACCTGCACTGAGTGACCCGCGGGCTGGCCACAGCCAGCAGGGGCGAGTTTCCAGCATACTTCACCAAGAATTGGTTATTTTTCTCCCAACCTGTTTATGAAAGTTGAAGTTTACTTTTTTGATTTAAGCCAGGGACCTAGGCAGGCTTCAATGGAGACAAAAAATGTTATAGCAGTGCTATTAATTTTTAAAAAAACAGAACCCTGACTGGTGCGGTCCAGTGGATTGAGCACCAGCCTGTGAACCAAAGGGTCGCCAGTTCGATTCCCAGTCAGGGCACATGACTAGGTTGCACGCCAGGTCCCTGGTGAGGGGGCGCATGAGAGACAACCACACACTGATGTTTCTCTCCCTTTTTCTCCCTCCCTTACCCTCTAAAAATAATAAGATATTTTTTTAAAAGAGAACATCTAGACATTCAATAAAGGAAATGAACATGGAAACATGTTTTAAGATGAAACTGAGCGGAAAATGTCACAAATAACTGACTGCAACTGTGCAAACCCGTGTGCACGTTAATAAAGATCAGAAGACAACAGAAAGTAACAGCTGTTGCGTCTGGTGAGGCAGTAAATTAGATGCCTGGCGTCCTCAGTCTCTCTGAAGCCCGGCCCACAGCCCAGGTGGTTTGAGCGTGTCCCCCGGCCACACACACACCAAGGCAGCGACGTGACCCCGGTCTGGGCGCATACAGGGGGTCAACCAGTGATGCATCAACAGGTGGATCACAAATCTGTGTCTGTCTCTCTCTCAAATCAATAAATGAAATTATTTTTAAATGAATAAGAGGTTTACTTTTTTTAAAGAAAAGGAAGCCCTAGCTGGGTAGCTCAGTTGGTTGGAGCACTGTCTTGATAGGCCAGGATTACGGGTTCACGTATCCAATCCCTGGCCAGGGCACATGCAAGAAGCAACCATGATGCATCAGTGAGACAGCAGATCAATGTTTGTCTCTCTCTCTCAAATCAATACTTTTTTTTAAAAAGTCATTTTGATGTAATTTTGTTTTGAATAGTAGGGCACTTAAAATATGATTCAATGTTTAAGAACAACCCCTGGCTGCTGTGGTTCAGTGGATTGAGGGTCGGCTTGCGAACCAAGTGTCGCTGGTTCGATTCCCAGTCAGAGCACATAACTAGGTTGCATGTTAGGTCCCCAAAGGTCCCCGGTTGGGGGCGTGAGAGGCAACCACACAGCAATGCTTTTCTCCCTCTCCTTCTCCTTTCCCCTCTCTCTAAAAATAAATAAATAAACAAACAAGTAAATAAACAAGACTTAAGAAAAAAAAAAAAACAGAACATACCTGCCCTGGCCAGGCGGCTCGGTGGTTAGAGCACCATCCCCAGAACCAAAAAGCTGTGGGTTTGAGTCCTGATCAGAGCACGTGTGGGAGGCAACCGAATGATGTTTCTCACACATCAATGTTTCTCTTTATCTTTCTCTCTCTCTCTAAATTCAATATACACATTCTTGGATGCAGATTTTAAAAGTTAATTAAAAAGAAAATTTTAAAGCCATCAGATATAGGACTTCATTGTTTATATCTAATATCCTTGAAAAAAGGCAATTCAAGGAACTAAACTGTATTATAAATTGAAAACTCACTTTGTAATTCTAATGTACGTCTTATTAAGTGTGAGATGGATCTGTTTATTTACATGTACTTAGCAGGTTTTTATCTGTTCCAAGGCCAGTCATTTAAGATATTAGGCTCATAGCCCTGGCCGGCCTGGCTCACCTGCTTGGGTGTTATGGTCGGGGCACCGGCACGGGTTGCAGACTCAGTTCCCAGTCAGGGCACGTGCAAAACACACCAACTGAGGTCTCTCTCGTACATCAATGTTTCTGTCCCTCTCGTTCTCCCTCCCTTACCATTTCTCTACACCAGCGGTTCTCAGCCTGTGGGTCACGACCCCTTTGGGGGTCGAACGACCCTTTCATAGGGGTCGCCTAAGACCATCGGAAAACACATATATAATTACATATTGTTTTTGTGATTAGTCACTATGCTTTAATTATGTTCAATTTGTAACAATGAAAATACATCCTGCATATCAGATATTTACATTACGATTCATAACAGTAACAAATTACAGTTATGAAGTAGCAACGAAAATGACGTTATGGTTGGGGGTCCCCACCACATGAGGAACTGTATTGAAGGGTCACGGCATTAGGAAGGTTGAGAACCACTGCTCTATACCCTCACCTCCTGCCTCTTTCTCTCTAAAAGCAATAAAAAAATGTACTCAGGTAAGGATTTAAAAATCAGTCAATAAATAAAATATAAAGCTCTTAAAAAGGATTCACAGTAATGGCTTCTGGGAATGGATCAGGAGAAGGAAAGAGAGGTTATTCCTCACTTAAAAGCTTGTTGGTGTCATTTAAGCACATGAACCATAAATACGAATTACTCAGATACACACACTTCTGTAAAGGAAGCCCTTGCCACTCCTCACTAGAACCACCCTCTGCCAAGGAAGTACCTGGGGGTGAGGAGAGGCTCTGCCCTGGCAGGGGCCCCTGAGAGAGGAGCCCCAAGTAGCTGAGCACCACGAACTTGGTCTCGTAGTGAAAGCCCACGGGCACGGCCGCTGAGGACGCCATGGGGTGGGCGGTGGAGCTCCAGAAGGTCTGTGGACAGACGGAGACGTGTGCACCCTAAAGACAGAAATGCACCAGTTCAGTGTAAAGTGGGTGACATGCCAGCGCGCCTTCTGGACTCCAGTCCGCCAAGCAAGCACCTGTCAGACGTTCCAGGCACGCTTTAAAGCCGTACTTACTCGTGAGATCAGAAGCCCCTTCCCCCTCTCCCCACCCATCACCTCTCCACTTTCACCTCTACGGCAACAACCCCAGCCATGACCCCCCGCCCGCATGCTCTCTCCTTTCCTTCACTAACAGGGCCTGCGAGGTCCCTGGCCCTCAGCTGCAGCCTCTGTGCCCCAGGCTCCTTTGCAAGGGGACACAGCACGTGATCTGTCTCAGCCCCAGGAATGTGAGCTGGAGCTCTATCTGCAACATGGGCGCTCCCTCCCGTGGCTGGAAGTGGGCCTGGGGCAGACACCCAGCTCTGACGTGCACACAAGGAGGCCACGGTAGGGACAGGGAAGCCACCGGACGTAGGCTCCTCCTGGGTCCTCGCCCGCCTGGACCACTAGCTTCGGGGCGGTTGCTGAAGGCCCTCCTTTCTGAATACCTTCGTCAGGCTTCCCAACGTGTCCCCTCATCAGCACAAGTGCAGCTCTTCCTTTCTCACCTACACTTAGTAGTGGTTTTATCTGCCAGGTACCTTTCATTTGAAAAGATTTTATTTATTTGTAGAGAAAAAAACAGAGGAAGAGAGAGAAACATGGGAACAGTTGCCTCTGAAAATGCTCGGACCAGGACGACCCACAACCCAGGCCCGCGCCCT
The DNA here is from genome assembly GCF_987537825.1 of Furipterus horrens. Taxonomy (NCBI): domain Eukaryota; kingdom Metazoa; phylum Chordata; class Mammalia; order Chiroptera; family Furipteridae; genus Furipterus; species Furipterus horrens. The sequence goes on from NW_028327182.1 coordinate 355,590, forward strand.
GATGGGAATCGAACCCATGACCGTCGGGTCCGGTTGGGGTTTGCGGGTGACGCCCACCCAGCAAGCCCCCGGGTCAGGGCTCGACAGTATTAACCACAGTCACTGTTGCACGTTACACCCGTGAGTGACTGACCCCCCGTGTGCCTCCCCAACCGTTTCCGACCAAAACGTCTTCTGAGAGGCTTCCAACGAGCTCTGTGTTCACCGTGCAACAGTACGGGCCGCTTACGAGCTCAACACGCACCCAGGGAGAGAGAGGCCTGGACAGTCACCGAACGGTAGGAGCGAAGACAGGCAAGGCTGCCAAGGGTTAAGATCTGCGACAAGTAAACAGAGAACCGTCCGAGGACGGTCGCCGTCTCTGCCTTCTGGGGGCGCTGCTACGAAATCACACCAACGCGCCCGGCAACCGGCCGGCCGAGCGCAGAAGGGCCTCGGGGCCAGTCCCGGCGGGGCGCACGTCCGGGGCACGCGGACAGGAGGCAACTGATCGATGTTTCTCTTCTCTCTCTCTTAAAAAAGAAAATCAATAACCATATCCTCGGTGAGTAATAGAAAGATAAATAAAGCTTGTTTTGCACGTCTGAACTATCTGGGGCCTCAACCTCAGAGACCCTCCCGCGGAATCCAACGCCCGGGGTGCAACCTCCGCAACGAAGTGAATTTGGGGGAAAACGCCGGGCACGGACCGGCCGGGCAGGTCAGCGCAGGGCCGCTGTGCCCCGCGGGGGCGGCTGCCAGGGGCCGGGTCACGGGGGCGGAGCACCCGCCCCCCCCCCCACGCCCGTGCACGGTTGGCTGCAGTTCCCGGCGCGGAAAGGCCGACGCGGGCGCGGCGGCGGCCCCAGGCCCCGGACAAGTCGGGGCGGAGAGAACAGCCTGGCTCTTGGCAGCCCCCGGGCCGCCCTGGGCCGCCCCGCAAACGGGCTTTCGGTCCGCTTCCCCCGGAGCCCGCAGGAGGCGCGGTCGGCGGCGCGCTCAGCACTCCGAGCGCTCCCCGCCGAGGCCACAACCTCGCCCCGGAAGCCCACGACGGGGAGGGGCGAGGGTCCCCCTGGGGCGGCAGAGGGCCGACGCCGCGACGGAGACGACCCGGCGGGAGCGGGGGCAGCAACCCCCATCAGCCACCTTCACGGGGGCCAGCACGTCAGGGACGAGAGGACACACGCCGCCGGCGCCGCGAGAGGCGGCCCCCGGGACCGCGGGGCCAGCCCCGGACCGCCTGCTTCTGACCGCGCGGCCGCGTTTCGGGGTGACGGGTCTCCGCGCGGTCGCGGCGGGACCGGGCCGGACAGATCTGCTTCGAGAACGCTCGGGCGACACCCACGGACACTCCCGCGTCCTCGGAACCGCTGAGCACCCTGCGGCCCGGCGCCGTCTCCGGACACCGTCCTACCTCGTGAAAGCCGCCGCGGGGGCTGGCCGAGGCCCCGCTCCGCACGCCCGCAGCCCCACGCCCCTCACCTGGCCCCGACCCACGAGAGCTGGCACGGGAGGCGGCAGTGGCACCTGCTTCCCACGGGGTCCTCCCGCCAGTGGTGCCGGCGGCTCCGTCCCGCCGCCCTAATCTACCGCCGCCGCCATGTCGGCAGGTTACGTCACCGCCGGCGTGCTTCCGTCACCGCCCGCGTCGCAGCGCCAGGGGCGCCCAGGGTCGCCGGAAAAGGCGGCTCCGGTTTCCCGAGCGGAAGTAGAAGCCATAGAGTCCTGGAGGTCTCTTCGCGCAGACATGACCCGGAAGAGCTGCCCTCTCTAGGCCGCTCTTCCTGGGAGTCGCTCAACGCTATGGTTATTGGAGTTGGCCGAGGTCGTTGGCCGCTGCGGAAGGGCGCGTGTGACGCTATGCCGACGTGCCCGGAGAGAGGCTGGCGACTCCGGTGGCCGGAGCGTCGCGGCCTCCGCGGGACACGTTCCGCGTCCGCCGACCGGCGTGTTAGAGAAGTGTCAGGAGAGCCGCGGCGCTGGCAGCCAGGGGCTGGGGGCTGGGGGGGGCGAGCTTAAAAGCTGGGAAGGCGTTCTGGGGGCGGGGGCGGGGGCGGGGGTGAGGTGGCCTCGGCGGTTAGGGGCGTCCTGCTGGGGCAGAGGCGCTGAGGCGGCGGAGGGCACCGCCAGGAGCCTTGCGTTTTGTTCTCCGCGCCCAGCGTCGGGCCCGAATGTGTGTTGCGGGAGGTGCCCTGGAACCCAGCGTTGCGGGACCCAGCCCAGGGGGGTGATGGCCGGCTCAGGACCCGGCGCCCCGTGCCGGCCCGGTCAGTGGAGACCACGGCCCAGCACCGCCGGGGGGTGTCACCGTGTGCTCTGGAGGGGTTTCTGCCCTGATTTTCTGAACCGTCCCTCTAAGTGGGTCCTGGGGACGATATGACAAAGTGCACAGACCCCACTCAGTAGAATCCCATGTAAATCCTGTAGCGGCCTGCACCCCAGAGGAGACGGGGCGGAACTCCTCACTCCTCGGTGCTCCCTTCTCCGGGCACGGGACGGGGAGGGCCGGGAGGGAGCTGGCTTGGCACCGAGAAGCGGACGCCCTTCCGCGGCGCACACGGTCGGCGGTGGGAGACCGCGGGAACCCGTGTCACGACCTGATAAAAACGGCGCCTGACGTCCGCGATCTTCCCAGGAAACACGCCCGTCACTCCCCACCAATCAGGAGAAAGTTCCGACCGAGGTGCACCTACGGCGCCCCTCAAACCCGTCAAGGTCACCCGAGACCTTGAGAAACCGTCACCGCCAATCAGGTGTGACAACTGAGTGAAATGTCGTGTCGTGGGTGGGACGCCGGGACAGGAAAGGGCATGAGGTTAAAACCGAGGAAACGCAGATAAGTCACTGACGTCAGTTAACACACCGCTGATTAACGGATGCATTCCCTAAAGTAAGATGTGAATAATTGGGGAAATGGTTAGAAAACCTCATCGCTACAGGCGGCAAAACGGTACTAGGAGAAACTGAGGCACGAAGGTATCTTGTAACTGCTTTGTAAAGCTAGAATTGTCCTAAAAATAAAACCTATTAAGTAAAATATCGCGTTTGCTTCCATTAAGACCGAGTCAGCGAAACGTTAAATTCTGGATTCGACTATTAGTCAGACGGGAGAAACCCACGCAGTCCTCCAGCTGCAGCTGCCAGCACCCCTGACCTCCCGTCCTTCCTACAGAAAACGAGGCCGTGGAAAACGCGCACAAACCCCCGCAAGCTAGGAGAACGGAGTCGCGCAGGGCCAGTCGCGCATGCGCCTAGCGCGGGGGGGCGGGACCTTCCGGAGCCTGCTCTCTTCCCATTGGCTAATAAGGCTCACGCGCCTTGGCTGCGCGGTCACGTGCCAGGAACCGGAAGTGCATTATAAAGCAAAGGAAGGCGGAACCTGGTTTGTTTTTTCCTACCGTTTTTCCTCCGTCGTTTTCTTCAGGAGTCGCAGCGAGCTCGTCGCGCACCGGCCCAGCCTCGCCGTCGCCATGGCCCTCAGCGATGCGGATGTGCAGAAGCAGGTGACGGGCTCGGCTTGGGTCTGGCGACGCCGCGGCGCGGGGCGCTGTGCTGGTGGGTGGGCGGCCGCGGCCTCGGGCAGCCCGGGAGGGTCCCCGGTCCCGCGGCCTGGCGGCTTGTCTGCGCAGGGAGTCCCCCTGACCCGGGAGCAGCCCCGCGGCTCCTGCGGCTGGTGCCCTGTCGCGCGCCGCCTGCGTGGCCGCCCGGCCCGTCGGCCGCAGGTCGGGCCGCCGTTTCTGAGTCCTGGCTGGGCTCGGTGGCGCAGCGTGTGGCCTCCACGGATGGGAAGGCGGGCGGGTGCGGGGGCTGAGAACGCCCGCTGCCCCGGGCTTTCCCCGGGGAGGTGCCGAGGGCATAGCCGCTCCGAGGTCGCTCCGTGGCCCGCACTGTCCCCGTCACCGGGGGCGGGGGGGGGGGGTCGGCCCAGCGCAGAGCTGCCCGCCTCACCGGTGTGCGCCCCGGCGCCGAGCTACCAGCCCGGGTTTAGGGGGGAAACCGTCAGGGAGGTTGTGCACGGACATCGGCTTTGCCGTCGAATAACCGGTCCTGGGAAGCTTTAATTTTTTAAAAAAACGAGGCGCACTTTAAGTTCGTGGGCGGCAGGGCTGTGCCCCCGCGAAGGCCCCTCGGGAGAGCGGGTCTGGCGCGCACGCCCCGGGGCGGTCGCTGCGTTTCCGAGAAGCGCCTGGCCGAGGGCGCCGCCCGGGGCGGCCGGAAAGTGCCGTGAGCACCGCAGCGACCTTCCGCGGCGCTCCCGTCCCGGCGCCCGCGGAGAAGGATGGGGTTTCTTCTCCGTTTCAGGGGTTCTGGTGCGCATCACAGCGGTACAAACGGTGGCCAGAAGCTTCTCGGGGAACTTCGCGGGGTCTCGCACAACAGTGGGCTCTTTTAACTTTCATTGTCCAGTTCTTGTTTACTGACCTTCGGGAGAGAGGGGACCCTTCACTTGCGGTTCCACTTCGGCGGCGGCACTGGCTGGTTCTTGCCTCTGCCCCGACCAGGGACCGAGCCCGCAGCCGTGGCTGTGGGACGAGGCTCCAGCGCCCGAGCCACCGGCCGGGGCAGAGCAGGGCCCGCGAGCGTCTGTCGTGGCCGCTCTGGCTTCTGCGGGAGGAAACACTTGCTGGAAGGACGAGTCTGCGAGCCCCGACGCTCTTCTGTCTCCCGCTCCCTCCTCTCCCCCCGCGACAGCATCCCGAAGGCTGAGGCTTCCCGGGAGGTGCGGAGGGGACGCAGTGCACGTCCTTCCGTGGAATCGGGAGACCGCCGCCCGCACCCCGCCCACTGCGCGGCCGCTCCCGGGGCGCGGGGCTCTGCTCCCCGTGTTCAGCCATGAACAGGCCGAGCGCTGAGCACGCAGCCGTGCCCGATGAGCCCCGGTCCCCTGGCCGCTCTCCCGCGGGGCACATGCTTGTAACGCTTGCTTTCCTGGCTGGGGAGTAGGGCCATTTATTTCATCAGATTTCCAAAGGAATCTGTCTGACCAAATGATTCCATTACTGGGTTAGCTGGAAAAAGCAAAGTAGTTTCTAAAGGTCAGATTTTTTGCCTCAGGGGTGGAGTTAAATGTTCTCAAGGGGTTGACATGTAAACAGGCTTTTCTGACCTGGGTTAAAATTGGTGCTCATGTAGTATTTACAAACATCGGATTTGATGACTGCGTTTAGTTAAACTGTGTTTAAAATTCCAGACTTGAGTTCACTGAGGCTTGGGACTGAATGGGGGGTCTGCCATTCTCCCCAGGGACACCCACAGGCAGATGTGGGGGGGCCAGTCCCTTCTTTCTGCCAGGTCTTCTGCACATGTACCTCTCGATTAGGTACCCCAGATATTTCAAGCCTTGAGAGTTTGTAAGTATTGTGTCCCTAGCTGGTGGGGTCACTGGGGTGAGTGTCGTTCCACAAAGTGAAAGGGCGCAGTTCGATCCCCAGGCAGGGCACAGGCCTGGGCTGCAGGCCAGGTCCCCAGCTGGGGGCACGTGAGAGGCCACCACACACTGAAGTTTCTCTCCCTCTCTTTCTCCTTCCTTTTCCCCTTCTCTAAAAATAAACAAAATCTTAAAGAGATGTAGAAAGATCAGGGAAGATAACGCCAAGATTTCAGAGCAAGGAGGTTGCCGTCGCTTCCTGAGCATCACTGCAGTGGCCTGGATGGGGCAGAAGTCAGAGGAAGTGTGCGGAGAGCGGGGAGAGGAAGCTGAGGGCGGGGACGGAGGCGTTGACCCCAGGTGGCTCTGAGGGACCCCCAGGTCCTCAAGCGCTGGGCGGCGCCCTGGTTGCCCGTGTGACTGAACTCGCAGGTCATCTGCTTGCAGGGCAGACCCAGGTGCTGAGTCACCCGCACAGGAACGGCCTCATCCTGACCCCAGAGCCTGACATGCGCTGCGTTGTCAGTACTGTAAAGAGTTGAGTGGATCAGAAAAGATATATTTTCTTCTCTTTTAATATTCAAAAGTAAAGTAATCTTTTCTTTTTCTTTATAGATTAAGCATATGATGGCTTTTATTGAACAAGAAGCTAATGAAAAAGCAGAAGAAATAGATGCAAAAGTAAGATCCACTTTTGAAGTTTAAGAATATTGTTTTGTTTTGCTAAATAGTAGTTAGTAAAATTGTTTCACAATGCATTGCATAGGGCTAATAAGACTATCTCATATTTAACGCGAAAAATAAATTTTCCTCTAAACATTGTGGTTGCCAGCAAATTCTGACATTTTATGATACGGGATGGAAAAGTCACGGATGGGGGAAGACACATTCCTTAGAGGAGAGTTCCACGTGCCACATGTAGGTGACATCCCTCAGCAAGAGGTGGGAGCTAAATGTCTCCCCAGCCACCATCCCCATGAGGGTGGGGGCTGAACTTAGTGGCCAGCTTCCAAGGAAAAGGCAAACGTAGTAACTTACCCAATTGATGTGGTAACTACTCAGGTTACCCCTCGATGTGACAGGAGGACACTTCCCTGGCCTGTAACCCCAGCTTAATGAACTAGGAAGTCAGACGAGCCACATTGAGGGACAGGCTGTGCAGTGGCAGTGCGCTTAGAAGCGACCGTGGTCTTGAGAAACACGGGAAGACTGAGGAGACCATCACAGGTCACATGGGGGCTCAGGAGCCGCCATGACCGAAGGAAGGGGGTGTCCTGGACAGCACTTTGGAAGAGAAACGGACGTTAGGCAGCAGCAGAGGAAACTGAAGAACATATGGACTTTGGTCATTGTAATGGGCTGCTGTTAGTGTCTTGGTTTTGACAAGTCCTTTCTATCAGATATTAAGATGTTTACAAATGGGGACACTGGGTGAAGGTACAGTCGAATAATTTTGCAACTTTTCTGCAAATCTAAAATTCTCCAAACAAAAACACTAAAACCTTATTTTCTACATTTAAATAAGAAGTAATGGATGGATAGATTTTCTCATGGAATCCAGCATTCAAACATTTAGCATCTGTGACTCATTGTGATAGTTGGTTAAGGAAGGTGTAGTATTTTTCTGTTGCTATTTTGCTATTTTATTCATTGATGCTTTGTGCAAAAAAATAAATAGCTTGAAAGTATGTAAAGTAGAAAATGACAGTTCCTGTCGTTACAAAGGTGACAGTCACACCGTGAGTTGTGTGGGTATCCCAGCTGCACACTGCACACAGTCGTCCCTCTACAGCGCGGTTCACTTACCGCGGCCTCGCGGTATCGCGGGATATTTAAAAATATTATATTTAATTATCATGGGTTTTTCGTTATATCACAGGAGTTTACAGTACTGTATATGTATTTATATGTGTAGTATTTATGATTTTAATGATTTTTGCTTAGAATTTTTCAAAAAATATTAAATATAATAAATGATTCTAACATTAAAAGAATATTAAATCGAAATAAAATACTGCACACTGTACTGAAATAAATGTAAGGTTCCTACATCGTGGGGGGGTCTAGCACGTAACACCCACGATAAGTGAGGGAATACTGTATCACATTATTCTTTAGCCAGTACCCTGGATTTTCCAAATTAAAGTTTGTGTTCTTTTCATTAACCCTCTAGTAAACAAATGGGTTACATTGAGAATGTATAATAATTTCTTTAATATACAAAATATTTTACCTGATTATATCTTTTGTAACTTTGTTTCTGGGTACTATTATCATTGGTTAAATTTTCAATCTTCTGTTTATTATTGATTATGAAAATCACTGGTCTTTCCTTTTGACTAAGTGGGGTAATCTTTGAAGATGAGGTATAATAAATTTCCTGTTTTCGATATAGAATATGATGATCACCAACTGCTTAAAATAAAACTGTCAACACCTGGTGTCATGAGTGAATTCATTCCCTGGCAGGCAGAAGAGGAGTTCAACATTGAGAAAGGCCGCCTGGTGCAGACCCAGCGACTGAAGATCATGGAGTACTACGAGAAGAAGGAGAAGCAGATAGAGCAGCAGAAGAGAATGTGAGTGGGTCCCGGGCCTGGGTCAGACTGCGGGGGCCGCTCCGCGTCGGGAGTCGGGCACTTGCGGGCTCATGTTGTGCGTGGCCGCTCGCCCCGCTCTGGCCAGAGCCTTCGCTTCACTTCTCTGTCCTCGTTTGTGCAAATGGAAGCCTCCGGGCTGTGGAGAGCTCAGTCTGGGATAACTGATAGGAAGCTGCTTGCCTCTTGGAAAGCACTTCCTAAATATTTCTTTATCTGTGAGAGTAAGTTGGTAGGAGTACCTAAATTTGTTTCAGTGGCATTCCCTCTGGGTGTGTACAGAGGTGTTTGCCTATGCAAGGGGGGCGATGTGTTTCTCTCCGCGGTGTTTGTATTTTATGCCGCTGCGGTAACTGTTTTGTCATTCCTCTTGCAGTCAGATGTCCAATTTACTGAATCAGGCAAGACTCAAAGTCCTCAGAGCGAGAGATGACCTCGTTACGGTGAGTGATTAGCCCTGTTGGTTATAAACTTAAAAGTGTTTGTTCGCCTGTTACAGAGAACTTACTAATTCATATTGGGTCATTGAAGAGTTGAATGATTTTTAGAGAGAGAACGTTTGGTCGTCGAATCAGCGCGTGGGTTAAACACAGGAAGACCATTTGGGAGTGTTGTCTTGGAAGAGGGCAGAGACCTACGGAAACATGGCGCTTAGCTGGGGAGCCCCAGAGCTGTCAGAACTGTTCAGGACTGAACAGGATTCCTGCACTGTTCCACCAGTACTCACGGTTACGGAAGGGCCCTCAGTTCCTCATAAAGGGGAGCAGCGAGAGTCATGTGGATACTGGAAAAGAAGACGTGGATACTGTTTTTGCAGATATGACTGTCTACTCGGAAAACAACATCCAGAAAACAGTAAAAATTAGTCGTGAGTTTAAAGGTGACTGACTACTTAGAGAAATTAAGCCAACAGTAGCCAATTAACAAGTAAAGTAAAAAGTAGATCTCTTTGTAATAGCTACAAAAGTTATATTTAATGTTTGGGAATAAACCTAAGTGAATAAGACCCACATGAAAAAACCTATAAAACTTGAAGAAATAGAAAACATACCATTTCCTTAGATGATTAAAGAAACAAACTAATACTGTAAGATGTGATTCTCGCTTAGCTGAGCCGGGCGTGGTGCCGGCACATTTTACAGGAAGACGCTCCAGAGGCTGACTGCTGATGGATCCCCCTCTTCCCAGTTCAGCGCCACATACTAAATTTCAGGCCTGGCTAGCTGGGAGAATGGTGTTTCCGTGAATAAAAAAGGGAAGTTGGAGCCCTGGCTGGTGTGGCCCAGTGCATTGGGTGTCTCACAAAGCAAAAGGTCGCCTGTTCAGTGCTGGTCGGGGCATGTGCCTGGGTTGTGGGTTCCGTCCCTGGTCAGGGCGTGTGTGAGAGGCAACCAATTGATCTTCCTCTTTCTCTTTTTCCCTTCTGCTCTGTCTAAAAAGAAAATCTTTAAAAAAGTAGAATCATCGTGTATAACTCTTAACAGCTCTCTTGTTGAATCTGTGTCATACAGATCTTTCCGTGTTGGTCAGTTGTGTACGTTCTGAACTGATGAACAGTCTGGGCTGTTCTGCTAGACCAGCCTCCCTGGGCGCCATGGCGGTCATTCCTGCTTCCTGGGACCTGAGTGCTCAGGCAGCACAGGATGTGTCGCAGGGTAACAGCTGTGAGCTATGAAGAAGGGCACGGGCTGGCACCAGCCTCGAGATGCGTTGAACGCTGACTCCTCAGGTGTATAGATAACTCTTTTCTTTTCCATTCGTTGTAGGACCTACTAAATGAAGCAAAACAGAGACTCGGCAAGGTGGTAAAAGATCCAACCAGGTACCAGGTGCTGCTGGATGGACTGGTCCTCCAGGTATCCATATAGGCCAGGTCTACTCCAGTTTATAGCCACGATGCTTAAAAAATTGATAAGCTTGCCCTGGCTGGTGAGGCTCAGTGGACTGAATGCCGACCTGAGAACTGAACGGTCGCCAGTTCGATTCCCAGTCAGGGCACAGGCCTGGGCTGCGGGCCAGGTCCCCAGTTGGGGGCAAGTGAGAGGCAACCACACATTGATGTTTCTCCTCTTCTGCCTTCCCTTTTCTGAAAATAAAATAAGTAAAATCTGTTTAAAAAATTGACAAGATGTATGAGAGTCCAGCTCCCTTGTTCCTCTTTTCTCATCTTAGCTTTTTTCCTTTTCCCCCTTGACCTTGTCTGGCGGAGAACTGTGTGCTGCATGAGACAGTAACGTCTGTGGTTGGAGAAGACTACGCATGTTGCTCTTAGGCTGTGTTACTAATTTTTTATAACCAAGGGTCAGATTTGCTTGCAACCTTCAGCTTTAGCTTTTAAAGCTTTAAATTGGTTTTCTTAATTTGATTTCACCACTAAAAAACTTGCTTTGAATTTTAGGGTTCAGATTATAGACTGTACACATTTTAACCCTTTCCTGCTTCTCCGTGAGTCCTCATTTTCCTCATGCTAATTACAGTGATACTGTGCTCTGCCCCGCTGCTGGGAGGCCGACTCCCATAGAAACTGTTTCTGTCACCTGAGCTCTGAGTGTATTTCTCTGCTTTGTGGCATCAAGACCATGTTTTCCTGTTCTCACATCTGTGCTGCCTTTTGGGGAAATTTGTAAGGGGATGTTTTTTCAAAACCAGAGGGGAGACTCATAAAAACCTTCCTTTGTGCTGTTGCTTCCTTTTACAGCTTGTATTTCCTACTAATTGCCCCCGATTGTGTCATAGGGGATGTACCAGTTGCTGGAGCCCCGGATGATTATTCGTTGCCGGAAACAGGATTTCCCGCTGGTGAAGGTAAAGAGCTAGAGAAGAAGCCTTGTTTGAATGATCAGAAAGTCGGGGATGAAATGCTCTGAGAGATGGCAGCTGAGGGTGGGGACGAGGGGTCTGCACACCTCACAGAGACTCAGCCCAGTGGCCACAGCCTCCGAGGACCTCAGGTGGCCCTTTGCCCTCTTGAGCCCATGCCTGCTGCCCACCCTGGGGACTGGTGAGACCCGGACCTGCTGAGAACGCACCAGGGCAGCGCCTGCTGGAGCGGAGCAGGGGCCAGGGCACCGCACTGAGGCCGGTGAGGCGCTGACCTGACCCGCCGGCCTAGAGGAGGGCGCTGGGCACCAGGAGAGGGTCGGCCAGCAGCGCACGTAGCTGTGACCCCAGTCCTTAGTAAGAGAGGGCGCCCTGGTCTGCAGCGCAGCCTTCTAGCTCTGAGACGGTTGCATCCAGGTTGTAACAGTAGCGGGGTGCTCGGAGGCCACTGAACCCCAGGTCCCAGGGGGACGCCCCTCGTCCTGGTCTGCCCTCGCGTGGCTCTTCACATTAAACCCTTGCGCGGCTTGCTCTCAGGCGAGGATGTGGGTAGCTAGTCTCTTGGCAATAAATTAACAAGTTTATGCTACGTGACAGTTTCGTTCTTACTATAATTTGTTTCCCCAGCTTCCTTGGGCCCTCGAAAAGAACAGGTACAAGCCAGATTTAGTTGTTTGTCCCCTTAGCCTGCATGGTAGATTTGGGCGCTGGTTCTGGTTTGGGAACCGTGTCGGTGCCATGGACCTCAGCCTTGCCTGGGAGCCTGCGCGACAGAGAAGCGGGCGAGCCGGCTCACGGGGGGCTGCCGCGCGGTCGGGGCAGGTCCGTGCCGCCCGCCAGCCCTTCCCGGGTGACACAGGGTGTCACTGGGTCTCGCAAGTCTCCTGAGACGCACGTGGTGCCAGCTTCCAGTGTTCTGAGCTCTCCAGAGTGGTGCTGCATTAGATTTGGGGAGCAAGAGGATGGAGATATGCACAGATCTGCCTAATGGCTGAAACTGTCAGAAAAAGTCACATTCAAGAAAACGTTATTTGCATTTGTACTGGGTTAGACAAAAAGTTCGTTTGTGTTTTTCCATAGGATGGCTCTGGTAGCGCTTAGTTGTCTTTAACTTCATTCGCAACAATTTTGTTGGATTGTGTTGTGACAGCTGTCCTATCAGCATGCATTTAAAAAACCTACCAAAGTTGAGTGTTTGTGCAGCCATTTTAGTACGGAAGGTGGAAAAAAACATGCAACACTTTTGGCATATTATGCTTTATTAGTTCAAGAAAGGTAAAAACGCAACTGAAACGCAAAAAAAAAAAGATTTCTGCAGCGTGTGGAGAAGGTGCTGAGATTGATTGAACGTGTCAGGAGTGGTTTGTGGAGTTTCTTGGTGCTACTGGCATTTTGGCCAAATCCTTCTCTGCTGTGGGGCTGCCTTACTCACTGGAAGATGTTTAGCAGCCTCTGGCCTGTCCCCACTAGAAGCCGCTAGCGGGAGACAGCCGCATACTCAGAATACGCAAATCAGTGCAGTTGTTGGTGAAAATGAAAAATGTGTCTTTTACTTTAAGAAAAACACTAAATGGACTTTCGGGCCCGCCCAGCACTGCTGTTCAAAGACAGGACTCCCACTGCTAGGGTTTCATCACACTCACTGCAGTCTAGTCGTTAAAGCTCACGTGCATCTGTTGTTGCCCAGTGAGCTCATTTTATAAAACGGGTAAAACGTACATAATAAAAAGGTAACCATTGCAAATGAGCGGCTACTTTACATACATGCCTGGTTGTGATATTCCACACGTCATCTCCCCGACATCTTCCTGAACTGAGAGTCTGCCCGTCCCCGGGCTCGGCCCCACCACGCTTGTCAGTCTCTGGACTGAACTGGAGATCAGGCGCTGTCTCGTCTGTCCGCTTGTCTCCGGCTCAGTTCCCGCAGCATCATGGGTTCCGAGCTCGTCGGTGCTGTGGCAGGTGCCAGAACCCCCTTGTTTACCTCGTCCTCCGTCAGCAGACGCTGGGCTGCTGTGCACGTGGGGCTACCAGCACCTCTCGGTCTCTGCTGCCCCCTGTTTGGATGGACCCAGAATTGTTGGGTCACGTAGTGACTGTCCAGTTGCTGGAGCAGCTGCCACATGTCTTCTCCCGTGGCTGCCCCACCTTCCGCTCCACTAGCGGCTCGTCTCTTCTCTCGGGGAAATGTAGAGCTGCTTGCACAGTGCGGATTCTTTTGCCGCCCTGCTTCATGATTCCTGCTGAGACCTGTTCTCTGCGTTCCCAGGCTGCTGTGCAGAAAGCGATCCCCATGTACAAAATCGCCGCCAAGAAAGACGCTGACGTCCACATTGACCAGGAGGCCTTCCTGCCCGAGGAGACGTAAGGAGCCTTTCTTCTCTTAACAGCTGCCTGCTCTTGCTGTGAGCGCAGCCCTTACCCTGGGCCTCTGTAAAGTGAGTTTTCTCAGGGCACCTGGGCCCCAGGCGGGAGGTGCAGCTGTCGATCTGCCAGGCTCTGTGTGCTCCTTCGAGAGCCCAGGGGCGGCCTGCGGAGCAGCTTCTGAGGGCCCCTGGGCTCACCCTGTGGAGGAGTGGCACTGCTCTGGGCCAGGGCGCAAAGCTGGGTCCAGTCCCTGGTGTGCTGCAGGGTGCAGCCTGTCCCTCTGCGGGGCCACCAGAAACTAGACACAGTCACGTGTCACGGGTGGCACAGACACAGCCCCGCAGACAGCATGGCCCTTCTGCTGATGGAGGGATGAAGGGCCCCTCTCCAGCCCACCCAGCAGACGTGCGCAGTGGGCGCTCTTCCCTCGCTGCCCCGCTGGGACAGAACTCTGCTCAGACGGCGGCTGAGGATTTCAGCAAAGAACTGAAAGCCATGCCTGTCGGAACAGCATAGTCTGTTCACAGAAGCCAAAGTTAGAGCAGAGGAATGGCGGGCAGGGAGGGCGAAGTAAGAAGTTAGTGTGAGGCCATAGTCCACATGTCCCAGAGGAAACCTGCGAGGGCTCCTCCAGCCCGTGTCCCCAGCTTGCTTGTTTCAGGAGCCACTGGATACAGGAAACTTGTGGTGGCAACAGAGGCTCACTCCCTGGGGCTCAGTGTAATAGGCTCTGGCCCAGGCACCTCTGGGTGCTGAGGGACAAACAGTGACGGAGGTGTGGCTGCAGGCAGCACACTGAGCCCGAGTCGGTGCCCTTCATGTGACACGGCTCTGCCTCGTCAGTTCCCCTGGCGATGGGCACCCTTGGGCCTTAAAGAAACATGCAGATGAGGACTGTTTCCGTTTGCAGACGGGCTGAGCGGCCTCTTGTGATGCTGTGGGCTGGTAGGTTCAGTTCCGAGCCAGCTGACGCAAGTCCTCAGGTGCCCGGAGTCCCTGGGAAGTGACGTAGGACCGGTGTCCATCTTTCAATCCTGAGAAGCTTTGGACTTTATTTCAAGCTATTGCTTATGTTTATTGGCCCCTGTAGTATTTAGACTCCGCACCCCAAAACTCTCCTCCAAGGGAATCGAGTAATTGTACCATGTCTGTCTGCCTGCCTTGAACCCATAAAAACGGTTATTTCTCTGTCCTTTGTAGCGCTGGTGGAATTGAGATCTATAACGGGGACCGTAAGATAAAGGTTTCCAACACCCTGGAGAGCCGACTGGACCTCATTGCTCAGCAGGTGAGGGGGCTTTGTGGGGATATGGTCACTGGGCGTGGGCTCTGCTGCTCTCCACACGTTTTGACTTCTTAAAAGGTATGGGGTCAGGCCTTCAGTGGCATTTGCTGAGGTGACACCATTTACAGGAGGGAGGAGCTGGGGTCAGCACAAGGCTGTGTTCATCAGGGTGTTAGTGTTTGTGGTCACGACCTGGGAGATGCTGGCCGAGGTTCTTTGTCCAGCAGGAGTGATGGGAACTGGCCGTGGGGCTGTTGGCTCTTCAGTTTCCCACGTTGGTACAAGCGAACACTTTGGAGAGGGCAGGCAAAGGGTTGTCTCGAAGGGCCGGGCATCGCCCTGTGCTGGCAGTCCGGTGCACTTCGGTGTGGAGCATCATCCTGTAACCTACGCCTGACAGCGTTGTGGCCCAGCAGGGCAGCCACTTGCTACAGAAGGATATTTAAATTAAGCAAAATACACAGTTCAGTTCCACGGTCGCACTGGCCCCATCTCAGGTGCACGTGACAAGCCGCATGCAGCTTGGGGCTCCTCCGCTGCACCTGCAACTGTAGAAGGTTGGGGTTAGACCCTAAGGGCTTCCAGTCGCCACCAGGAGCCCCTCAGCCCAGCTGGTGCTGGCAGCGCTCTGCTAGGTGTGGGCCCGGGTAGGCGTCCCCAGGGAAGACAGCAGGTGACCCCGGATGTCAGGACAAGGCGCACAGCTGTCCACGCAGCATCGCAGGGGCCTCGAGCAATGATGCCCTGAGTTTTCAGTGTATTTTTTCTTCGTCTTAACTCCCAGTTTGTGAACAGTCAGGACCGACTGACACACGAGCTCTGTGGCCCCTTCCCATCCCCACAGGGTCACGAGCTGCCATCTGTGGTTACAATGGGCAGCTCTTCACAAATGGAGACCAAGGAGACGTGACTCGGGCTGAGCACATGATACAACATGCAGATGATGTGGCAGGGGGCTGGACCCCCGAAGCCTGTCACCCAATAGATTCAATAAGTTGTTTTTTAATGTGCTGTCCTTCCCGGGTTTTCCAGACACCTACGATTACTTATTAATGATGTTACCTCTTCATAGATGATGCCGGAAGTGCGCGGAGCCTTGTTTGGTGCAAATGCCAACAGGAAGTTTCTAGACTAGGCCTGGGAGGCCGACGTGTCTGGTGTCGGAGAAACGAGATCATAGCTTCCTCCGCTGTCCTGCTGTCCTGTGTTTCCAGTGTAAGCCCTCTACTCGCCCTCGCCTGGCCATCGGCAGCGGGAGCCGGGCTCGGCTCCTGTGCTTGGAACCCACCCCGGGCTTCTCTAGGAGGACCGCCCCTCGCCGTGGGTCCTGAAGGTGAAGGGGTGGTTCGCGGGCCTCTGTCCCCTGCTCTCCTCTCTGCTTGTCACCTAGTGTAGTGTCGTGCGTGGCGCCTCCGCTCTTCAGGCCTGACCTGTGGGCGGAGCTGGCGTCCTGTCACCTGCGGGCCCAGAAGGGCTCCTGATACGCACGTGTGATGTGAAACCCAAGCCGTGAGGCTCTATTTATTAAACAAGACGTGTACGTGAACCTTGTCGTGATTTGTTATGCAGATTAGTTTGTGGTTTGAGAAAGTCAAGTTCTTGGTGAGGGAGCTAGAAAGATACCCTTTTCCAGACCGCTGTGGCGTGTGCTGGTTGCAGCTGTCGGTCCTGAAACCACGGGCCACGTCTGCCGGCGCTTTTGCTCGTTCCTGCCGGCCCCGCGTGTCTGCACACACACACCGCGCACACAGGTGGTCCCTGGTACCCGCCCTCTGCGGGCTGATAGCTTTATTGAGGAAGTAGTTTTGCTGCTTGGGCAGAGTCACAAACGACAAGAAACTGAGGGGTTTGGGGGGACGGGGTCACCATGTGTTAGGACTGAATGGTTCTTTTCCTCCTCGTTTTCGTGCTGGTGGTTTTGAAATGGACATTGCAGGGTGGGTGGCTGACGGCTTGTGCGGCCCGTCTGCTTCCCCCGCTCACACGGCAAGACCACAGCTTGTCCATGTGACTCTTGACAAGTGTTCTGGACACAGGTTGGTCGGAGCCCTGCCACTCAGGTTCGGTCCCACGGGCTGGAAGGATTCGCCTGGTCTCGTGCCAGGTACTGACTGAGGACTTGCACGGCGCCCTTGGACTTGTGGGTCTCCTTTCCCCAAGGTGAGCGCTAGGCTCTCATCAGTTGTTTCATTCAGATTAACAAGACTCAGTCCTCCAGCCGACGCTGGTCTGCCGACCTTGTGTGCGCAGCAGGGATGTAAAACATGGGGACAGCACTGTTGGCTTCCCGTCTGCCCAGGTGCTGTGACCGACACAGCCAGAGCCCATGCCGCTCCTGCTGTGAAAGGCGGGCGGCCAGGCTTCTGGAGGGAGGGGGCTACAGCCGGCTGCTCGCTGGAACGGGGGCTCTCCCGAGGCTGAGGTTCAAGGACCACAGACAGCGTGTGGGGCCAGCTGGCTCCCGGCTGGGCCAGAGAGACGGGAGGGCAGTCAGCAGCGCCTACGCAAAGACCCTGAGGACCCGCTCGCCGATGCCGAGGAAGTAGACGCCCTGGGCGATCCCGAAGAGGGGGGCGATGACCAGCGCCCGGCAGCCCGCGCCCTTCAGGAAGGCCGAGGGTCCCTCCTGTGTCCAGACTTTCCTGGAGGAGGGAGAGCTGGATGAGGCCGCAGCAGGCGGTGCTCGCTGACGCCCCTGCCTCTGCGTTTGTGCGTCTTTCCCCCACCTGAGAGCAGGTGTCACCTGGGAAGCAGCCAGGTCCTAGGAGTGTGGGAGCCACTCGGTGCGGCAGTGGAGCCGGGGCTGGGTTTGCTGGACTTAGGGAGACAGGAAAGGGAAGCCCCGTGCACCCTGCTGTGTTTGGGAGGTGGGGAAGGGACCGAATCCAGACACACACAGCTCAGCGCCAGACAGTGAGGAAGCTGCCAGGCTCGGAGCAGGCGACACCCTGCAGCGACCGCCCGGCTCAGGTCCTCACCTGGCACAGTCGGCGATGCCCCCGTAGCTGTCCTCGCCCAGGCCCTTCCGGAGGGTTTGGATCCGAGTCTTCAGGACTAGAGCAAGAGCTGCAGTGAGCAGGGATGCTGCGCTCCTAGTGCTCTAAAACGGAGCGGCCGGCCTCCTTTCACAGCCGCCCACGGGACACCGAGCCCTGAGGCGCTGCCGCCACGGGGGCTCGTGACCTAGCAGCCCACAGCGGCCTCGTGTAGGAGGAAGGAGTCAGCAGCCGCGGGGCCCGAGGCCCACTGGCAGTGAGGAGCTGGCTGCTGTCCGCTCCGCCGTCCCTGATGGCTGCTGCTCCCAGCTCTGCTGGGGGACTAGTGATGTCAGCACCGACACTGAGGGGGTGTCAGTGATGAGTGTGATGGTCTCGGTGCCACGTTCCCTGGGAGGACCTGACAGTGGCCGCAGGTTAGGGGGCAGGGCCTGCATCCTCACTGCCCTAAATGTGCAGAATGACGATTTCCGCTGTCAGTGGCCACACAGGTGCGTAACCTGTGACGCACGTCAACCCTGCAGGCCTGTCTTCGCCGTTGTGCTTACCGTCCAGAGGTGTCACGGCGACAGCCGCTACGGAGCCAGCCGCGCACCCCGACACGAAGGAGTGGGCGAAGGGAGCCTTCCCTGTCGTCTCGCTGACACCGAGGTGGTTCAGGTTGGCAAACAGGGGGAAGTAGATGATGGAGAACGGGATGTCCCTGTGGGGTGGGTAGGAGACAGGGAGCCACGGGCCACTCAGGGCTCCTCC
Source organism: Furipterus horrens (assembly GCF_987537825.1). Lineage (NCBI taxonomy): Eukaryota > Metazoa > Chordata > Mammalia > Chiroptera > Furipteridae > Furipterus > Furipterus horrens. The sequence continues at coordinate 373,758 of NW_028327182.1, forward strand.
CCAGGCCATGCAGGGGCCGGGGCTGCACAATGGTTAGGGACACCCTGCACCCCGGGACAATGTGGGGGTGACAGCATGGAGGTCACCCCCGTCCCTGCCCTCACAGCAGCTGCAGCTTCTAACGAGGAGCCCGACGCAGGGTCAGACGGGACAGAAGCTCTGTGCTGAGGGGACGGAATGGGCAGGAAGGGAAGGTCATCTGCTGCCCAGGGAATAGAGAATTGACCCCTGGCCTAGGAAGGCATTTGGCCAACTAGCAAAGTAAAAAGAGGGGCGGACGCTCATGTACTTGCAGGTGGTCCAGTCCTTTTACACAGGACGTTCTCGGTGCCCCTGGCCCCCAGAACACCTAGTCCTGCGGGCCTGGTCCCTGGACAAGGGGCCTAAAGTTTTCCAAGGTGCCCATCCTGTGCAGCCAGCCCGATTCGGGAGGCAGCCTGAATCCTCCAGGAAGAACACGGGCCGCCACCCCTGGGCCTCCGCTCCCTCCCTGGTCACCCAAGCTGTGTCCTGCATTCAGGATGGAACCCTCACCTGAGGAGAGTGGCGCCCAGGCCCTTGTAGAGACCGGCCAGGCCCCGCGTGCGAAGTAGCTCGCAGGCGATGAGGGTGGCAGATGGATGCTTGTGGGTGGACGGGGAGGAGGACGGTGCTGAGGCCGGACCCTCAGGTTGGGCAGCTGAAAGGGAAGGGACAGGTTTCCATCACCGCCCAGGCCCACATGCACTGCAGACACTCGCAAGAGTGGCTCCTGCGTCCTGTGCCTGGGACGACAGACCAGGGCCCGGCCCCGCTGGGAGTCGGAAGATGGTGCTGATTGCAGATCATGGGCCGTGAGCTCCGAGGAAGCCGGTGTGAGACATGCATCTGAGGCGTGGTGCTGCCCAGCACACCCACTGTGCGTCCGCATTCCAGGTCTCACTGAGCCTGGTGACAGTGCTTCTTCCCATTGGCTTTTTGGGTCGTGGGAACCCCACATGTCATCTGCCCCAGGAATGAAGCAGGAAACTCTTTGTTTAAAAACCAGCTTTTCAGACTCCAGCAGAGCCTCCGAGGTTGGGTGAACAGGCCCTCTAGTCCCTGCACCATTTTGTAGAATAACTCAGAGCTCATAACACAATGAGTTAGCCCTGGGTATGGCTCAGTGGATTGAGCATCAGCTGGTGGCCCGAAAGCTCGCCAGTTTGATTCCCAGTCAGAGGATCTGCCTGGAGACCAGCCTCACCCAGGCGCCCAGCGTCCTGCAGCTGGATCTTCAGCATTTCCATGGGACAGGTGACCACCACCTGGCACATCCCTGCACCACAGCCCGCCAGCATCTCCATCTTCAGGTTCCGCTGCGACCTGCAGGGACAGAAGCAAAACTAAACAAATGGGACAACATCAGACTACAAAACTGCACAGTAAAGGAAACGTCAGCAAAATAAAAAAGCAGCCCATGAATGGCAGAAAATAATTTGCTAATCCTGTACCTGGAGTGGGATTAACATCTGAAATACGTGAAGAATTTATACAACTCAAAAAAAAAAAAAAATCCAATTAAAAAATGCGCAAAAGTTTACGACAATGTGGATGGAACTAGAGGAATTATGCTACGTGAAATAAGACAGGCAGCGAAAAACAAATACCATGCACTCTCACCTAACACAGGAACCTAATGAATAACACAAACACACCAGCAAAACTGAACCAGAGGCGTGGAAACAAGGAACAGACTAATAGTTACCAGGAGGGAGAGGGGTAGGAAAGGGAAGGGCTCAGTCAAGGAACTAATGTAAATGACCCGTGGACATTGACAGCGGGGTGGGGACTGACTAGGAGAGTGAGGAGGTGGGCGGGGCAGGGGAGAGCAATGGGGGGCAAAGTGGGACAACTGTAATAAAAAAACAATTTTAAAACACACAAAATAAATGCACAAAGGGCCTGAATGGAAAAATATTTAAAGAAGATATTCAGGGGTCCAGCAGGTGCATGAAAAGATGCTCAAAGTCACTAATCATCAGAGATGCAAATTAAAACCACAATGAAGTATCACCTCACACCTGCTGGGATGGCCATCATCAATAAATCAACAAACGGATGCTGGCGAGGACATGAATAAAGGGGACCCTCATGCACTGTTGGTGGGAATGCAGACTGGTGCAGCCGCTGTGGGAAGCAGTGTGGCGTTTTCTCAAAAAATTAAAACTACAGCCTTGGCTGGTGTGGCTCAGTGGATTGAATGCCACGAACCAAAGGGTCGCTGGTTCGATTCCCAGTCAGGGCACAGGCCTGGGTTGTGGGCCGGGTCCCCAGTTGGAGGCGCATGAGAGGCAGCCACACACCGAAGTTTCTCTCTCTCTCTCCCTCCCTTCCCCTCTAAAAATAAAATCTTTTTTAAAAAATCCTAAAAAACTTTGAATATAACTTTCATGATCCAGCAACTCCACATTACTGGTATATAGCCAAAGGAAACGAAATCACTACAACAGCCAAGACTTGGAAACACTCCTGAAGATCAGATTTGTGCTTAGGAGGGTGGGGGGAGAGGAGCCGGGCGAAGCTGGTTGGACGGGCCAGAGCCCGGTTAGAGCCGGTGCTGAGGGAGGGCACAGCCGGCTGCTGGCTGGGGGCACTGCGGTGCGGTGAGCTGCGACGATGCCAAGAGTGGCTCCTAGAGGTTCTCCTCATAAGGAAAAGAAATTTAACTGTACAAGGGGATAGATGTTAACATTGCAGCAATCATTTCATAATGTGTGTCATCATGTTGTACACCTTGAACTTGCATAGCGTTTTGTGTCCATTTTATCTAAAAAAAAAAAACAGGGGCGGAGCATCATCCCACCACCAAAAGCTGGCGGGTTCAATTCCCCAGTCGGGGAGTGGACCAGAGGCAAACGATCGATGTTTTCCTCTCAAATCAAAGGTAAATATCCTCAGGTGAGGATGAAAAAATAGTAAAGTATTCATCAGCTACTTGATGCATATATTCTATATACGCTACATGGCCTAGTTTTCACCTGTCCGCCCATCCATCCGCCGTCTAGAACTCCCACATTCCCCCGGCTCACCCTCTCCCTTGACTGCGTCTGCCAGACCCCACGCCACCCCCCGGCCACAGGCGAGCGCGCGCGCGCAGGTAAACTGAGGCGGCCGTACCCGTCCTCCAGGAGCAGCTGCCGCAGGAAGTCGTTGGCCGCCAGCTTCAGGGCCTTCTCGGGAGTCACCAGCGCGAGGTTCACGGCGGCCCCTGGACGGAGCGGGGCGGAGGCGGAGGGGAGTCCGGCGCTTGGGCCGCCCCCGCGCCCCCGCCCTGGCCCACCTCACTCGGAAGGTGGTTCTGGGGGCCGGGGATCGAGGGGAGCTCGGCTGCTACTTTTATTGGGATCATGGTCTTCCCACCGCGCCGCCTGCAGCTGGGTCCTCGCTGCGCTGCCCCAGCCTCGCGTCCCTCTCCCAGGCAGGGCCATGGGCATGGAGACACCGTGGGGAGGGCCACCCGGGGTACCCTCCCGCCGCGTCCTGCCAGCCACCCCCTCTCCTGCTCTTGCCCGTCGCGCCCAAGGTGTCACCCAGGGGCCGCAGCACGCGGTCCGGAGCCCCCCGGTAGCCGGGTGGAGGGGCGCCCGATCCCTAAGGCTCCTCGGCCCCCAGACGCCGCAGACCCACCTCGGTACACGCCCAGGAAGCCCTCCGCCCGCACAGTCTTCGTCAGGCAGTCGGTCCTGGGGGCAGAGGCCCGAGGGGACGTCAGCGTGGACGGAGCCCCCTGTCGTCCAGCTGCCAGCCTGCTGGGCTGCCCTGCGGATCGCGGCCCAGGCGCGCGTGCCCCGAAGAGCCGGGGGCCAGCAAGGCCTCGCATCCCGCCCCCCGGGGGCCCCTCCGACCCCTGCCTCGCCGGCACCTACATTCCCTTGTATGTGTCTGTTCCGAGCTGGTTCTGAAGCCGCGTCTTAGCCAAGTCGATGGGGAACACACAGGTCACCCCCACGAGCCCCGCAACGCCGCCGTTGATGAGCTTTGCCGCGATGCTAAATCGTGGAAAGAAGGGGCACGGGGTGAGCAGGGGGCGCGGGGCGAGTGGGGGGTGTGAGTGGGAGGAGGGTGGGGCGTGGGGGGAGAGAGTGGGGGTGAAGGGACATGTTCCTAAAGCCAGGGCGCTGCAAGGGCTTCTGGGAAGGATGCCACCCCCACCCCCACCGCCCGCCCCGCCCCGGGTCAGCCGTCCAGGGCCACGTGTGGACGCGGCTTCAAACCACTGAGACCGCTCAGCGAGTTCACCTCAGATCCTGTTTGGACATCCTGCGCGGGGCGGGGGGCGAGGACGCCGGCTGTTTCTGGCTCCGCAGGGCAGATGTTGGCTCAGGTGGAGGCAGTGGCGTCTGTGGCCTTAACCAGCCCGCCGCGGCGGGGTGGGCAGAGCGGGTGGCCGTGGAGAGCGGCCGGAGCCGCGTCCCAGCAAGTCACCACCTCCTGGGGCTGCGGGGACCGCCTCTGTACCAGCGGGGCCAGCACTCACCCGGGGGAGTCCACACCTGCGCGGGGGGCAGCACGTCACTCACGCACTGACGCAGCCACATCACCTGCGACCTTCCCTCCCTGCGCCCTGCGGACCGTGGGGACGGAGACCAGAGGGAAGAGGGTGAGCGAGGAGGAGAAAGGGCCCGGGAGGGGGCCCGGGGACACGTGGGCGAGGCCGACAGCGGGAGGGAAGCCGAGGGGCTGGGAGAGGGAGTCAAGGCGAGTCGCTGAGGATTTGGACCCTCCCCGCCCACAGTGTCCAGGAACCACGACACACGAGTGTCCTGAAGTTACTTTTTGGTCTTAAAATGTTTCTGAGCGTGGTGACCCCGTGGGAGGACTGGGCCGACGCAGACTCGCGGCCTCCGGAGGAGCGGGAGGGGCCGTGCGAGGTGGAGGAGCTGCAGCCACAGCAGTGACTTCCCGGAACTACTGATCCTAACGGACTGGGAGAGAGAGTCCTGTCCCTCGCGGCACCGGCCACGGCCGCGGCCAGGTCCCGCGGGGCCTCCTGACTGCTCTCGGCCTTCAGTAGCAAAGCCAAGTGCGCACGGCCCACGGGGCTTCCTGCCTTCGGTGCTCGGCAGTCCCTGCTCCCCCATATCAGGACGGTTTCTCCACTGCTCTCCCTGACCCGACCCCTCCACCCTCCCTGCAGCCATGCCCCACGTCCGTTCAGTTCACCTCGGGGCTTGGGGGGCACACACACGGGCTCCCCAGCCCGCGCCTGATGAATTACAAACTGTTCTGTGGGCTTCAGCTTCCTCCCATCGTCCTCCCCAAGTGCCCCCAGGTTGTCTAGGGGCCCCTCCCTGAGGCCCTAACACCCAGTCTCAGCATGTGCCATGTTATCAGGCACCTGAGAGGGCCTCGGGGTGGCACCCGGATGCCCACGGGGGTCACTCAGCACAGATCCTCAAACCGGGCACAGGCGGCTCTCTGCAGTCGATCCCATCACGGGTCACAGTCCACCCTCCTGCAGCCTCAGGGCTCCGCGTGGCCAGGGAGCTCAAGGCCAGGCACCCCCGTCTGTCCCTTAACGGCTGCTTTCTGACCCAGTTAGGCAGCCGTGCCCCCCATCTTGTGCTCCCCAGTTTACTTGCTTAGAAGGGGGTCTTTTCCTACCAACTCTGAGCTTGGCGCCGTCAGACACCCCGGCACCCACCTGCTCTCAGGAAGAGCCGTCCACTGCTCTGGATGCCGAGACGGGCCAGACCGCTGCCGAGCTGTGGTGGAGGCTGGTCTACAGCCCTTGTTTTGTCCGGGGCCCCTCTTCAAGCCCACAGAAACCCCGAGAGATGCAGCCAGGCCCTCAGTCCCCGGGTGGTTGTTGACTCATGGCTGGTGTGACTGGGACAAAAGTTCGGGCTGAGATTTGCTCAAGGCAGTGGGGGGGGGGGGGACAGGAGACTCACCGCCCACTCAGACCTGCAGGTCAGGGAGAACAAACAAGAAATCAATGCGACGCCAGCACTGGCCAAACACCGGTGCCGGTGGCTGATCTCCACTCCCCACATTCCAGCTGCAGGTGGCTGCCTGGCACAATGGTTCTGCTTCCTGCGGTCTCCAGGCGCCCCTCTTCAGGGACATGCGCTTGTCCAGCGGGGACTTCTCGGGTGCCAGTGCTCAGCAGTGGGACCACTGCCCGTAGGAGGTAAGTGGAAACCCAGCGTCTCCTCAGGGGCAGACTGAATGGGGACAGGGGACGGGCTGCAAAGGGGGATGAAGCCAGCAAGCCACCCTGGGTTTGGGCAGCACAGGAAGGACCCTGTCACCTGGCCAAGGATTTGGAGAGACGTTGGTGTCTGAGACCCAGGTTCTAACCCCAGCTCCCCAGTTAATGGCGCTCTCACGTGGAGAGGCTGCTCGATGGGCGCCTTTCTTCCCCAAAAGGGACCCAGAGGCGTAAGGCAGGAGCACTGAGCAGCGACAGGCTTGTGACCGTTAGTTCCGGGCGCTGCAAAAGCGAAGTTCGGCTCAAAATGTGTTGCCTACGGAGCAGCAGCCGCCGCTGCAACGCTGCGGGACGCCCAGGGCCCGACTGGGAGCGGAAGCTGGCCGCTGGAGCAGCAGTGCCGTCGGGTTTAGCAAAATGCACCCCAACAGCCTGGAAGATGGGACGAGGGCACAGAAACGGGGACACACGCAGGGGCAAGGCAGAGCCAGGGTGGGGGCGGTGGCCATGGGGGACCTCCCCCTGCTGTGTTTGTGGGGGTTTTCATGCTGCCGCCAGGCCTGAAACAGACCATCCATGGCTTGGATCCTCATCAACCTTCGGATGTGGGTGAACTTCCTGCAGCTCATTAGGGCAGCGCTGGCCTGGCCATGACCAGGTCTGAACGGATCAGGTGCCTAAGAACCAAACCGTGAACACTGGGGCCGGGCCGATGGCAGCGTTGCATTTGTGTCAGAGCTGGGGTGGGGGGGGTGTGTGTGACGACAGGTCGCGGGGCTGCACGCAGAAGGGCTGGGATGGGAAGCCAGGATCTGCATGTCTGCCTAGCCCCACACCAGGGGGTGCTGCTGGTCGCAAGAGATCACATGACCACGAGGTGCCAGCCAGAACTCGGGGTAACAGGCCTGGCTCCTCTCAGCATGAACTCCGGCTTCTGGGAAACATGCCGTCAGTCTGGCACCGCAGCTCCTTACTGGAGGCCAAACGTCCTGTGTGATGTCGTCGCCCCCCCGTCACGAGGGCAGACAGGGTGACAGCAGAGACCCGCAGCTGGAACAAGGGCTCAGAGCTCCGCTCCGCCTGCTGACAGGAGCCAGGAAGCTGCACCCGAACCGGGCCCTGGCGGCTGTCTGTCCACACCTGGCCGTGCCCCCCGCCCGCGGGTCTGCTGCAGGGCTGGAGGGAACCCTCTCCCGACTCCTGACTCGAGCTGAGCGCTGGACCCTTTCTAACACGTGTGTTTTTTTCCTTCTTTATCATGAAATCTGAGCAGAGGATGCTGGGGTTTTAAATTTATTTTCTTTGCCTAGTAATCAGGCAAAGCGCTCCACAGCAGGTGTTCAAATCCTGAGATCTCCACAGCAAGTTCGTCCACCTCAGTCTCAGTTCCTGGGGTGCACAGGCCAGGCAGAAACCTTGCACCCCGTCCGGGGCGTGTGACTCCGCTGCACCCAACAACGCTGTCCGGCTGGACCGGCTCCAGCAGGGCCACGGGCGGCGGGCCCACGGCTGTCCTCCAAACCCGACTTCACGTCGCAGGTGCCGAGCACGGGGCCTTCAGTGCAACAGCCAAGAGCTGGGGCTTCCAGACGCCTTCTTACGCATCGTATAGTCCACTTTGCAGTTAAGGTTTTTGCTAAAACTGGACCGATCTTTGGCAGTGGAGAGGGGCCACAATACACGTGTTCTCCAGAAACAAAGCGACCCACGACTGAGGGGAGGGGCCTGCCGGCCCCCGTGCACGGGACCCAGTCGGGGAGGGGCAGCGAAGGCCAGCGCGCTGAAGGCCACGGTGACTTGCCCAACAGCTGGACGGCAGGCCAGTCACCTCTGCACGAGGACTCCAGGGCGAAGGTCGGCTTCCACACGGCTGAGTTTTGAAAGAGTTGACCAGTGGAAGACACTCTGTTTTGCTCCCAAGCAGATAAACCTGGCAACACCTAGGTTCTCTGCTAAGAGCTAAATCCTATTAAAAATAGAGTTAAACTCTGCCATTAGCTGAAACTGCCAAAACTGGGCTTTCGGTAAGGAATTCACGTCAAAGAAGGGTCTTCCATTGGGAACCCAAAAGTCAGAGATTGATTTTATACGTTTATGGCTGTGATTTGTGATGGACAGCTGACAGCCAGGCCGGGTAGTGTCCCACCCACCTTGCCCTCCGGCCACCCTAGATTTTGGAAGGTCAAAACGAGTGTGTCACAGGTGTGTTTCAGATGGTGCCCCAGGGCAGGAGCGTGTGGGCAGCGTGGGCATGAACACGCGTGGAGGGGAAAGTGCTCCGCTCCGGACACTGCAGAGACTGGCCCGTCAGTTTTACTTCCGTCAGCAAGTTCTCCGGGGCACGTGCCATGGCCCCCGCAGGGTTCCCTGCTCCCACTGCCCACCCACCCCAGTCGGGCCGGAACCTGCTGGGCATTCGCCTGGGCAGTAAGTCACACAGACACAAAACTCACACGCATCTGAGACTTGCTGCTTTAAGAACGTACTTTATACAAAATAACCAGTTCATATGGAAATAAATCTACAGACCTCCAAGGATCAAAAAGCTTTTTAAAAAGTTCTCCCAAAAAATTATCCAGCACACAGTATCGAACTAGCCAATGAGGTAAGTGTCGCTCTCGGTGAAGCAGGGAATCAGCAGACCACACAAAATATACACAATACAAAAATAAATAGCATTCCCCTTTCCAGTACTGGCCAGCATGCTCCGCAGCCTCTGCAGCGGCGTGAGGGTCCCTGAGCCCGGGTAGGGAAAAGAGGGGGTCCCACGGAGTGTCTAATCGGGGCCCAGCCTTTCCGTAACTAACACCCACACCCTGTTCCCAACTCCGCCCCACGCGACAGTCGGCTGGTTCCCGGGCATGTCTGCAGGAAGGCCTGGGGCGTCTGCTGGGGGCAGATGGGACCGGCCCGGGTGTCAGCAAAGCCACACAGGCAGAGGGACCAGCGCCGGCCTGCACGCCGAGCTCCTGCCAGCCTCCCGCGGGAGGCGGGGTGCAGGCGTGTTCCGCCAGGCCCTGCTTCACCAAAAGGGAAGCAGGTCGAAGCTCCGTGGCGAGTCCAACCCCCCAGGAAGAGGAGGGGCCTGGGTCCCCCTCATGCAGAAAGGCTCCGGCCCAGCCTCGTCCCTGCACGGCGGCGCGAGCCTGGAGGAGGGGCTGTGCTCACACCAGGCCTAGGGTCCCAGGGACGCCCCGGAGCCCTTCCCTCCCGCTCTGGGGCCCACGAGGAGTCTGGCACAAGGCAGGGCAACGACGCTGGGAGACCCGGAGCCTTTCATCTCTCCGACAGCCCCCTGCTGTGGCCAGGACTCACACCGTGTGGCTGTCCTGCCTCGGGACTGCGGGTTAAGACTCCCTGAGAACCTTCAAATTAGGTCTTAAGAGCAGTACATTCCTTGTAGATTTGAATATCCATTAAAAAAGGCAAGAAAAAAGTCCAGCCAAGGGGCATGGGTGGAAATCTCACCTCAGACACCGGGAGCCCAGGGGACGGGCCGCTCCCAGCCCGCGGCATCTGTGGGGCACGTGGGGCCCGCGGCCGACTGTCTGCTCACGTGCGCGATCACTACAAACCCAACCGACCGAGCGGGGGGCAGGGGATCCCCTACGTTCAGAGAGGAGCAGGAAGACAGCGTGACCAAGGACCTGTGTGTCCTACCCTTCCGTGTTCTCTAAACGCATCTCCGTAATAAGCTTGAGCCGACAGCTCCCCTTTTTCATAAACAGACTCTGAGGGGAAAACGCAAACCAGGAACCTTATGAAAGGTCCTCCTTTTCTTTCTGGTCCCTTTGTTTCTCCTGGGCCTTGAGGAAGAGCTGCGAACTTGTCAGTGACTGTAATGAAGGTTAGCCATTCGTGTGACATCACAGGTGAGGGACTCCTGCTGCCCAGAGCCCAGCTGTGCCTCCCGGGGCGGCAGGGGCCTGTGGCCTGAGACCGCTCTCCCTAGGGGGTCCCTCCACGCTGCCTGTGACCGCCTGTCACGCAGCTGTCACTCACTCGCTGATGGAGAAGAGGCCAACACGTCTGCTGGAGACACTTGCAGAGGGAGGGCCAGAGGGCAAGGTCCTGCGCCTGCCGCCGCACAGTCCCCGCGCATCCGGGCAGCCTGCCCGCTGGAGGCGGCGAGCCCAGGACGCGCCGGGCAGGGACGGAGCCCAGTGCCGGTACCGCACGCCCCGACGCCCACCCGGGACGCACAAGGCGACCGCTTTCCTGTCCCCCAGCGCACAGTGTCAGGATGTGATACAGCAGTTCAGTTTCCTACCTTCGTCCTGCACTGCGTTCTCACCTCTCTACCCACTGGAAGGGAGGTTAGGGACAAAGGAAATCACTGCCTTCTCCCTGCATTGCTCACAGCTTCTAACAGGGCTCGGGGGCTGGGAGTGAGGAGGAAGGGTCACCTCAGGTAGTGTGCCCACAGCAGCCCCGCCCCAGGGGTCCGCACAGAGCAGCCCCAACGTGTCAGCCCCCAGGGAAGGGTCCCTGGGGTCAGAGTGCTCCTGGTTCGGGGGGGAGCAGAGACCCCTCGCTCACACCAGCTCTAACACGGAAGGAGAGAGGCAGAAGGCGCCGGGCCAGGCACCCTCTCGCTGCGAGGACCGGCTTGTCCTGTCCGCCCCCACTTCCGCACTGACGCAGCGACAGGAGCAGCAGCTGTCCCCACCCACTGGCGACCTTCCTGCCCTTCCTGCAGAGAAGGCGACCTCTGTACCCCCGGACCAGGTTACGCCCCAGTAGGTTCCTCAGCAGAATCAGCCCCCCATACTCTAGCCACATGGCTGCCGCCGCACCTGAGACAGAGGGTCCATGCTGGGTGCAGGGTCACGAGGCAGCCGGGAGCCACCCACGGGTCCGCAGGGACGGTCTGCCCACACGCAGATCCCGGGCACTGGGGCGGGGCCTCGGAGCCGCCTGTGCAGCCGACCTGCAGCAAACGGAGAGGCGGCAACCCCACCCCACACTTCCTCGGGGTGAAAGGCTCCAGGCCCGCCCCGAGGAACTCAGAGGGGACCGGCCCCTGGGCAGGCTGGGAAATCCGCACTTCCTTACAGAGACCTACGTGCTGGCGCTCTCCTGAGCGCTCTCCCTTCCCTCCTTTGTGGGGTACTCACAGAAGCCTCCCTGGTGGCATCCCAGCTAAAACCACTACAGGACGCCCAGCAGGGAGAATCCAGTGTAACTCACTTCTAAACCTGGCGTCAAGTAACTGAATACTGTGGAACTGCCGCTACCACACACGCACCAAATGACTCCCAGAACCTGCTCGCGACAGCTATTTTAACCCCCATGTTTTACTATGATTCACTTACAATGAATCAAGACTAAATACACTGAAATACTCCTAAACTCAAACTGTAAACCTAGAGAATACACTTCCTATTCAGAACTGTGCAATTTCCTCACTGAGTCTAACATATACAGACCTGAGTAGTCGCTTCCACACGTGATTTGTGCCAGAGGGCCGCGCGCGCCGCCGCCTGGGCCCCGTCCTGTCTGCGAGGCGGCATGAGCTCCGCCCCCCGCACGAGGGAACACCCCTGGGACCGGCTCCCCTCACGGCCCACAGCTCCCGCGGGCCTCCAGCCTCCCGGCCAAACCTGGGCCACCAGCCCGGAGCGCAGCCCGCCTCCCGGGCAGAAGCGTCCGGAAGGCCGTGAGAGCACGCGGCCTCTGAACCGAGAAGCGGGGCCGCCGAGGAGGAAGGCCTCTCTGCCCCCCAGGAGAACAGTGACGTGGTCAGAAAGCCTTCCCGCCCTCCTGCCCAGCCTGTCAGCTTCAGTGCGACGTGATTGTAAACAGGTGAGGCCCCCCGGTCAGGATGCCAGCGCTGCGGGCCTCATCCCCGTTCTGTACAATACATTCACCACCAACAACGAAAATTAGTTCAAAAGGCAACATGAAAATTCTGTAAACTGGACCCAACTCCAAACACAGTAACACGACAAGTAGTTCCTTCCCCGATGTACCTGAGTTTAGCTGCTCATGAATGTCTCGAAGCACCTCCGTCCTTACGGATGCGCCCCCCCCCACCCCCCTTTAGACGACTCTCCCTAAACAAGTGTCTCAGGACTTGGAAAAGCCACCAATTCCAGTTCATCTGTTCCTGACCATCAGGAGGACCCTGCCAGCGCAGGTCCGTGTCCAAGGCATGTGCTTTGAGGCCGTGGCGCGTCCCCGGCTCTGGGACACAGGTGGTGCGCTGGGGGGCTGGGCGGGGAACAAAGACAGGCAGGGCGCGTCCCCGGTGCTCTGGGTCCCAGTCTTCACGGGCAGCCTTCTGTCTCCCTGGGGGCTGTGTCCCCCTCGGACTAGCTCTGGGAAAGCAAAAGAGGGATGGTTTAAACAAAATGCACACTTGTGTTCACCGTTAAAAAAAATTAAAAATGCCTAAAAGCAGTCCCTCCCATCTGGAAAATGGCTGGACTCGTGAACACAGAAGCAGGACATGGCAGTGGCCAGACCCCAAGGGTGCGGAGGCGGGGGTGGGGGGCGGCCAGAGGAAATCAGCTGCACACGGAGGCGGATAACCTCAGCACGGCGGCGCCCAGAGGCAGCGACTATGACTCAAACCTCACATTCTAGTCCCTCAAAAACCCAACAGGCCGGAAGAATAACCAGGCAAGAGGCCACATCAGAATAAAGGATGGGGGCCAGTCTGGAAAACTGCAGTTCAAACCAGCCCCCCAGGGCCGGGCCCTGAGAATAAGGGGAGGCCCCGCCGAGGAGCCGCTGAGGCCAGCTGGGCCCTGCCCCCCGCGGCCTGCAGCACAGGAAGCCCTCCTCCCTGCACCCCCCGGCCACCACTCCGTTCAGTGAGAAGTGTGAAATTGGGGGGCGCCAGCCCGCCGTGCAGCTGAAAACCCATGGAGCGGGGGTTCCCAGCACCCCTGGGCCCACGTGCTCCTTCCCCACCCGCCGGACAAGGGAGGTCCCCGGCTGTCCTACCTGATCAAGGGGGAGTGTCGGGGGCGCGTGAGGTGGCAGCTCCTCCCGCAGCGCCGCTGGGGCCGGGGTCTTTGGGAAAGAGGACGGCGGCTGGACGGGGCGCATCTGCAGGCTGCGGTCACGAGAGAGGCCAGGTCAGGAGTAAGCCTGTGGCCTCGCTTTGGGTTTAACCTGACCCTGGACGTGAGGAGCCAGGAAGAGCCCGGCACAAAGGACATGTCGCGACAAAGACACCAGGACGGGGGACACATGCAAAGTACGAGACCAAACAGACAGAACCACCAAATGCAAGTGCGTAAACCTTGACTGGGTCTTGAATAGAAAAAGAAATCAAAACCGAACAAAACAAAGCTATGAAGGCATCTCAGAAACAACTGGAGAGGCCACGTGGCTGCGTCAGGGGCAGCGCTGTCCCCCCCACCCCCAGGTGCGCAGCAGCGCGAGGCTGGGCCGCAGGGCCATGCTCTCTGTCCCGAGGAGGACCGCACTGAAGGACCAGGGAATAAAGCATCATCAGGTCTACAAGGTAGTCCGACGGTTTAGGGATACAGGGAAAGAAACCGGAAGAGACAGATACTCAGAGCAGGAACAAACACAATGAAACGTCACGAGGGGCAGAGGGCTGAGGTCAGGGTTACGCTGGCAGCACCAGCGTCCCGACGCGGCCCCCGATGACTTCACAGGACGCCCTGCAGGGGGCCCGTCTCTCCACAGTCAGGGGCCATGAACTCAGAAACAGGGTGCACCCGCACCTCCCAAACTGGGGCCTGCCGCCTCCAGTATCCAAGCCTAACCAGCCACTGAAATGCCCAAGCCAGAACCCAGCCCGAGGCCCACACGCTTCCATCGAGGCCCCGCAGCAGCAAAGCTCCGGAGACCTCTGACGTCGACCTTCCCGGCCAAGGCCGTTCTCTGTTAAAAACTAACACTTTCTCTTTTGGGGGAAATGAAATCAGACGCGCTTACCCCGAGGGCCTGTACGCGTCCTGGAAGGGCCCCCTCACGCCCTCCGCGGGGCCCATCGGCTCCAGTGTCACGGCCTGGAAGTGGCCCAGGCCGTCCTCCAGGCGGCGGTAGACCGGGCTCTCTGGCGGGAGGCCGTTGGGCTGCGCAGCCGCGGCGCATGCCCAGGCCCGGGGCTGGAAGTGGCCGGCCGGCCGCGGGGCTGCGTAGGAAGGCCTCGCTGGCAGCACGCCCCCGTGCGGGGGGTAAGCGGAGGACGGGAACCCCAGCCCGGCGCTCAGCGCGGGCGGCGGCGGCCCATAGAGACACTCGCTGGCCGACAGCGAGCTCTGCCGCTTGGTGGCGGCCTTGTGGTTGTCCAGGTCCAGGAACTCTTTGGGACTCTCCGGTCGCTCCGCAGACGCGTCCAGCCTCTCCTCGGGGCCGGGGCCCTGCCCGGTGGCCGTGGGGACCTCGGTGACCAGCACGTCCATGCGGGCGGGGGACGTTAAGGCGGCATTCAGGGCCTCGCAGCCTTGCAGGGTGACCACGGCGCTGTCGTCCACGAGGGGCCTTGGAGCGGGCGGCTGGCCGGGAGGTGGCCCGCCCGGGCTCCCTGGGGGCGGGAGCTGCCTCTGCCAGTCGGGAAAGCCCTGAGGACACGCGTAGTACGGAGTCCGCTGGTAGTGATGGTAGGGGGGCTGGGGCGGCGGCGGGTAGGCGTGCCGCATTCCCTGGTGGGGGCGGTACCGGGGGAAGACCCCCGGGTGAAGGCTGTTGGGACGGAAGCTCCGAGGAGGGAAAGGCGAGGACTTGGCGCCCAGACCCTGCAAGCCGGCGCTGCTGTGGTACCGAGGTGCTGAGCCGGGGTACTCCAGGCCGGGCAGGTACAAGGTGGGAAACTGGCCGCCGGCGCCCCCCACCGTGCTGGGGTCTGCGCCGGGAGGGGCCGCCGGCATCAGCCCCGCACACGGCGCGCTGTCCTGCAGGGCTTTGCCCCCAGGGCAGAGGGGCTTTTCTGGACCATGGCCACCAAAGCCTTTCTCCTCTGAGTCGCACAGGGGCCCCTCAGCCAGCACCCCGTTCTCAGGCAGAACCCCCCTGCCCGCCAGCGTGGGCAGGTCCCGCACGCAGCCCTGGGCAGCTGGGCTGGGGTAGCCGCCCTCCGAGGCCCAGGTGCTTTTGCCCTTCACTGCCTGGCAGCTGTCCTCCGAGGCTGTGAGGTCACCCGTGAGTTCGGGGCCCTCGTCCTCCCGGTCCCGGGGCGAGCTCTGCAGAGGGTGCGCAGGATGAGGTAGCTGTTTGAGGTACATGCTGTCAGAGGCGACAGCGCTCGGGGGCTTCTCGAGCTGGGACAAAGGCTCTGCTGTAAGAGAAGGGAGACAGCTCAGTCTGAGTCGCATCCCCAGGCGGGGACATGAGAACGTGACAAGCACCGGGCCGGGAAGGCAGGGCCGAGGTGGGCGTGTGGCCAGAGTCATGCACATCCCGGAGGGGTCCCGATGCGGATGCCCT
Organism: Furipterus horrens; assembly: GCF_987537825.1. NCBI lineage: Eukaryota > Metazoa > Chordata > Mammalia > Chiroptera > Furipteridae > Furipterus > Furipterus horrens. The sequence continues at coordinate 389,341 of NW_028327182.1, forward strand.
GCCCTCCCTTTCGTAGGCCAGGAGGCAGGCCCAGTGCCCCTGCAGCCACTCAGAGGGCACGCCCTCAGGCGGCAGACACCGAGGACGTGCACGTGGAGCACGGCAGGATTGGGGGCCAGGCTGGGAAGCTCTAAAGCTCGGCCCACGAGAGGAAGTGAGGCCATGCCCGGTGTGGGGCCCGTCAGAACGTGCTCCGCAGAGCAGGGACCAAACCTCAGTCCTCGCACCGAGCAGGAATCAACACTGACTAAAGGAACGGAAACACTCACCTCATTTGAATGTCTTTACAAGATGCTGCAGCACAAACCTCCAAAGGCCTCGCTACCATGTCAGAGAAACTAACACACCCGCGGGAGCTAATTTATTGGACTCGGACGCTTAATGAGAACCTGTGGACCCAACCTGCGACGTCCACCCACAAGTGCAGCCGTGTGGTTACGGTCTCCCTAGCAGGGCAGAGCTGAGCACCTCCGGTGCTACGTGTGAAGGACTAGACCTCCTAGGACCCCAGCTGTGAAGGGCGAAGGGACAGGTTGCACAGTAAAAATGAAACCTGGACTTTCACTGTGACAGCCAACATGAAACACCATCACAGCGGCCTCTGTCACGGCGCCTCACGTTCCGCCGGCCCGCGGTGGGTTAGTTCTGCGGGGGCTGCCAGCCCCGGAGAGGGCCTGTCCTCGCAGGAAGGAGTCTGGGTTCCATGCCCACCGCCCACTCCACACAGGACCGCCACCCCCGTTTTACACAGCCTGGTCTCCACCCCTCCCCGTGTGTGAGACACTGGGGATACCAGCCCAGAATAAACAGCAATTACACAGGGACGCGTCCTTCTTGCACCCGGACGCAGGTGGCCTCTGTGGAAGGGCCTTTCTGAGAACTCCCTTCGGGCTTTGCCGCCTCACAGCAAATGATAGAACTGATCAGGCTGTAAACCAAACACTGGACAGTGACTTCAGAAGGCGGCCTAGAGACACGGGGTCAGACACAGATGCCGCGTCCAGTCTGTCTGGGTTCCAGCCTCAGTTCCTCCCAACACTGGGTCGGGGCACAGCCCACCACCCCCTCTCTCTGTTCTTGGGGTTTCCATCTTAAAAACAGGCCAGACAGCAGCGGTCGGGATGGCCTGCTGCCAGCACAGCAAGCCCCGCATCTGTGTGGGGACCACCCCTGCTAGACACTCTCTTGGACCTTGGGATCAAAACCAGCACCAGGACTGGCTGAGCCCTGAGTTCAAGAGGAGGCTGGAAACCATTTCTGTCTGGCTTGGTGTTTGTGAAAAGACTCTTCTGGAATCAGCAGCTCGCAGGGCTGGGAGTCAGACAAGAGTGGCAGTTACCTGGGTCAGGTTCAGGCTCCCGCGTCTCGCTGTTATCCTGCGTCCTCCCAGGGTCCCCCGAGGCAGGCTTGGCGGCTGCCAGGCCCATGGGTGCGGCATGAACGCCCTGTGGGAAGGGGCCAGGTGCGCCCGGTGGGCAGGCACGGGAGGACAGCCGCTGCATGGCCAGCATCTCTGGGCTCTCCATCATGGAGCCCCCGCCTGGCACCCCTCGCAGCGCCTGGGAGGGCGCCCCACACAGGGGGCCGGGTGCCAGAGGTGGCTGCAGCCGGTGCCCAGGGGACCTACAGGGTGGTCGCAGGTACCCTGACGGAATGCCGTGAGGTAGGAAGCTGGGGCGCTCAGCCCAGGGGTGGGGAGGAAATGGCGGTCTCACCCCCCGGGAGTCCAGTGTGTGGCCCAGGGCGCGAGGCTGGTGTGAGGGGCCTGGCTCCAGGAGGGCCTTCTCATCCGGCCCCGAGGGTCCCAGGGGTGTAGCACCATGGCTCCCGTTCCAGACAGCGGGGTGTGCGCGACTCAGGTATTTGTAGGATCGGTACATGTGGCTGGGAGGGATTTCTGAGCTTTCAGGAAAGTCCAGGGGCCGGGCGGGAACCCCTCCATGCCGGGGAGCAATAAATCCGGGCTGGAACTGAGCTGGGGGATACATACTTCCATCCTGACTGGGGCCACTCATGTGCCCCAGAGGCAAAGCCCCAGGGTGCGACCCCATGTTAGAGAGGTGTGTCAGCCCCCCACACGCTTGCTTCTCTTCGGGCGCGCCCAGCCTGGGCCCAGGGTGCTTGTTCATCCCCACTGGAAGCTGGCAAGGAGGACAGAGGACAGTGGCGTCAGCAGGTGCATCATGTAAGCCACGCCCACGGTGACAGACTCCCAGCCCAGGAGACAACAATCGCGGGTCACCGGGGAGGGCGTGTCTGAGACTCACTATACCTGCAGGGCAAATGGCGGGCGCTGCCGCACAGGCTCCCCGGGGTGCGGCTCCGGGACCCTGGAGCAGCCGTACAGGCCGGCGGGATCTGATCCGCGGAGAGGGCCAAACGAGCCAGGCACGGCCGGCCTCTGCAGAGCATGGAGCGAAGGCGAGGAGGGGTGGGAAGGAGATGCAGTTCAGCAAGGACAGAAGGACCCTGCTGAAGGTCAACATGACAGGCCCCCACACCCGCACGGAGGCCCGGAGAGGGCAGTCAGCGCAGGGCGCCCCGAGGTCCTGTCCCCGGAGTGGAGACAGGCGGAGGTGACCTGACTGGTCATTACTGCCCCTCAGGAGGCTGCATGGGTCTGTGCCTCTGTGCTTTACAAGTAACTGGACGTGTTTTTATCCATCTCTGCCCACATTGCGGACCGACGAGGGGAGAGGCAGCCCTGCGCATGGCAGTCGCCTGGGGTGGCAGAACCCGCCTGCGCACTTCCCTCCCCTCCAGCCTCACCCACTGGGACAGAGCTCAGCAGGGTCTCAGCCTCCTTCCCACCTGGTTAAGAAGCGGCACGGGGCTGGGCATCCCGCCGTAGTGCAGGGCACGAGGGAGGCCCCGGCTGCTGGCAGCCCCTGTGTCCCGAGGGGGCTGTGTGGAGCCGCTGCTGGGACCTTCCCCAGAGCAGGGGGGCGCTCGGCGAGTGGGCGGCAGCGCCTTCCCTCCGTTCTCCGCGGGCGGCTGCTTCCTGCCGGGCCCCTCTGGGTCGCGGGAGCGGGTGCACACCTGGCTGCCGCCACTCCGCCCGGCCCGGCTTCGTCTCTTTTCCCGCTTCTCATCCTCTCTGACCCAGAATTCGTCGTCTGTGTCCCCATCCTCACCAGGAAAATGCTTCGTCATCGCCCGGTGGAAGCACCTCTCTAAGTTATCTGACATCTTGGTGTACTCTGCAGGGAGAAACACTGCGTGACCTCGGGGACAGCTTTTGCTGGGACACGGTTCTCCACTAATACCCACGAGGTGTCTGTCCTGAGGGGCTCCAGGCTGTGTGGCTGGGGCGTTACCCCAGGTCAGCAAGAATTTAGTTCAACTGCTGAAATATTTGCTGTGACCTCCAGGTCCGCTTAGGTTTAGCTGAGGCGCTGAGCCCAGGCACAAGGGACTCAGTTTCTGCCCCCGGAGTCATGCGCGCACTGGGGTCAGATGGCCCCTCGGGGCGGGTCTCGAGGTGACTGGCAACCCGGGCCCTCCGGCGTCTGCGCTGTCCACGGTCCCCGCCACACACCTCAGGCCCCGCTGCGCTCGCGGCCCCGGGCCTTGCTGCTCACACACGCCCCCCCCCAGGCCTGGGTCACGAGGCAGCACCCTCTCGGCGGCGACCGCACAGCCTGCGCGCCACTCACCACTGCTCTCCCCGTTGTATTTGCGACAATTCCTGAACATAGTCTTCATGTCAGTTACAAACTCCTCCTTAGTGCAGTACAGACCTCCATTGAGTTTCTTCTCCATGCTTGAAATATCCATGGGGACCTAGAACAGGACACGCTGAAGGGCAACTGGCTGGAGAAACACCTCATAACCTGTATGAGGCAAAGGAATCACGCCTCTCGAGTTTCCACAGAGGCTGGCACATCCAGCAACCCTGACTTTCCAGGATGGAAGAGGAACTCGCACCAAACCAGACAACACAGAAAGCAAGAGCGAAGCCCACGGCTTCTCACGGGGACCTGCAGAACGGATCTACCCACCTTGATGATCTGATAGTAGTTTGGGGCGTACGACTCGTCCACAGGTTCCAGGAAGGGCCAGGAGTCCTTGTGCGCCTTGACCACATCTAGGACTGAGAGCCAGAGGAGACCGCTCAGCACCCGCAGGCTGCCGCCAGGGACCCCACGGCGGGGACGGGAACTGACCTTTGTACATGGCGGTGAAGTCGTCATCCAGCTCGAAGCTGCGGGATCAAAAAACGAGAGATTAACGTGACTGTGACCACGCTGCCCCGCCGCTCTCCTCATCCAGCTGCAGACAAAGGCGTCCACACGTGTCAGAGAGACCCGGCGACCTTTATCAAGGAGAGGTTTGTAACGGTGATAACATGCCGAGAACCAGTTACGCAGGAAGATAAGGGTCAGCACACTCTAGCAACAAGGGGCATCGCTTTTCTCATCTGTAAAATGATGGGGCGGCATAGTCCTCCCCAGGTCCGACTGTCCTCTGACGAGCATCTGTGATGCGGAGAGCAATACAGTGATCCCCCACTTATCGCGGGGATTACGTTCTAGACCCCCCCCATGATAGGTGAAAATCCGCAAAGTAGGAACCTTACTGTTTTTTTAGTATTTACTGCACAGTGCCGCAAAGTCCCGCAATAAGTAATTAAATTTAATATTTTCAAAAATCCCGCAACACAGTGAGAGGGACGACTGTGTTCCACAAAAGCAGAGAACGGAACGGGAGGCTCACGAACATCGAATGGTCCCCACCACACAGGCTGCTTTAAGGGTCGAACGAGGGAAGAGCTTATTAGCACAGCGCCTGAGCGCTTAAACCCCCGTTCCAGGTGAGGACTCACAGGTCTTTAGTCTTCTTTTCTTCCCTCGTGGGGGAGCTGGGGTCCAGGTGGGACAGCTCTGGGGGGAGCTCCTTCCCTTGGGCCAGCAGCCACGCCCGCTCTTCCCGGAGCTTCCGCCGCTTGGCTCGGTCTGCAGACACAAGGGACCGACAGAGGCGCGAGTGAGCGAAGCGCTCTGCGTCACTGACGACATGTCCTCTCCTGCAAGAGGACGAGGCCGTAGCAAGCACAGAGCCCTTCGTGACATCATTTGCGGTGCTGAGGAGGATTCCATGGAGGGGAAACAAAAGCTGGGGACGAGGGTGCCCCCCACCCCGGCACTGGGGGCGGGCAAAGCTGAAGAACAATGGAATTAGAAGAAAACAGAAGACTGAGCAAGGCTCATCCTTGTCGCTGCCGGAGGCCTTTCCGCTTTCTCTCAGAAAACCGACGCCCAGTGTTAGGACGAGGCTCCCGGAACTGAACACACGCAGACTCTCACGAACACCTCCCAGCTCTCGGGGCTCCGCATTTACGTCCCCAGTCTCCCGCCCTCCCCGCGCTGGCAGCCGGCCCCACCAGGCCAGGGGCGGGGGCCACGGGAGCTGCTCCCCGGAGCTGCCAGGGGCTGGAGGGCCAGACCCAGTTTCCCCGGCTCAGAGCCACAGCCACGAGCAGGCACCGGGCCTCCCAGCACGAGCCCCAAGGAGCAGGGGCTCCGGGAGGCAGCGGGGCAAGAACCCTTTCAGACACAGCACCACAGGGAGGAGAAGCCGGGACAGAGCTCGTCCTCCTTCCCGCGTCCGGCGGACACGATTCTGCAAGAGTTTCCCCGTCACCGTGACACGTGCTTCTCTTGCTACGTTACTTCCATCTATAGGCTCAGAGTATCTGCTTCATTAATCAAAGGCACTTCGCTGTCAAAAACTTTCAAAAGCTGCGTTTTTTAAAAGAGAACTCCCTTCAAGCTTAAAGGGAAGCGGAGCCACGTGGGTGGACACCCGCACCTCCACCCAGCAGTTCCCCTCAATGCGAACACAGCAGCCCCTCCTCCGGCTGACTGTAATTCTGCCGTACTTTGCAGTAACAGTGCATGACACATGACTTCGTGTGTTGGTGTGAAGCTCTATCGAGGAAACAGTGACCTCAGTCGCCGCAGCCTCGCCTGCCAGGTAAAGTTGGCATCTGGCCACCTGACGGGGACGGAATGGCATCTGGGTGGCTTCATCCTCACTTTCCTGCCTGAAGTGACAGTGGACACCCTTTCAGCCGGCCACCCACTCAGCGTCCCCCTCCTGCGAATGCCCTGCTCATACACATGCCCCTTTGCCCTCTGTGGGGTCTGGATTTCTAACTGACTTGGGAGAGTGCTTTAAATAATCTTGGCTGACTGGGTGGGAAATTATCTTTTTCTGCTCCACGGTCTTTCACTTTGTTCATGGTGTTTCTTCCACATGAAAGTTTTAAACAATTAACAAAGTAAAATCTCTCACTCTCCCCCACCTTAGAGTTAAAACAACAACAAAAAAATCCCTTTTTAGCTGACCATCTTGAAGATATTCGCCTGTATTTTCACAGGGTTTGTCCTTTTGTCTGGAAATTATTCTTGTAGAAGCAAGAGATGGGTCCTGGCCCTGCCTGCTCCCCAAGAGCCAGCTCTGGGGGTTCGCCTCACTGCCCGCCCCAGGGTCTCACTCACTGTCTCCTGCTAGAGTGAGGGTTCCTGCCACATTGCTTTTAGAAATTATCTTAGCCCTCTTTATTTTCAAATATTGAGTCAGAGTCAAAATTTCCCACACGTTCAATAACTTCTTAAAAAGTTGGCTTGTTCAGGTCAAAGCCATCAAGGTCTGTGCACTACCTGCGGCTGATCAGTCTTAACTCTGGCTGAATGACTTCCAGCAGTGTCCCCTCTGACGTCTCTGCCAGAGAAGCTCGGCCACTCTGTCCCATGACATTTCAGCTTTCTGGATTCAGCCGAGCGCATCATCACGGTGTGCAGGCGTGTCCCTCCGCCCCTCGGATTTCCTGCAAACCTCGCAGTTCTATCAAGAGGCTTTCATTGAACAGGCTGCATTTCACTGGTGTTTAAAATAATTTGTGAACTTAGCTGTCGTCAACACTTCATTTCTTTTCTAGCCCACACAACGGACACCGCAAGGGTGAGAACAAGCAAGAGACGGAGAGGCAGCTGCGCGTGGCTGACACCACCGCACCCCAGGGGCCATGGCAGCAAGGGGCTGGATCCGAGGAGTAAACAGCACAGAACTCACAAGTCAGGGCCAGTCAGGACTGGCCAGAACCGGCCCAGACACTGGCTACAGAAGCGCCGCCCGCAACCACGCAGAGCCCCACGTACCTTCCACTGCCTTCACCTTCTCCTCCAGCTCCCGTTTCTTCTCTTCCCTCAGCATCTGCTCCTGCTCCTTCCTCTGCACAGCGAGGAGGACTTGGCGCTCCTCCTCCTCCTCTCGGCGCTTCTGCTTCTCCATGCGGGTGAGCACCGGCGTCTCCTGGGAAGGGCCGGAGGTTTCAGATTGGTTCAGACAAAGAAATGTGTGCCAAATTAAAGAACATAACAAGCCCCCAGAAAAAGAACTAAATGAAACAGAGATAGCTGGCCTATCAGATGCAGAGGTCGAAACACTGGTGATCAGGATGCTCAGAGAGCTCAATGAGTGTGGCAAAAAAATAAAGGGAGAAATGAAGGTCACACCAAGTAAAGTAAAGAAAAATCCACAGGAAACTAACACAGAAGGGAAGAAAGCCAGAATTCAAACCAATGGTTTGGAACATCAATAAGAAACAAACATTCAACCAGAACAGAAAGAAGAAACAAGAACTGAAAAAAGTATAATATAAGACGACTCTGGGACAACTTTAAACGTACCAACATCTGAACCATACGGGGTGCCAGAAGGAGAAGAGGAAGAGCAAGAAATCAAAAACTTACTTGAAAAAATAATGAAAGAAACTTCCCTAACTTGGCAAAGGAAATAGATATACAGGTCCAGGAAGTACAGCAAACAAGTTGGACCCAAAGAGGACCACACCAAGACACATCATAATTAAAATGCCAAAGGTGAAAGAGAATCTTAAAAGCAGCAAGAGAAAAGCAGAGGGTTCCCTACAAAGGGGTGCCTGTAAGACTCTCAGCAGATTTCTCAAAGGAAACTCTGCAGGCAAGAAGGGACTGGCAAGCAGTATTCAATGTGATGAAAAGCAAGGCCCTACAACTAGGACCCCTCTATCCAGCAAAGCTGTCATTTGGAATGGAAGGGCAGATGAAACACCTCTTCCTCACGTTTTTCAGGCCCCTCCTCTTTCACCGTGTGCCCTAACTCAGCAGCTCCCATGAGACGGATGCCCAACGCTATTAGTTTATAGACTGGGTCATATATGTCTGAAAAAACCAATGATGTTGTGTTCCAAGCGTCCATTTCAACATTTCTGTGCTCATTTTCACCAGCCCACCACCCCAAGGTAAAGCAAGTGTGGGGACAAGGACCCGGGTGCTGAAGACACTCCAGGGTGCTTTAAGTTTGAGATGCTGAATGGTTTCAAGTTTATACACTCAAAACTTACATAATTTTATTAACCAATACCACCCGAGTACATTTAATATAACGTTAAAAATTATTTTAAAGAACAAGTACAATCAATGAACAAAAACAAAAAACTGAACAGTTTTAAAAATGTCATGTATTACAGTTTTCTTGAAAAGAGGGCACTGGCAGATGGGGTGAGGGCTGGTGCTGAAATGTTCCTACTGAAGAGGCCTGCTGGGATCAAGGGGGCGTCAGGGAGACGCCGCTGGGGACGCCCCCTGGCCACTGTCCCAACAGGAGGGTGACACACAGCTCCTCAGGTGAAGCAGGCCCAGGACCCCCCGACGCCCCGGGCCTCGTCAACCTCAGCAGAGCACTCGAGACCAGCCCGCAGCACAGGTCCTGGTGGTCGGCGACTGTGCCCCTGCCCCGGGGTTTTCTCCAGAGTCCAAGTGACAAGACGTCCTAAGGCACAAGACCGACTCCTGGGTGGCCCCATCGGTCAGGCAGCCGAAACGTTCCCCACAGACGCTCAGAACCGCTGCCCCCGTCACGTGCACCTCCAACCACAGGGCAAGCGCAAACACAGAACAGAGAGAACGGCACACTGCAGGAGCGAGGTGTGCTCAGCTGCAGGGAGGACAGGTGCCCAGGGCGGGGCCAGGAAAACCCCAGGACAGAGCTTTCCTCCACCGGCGCGAGGGGACCGGCCCCCATCTGAGGGGCCAGGCTGGGCGCCAGCTCCAAGCTGGTGACTGCTGGGGATAATGAGGCCGAGAGACGGGGAGCAAGTCCATCACAGAGCTGCCGACTCAAAGCTAACTAGACATCTATCAGTTTAACTCCCAGCAAGAACACGCCCACGAGCCGGGGGGTGGGGGTGGGTGCTGGGGTAGGGAGAAGAGGTAAAGGGTAAACCCACGCATACAGAAATGAGTTTGTAAAGAAGTACTGTCCTTTCTGGGCTCAAGAGAGATTATACTTAATGAGAAGGTCTGTCATCACATTGTCACTCCAATGCAGGAGCCAGGAAAACGTGACTGCCAAGCGGTGAGAGAAGCTGTCAGACCGTCACGGGCGGCCGGGACAGGGGCTGGAGTGACTATCGCCTCCTGGGGCGCACGTTTCCATAATCACGAAATTGCTGCAACAGTTAACGAAACTGATGCCACCAGACCGGCAGCCTGGGAAGGAAACCAGCGAAGCACCGCTGAGCGCCCGTGCGGGGAAGGCATCACGCCTGCAGCCGTGCGGGGGAAACAGCGCCTCGGCCGTGGGTCCTGAGGGAGAAGCTTCATCGACTCGCGGAAGAACTGAGTCAGCACGTGAGGAAGCCACGGGACAGCACATGGAGACAGTGACTTTCAGGTGGGGTTTCTGGGAGACCAAGGTCCAGATGGGTAGGAAAGTAGAGGGGACAGATGTCTGAACAGGTGACGACTCAGGTGCGTGCCCATGAAGCCCCGGGTTGAATGGTTTCTGACAACCTGCCCCGAAGGAGGGGGAGACAGCAGAGCTCAGGGAGCTGGGACAAGAGCCAGCACGGGGCCACCAGGACACACACTCGTCAGCACTTGCTGCTCAGCAGGGAGGGGCAGTCCGTACGAGGTAGACGGGAAAAAGCATCTATACGGAGGTGCACACAGGGTGCAGGACACACACCTGGGGGCTCAGGGCACACCTGCGGAGGACCGTCACAGGAGGAGCAAAGCTGAGACTTCCCAGATAAGGAGAAGGAAATTCTGCGGCCCACACTGAAGGCCCACGAGCGGCTTGAGGAGGAAGGAAGAGCCACTTGCAAGGGACAGTGGGTGAGTCCAAAACTCGATCAAATAACCCACCACAGCAAGGCAGCCGCGCGCCCCGCCTACCTTCTGGGCGATCATGCTGCAGATCTCAGGCAGGAAGTCCTCGCTGAGCAGCTTGTAGAGCTGCCGCTCCCGCAGGGAGGTCCTCTCCCGGAAGCTCTCCGTGACCTGTCTCCACTCTTCCTCTGTCTGGCACAGCAGCCACCAGGTGCCCTGGCCGGGCCTTTGGGACCCTGGGGAGCAAGCGGGCGGTTCGCAAAACAGACCCCACAAGGACCCGTCCCCTAGTTAATTCTCGTCACGTTCCCTCTGCATCATGGCCAAAGCCAGGAATCAGAAAAGAAGACCAATCACTTTTCACTTTCCAGGGTGATGTGGATGCCTTTGATTTTCCTGTTACTGTCCCCGTTTATAGCTAAAAGGGAGCCCTTACCAAAGGCAACACGAAACCACCTTCGTGCCCTTTTTTCCTTTTTAAAATAATTTGTTTAGTTTAGTTTAGTTATTTATTTATTTTTAGAGAGAGGGGAAAGGAGAAAGAGAGGGAGAGAAACATCACTGTGCAGTTGCCTCTCACTCGCGCCCCCAACTGGGGGCCCTGACGTGCAACCTAGTCATGTGCCCTGCCTGGGAATCGAACCAGTGACACTTGGCTCGCAGGCCAACGCTCAACCCACTGAGCCCCAGCAGCCAGGGCTGCGTGCCCTTTCTAAGACAGATGTGAATGTGCTAGAGACGCTTCAGTGCGTTTCCTTTCCTGAGCAAACAGTTCTCATCTGCTCCTCTGCAGCCTCCCCCGCTTCCCAAACACGGAGACTCTAAGCTGACAGCCCCTCCCGCTGATGCAACGTGGGTCACAGACTCACAATCTGAATGGACCACTGGTCCGCTCCACTACGTAGCCATGCATTTTACATTAAAACAGCAGCTCGTTCAGAAGTCACAGCTGGGTGTCTGTGCTGCTGGGGCCAGGTACCAGGGCCAGAGGGAAGAAAGCGGCTCCTGACCTCCAGCCACCATCAGGAGGGGGACAGGGCCGGGACCGAACGCAAGGAGGCACTATAGATGCCTCCTGTGACATGGTCACTGCTCCGCAGGACTCCGCACCACGAGGGCCCATTCTCACATAAACCAACCCGTCACGGACACCTTTCTGGGCCCCGGAAGAGGCCATTACCATTTTTCGTCTGCAGCTCAGATGCCAAGGAGTTTTCTTCCGGCTTTTCACTGAAACGTGGGAAAGAGAGGAACAATTAAAGACGGGTAAGAGAGACCCCCGTGAACACGGGGCACGAGCGAGTGTTTCAGTGCTGAGGACGTGGCAGCAATGTGCACCCGAGGAAAACGTTAACTTTTATAACATTAAAAACAAATCAAACCGGAGTTCAGTGCTCAGAGTTAAGCGCCAGAAGAAAGGACGGTAAGAACCCCACCGCCCTCCCCCGACTCACAGTGACCCTGAAGGTAAAGCACGCAGGGGGCGAGGCAAGAATAAAGAAACACAAGAACGAGCTGTGGGGCACACGCGCGCAACGGCCAAGCTCCTTCTGCCCGCCCTGTATTTGGGTGTAACTCCAGGACGGCAGCAGTGAAGAACAAGCTTAGGGACAAGGCATGCCCTTTGCCACGACCCTGGGACAGCAATCGACGCTCCTGTGCAGTGGAGCTGTCAGGACACCGACCTCACGGGGAGGCTGGGCCATCGGTGACGAAACACAGAAGTGCTTGCCCAGCGTGGCAGAGTGAGGGTCACCGTCGCCCGTGCCTCCGAACCCACCCAGACAGGCCGCCCCACAGGACTTCCTATGGCGACGCAGAGGCTCTAGCCTGTTGCTGCCCAGCACGGCGGCCACGGGCCACACGCGCCCACTGGGCCCTTGACAGATGGCTGGCGTAACTGAGGAACTGAACTTTACACTTTACTTAAAGATATTAGAATATTCTACTGAATATAGAGCTCTAAAAATTAAAATCACCAGTAGAGGGTAGCACAAGACCACATTCGTGTGTTAAAACGATTCCACGTTCCCAGCACTAGGTGCATTAATTTCATTTACAGGAAGTGGAGACAGTATAAAACCGCTTTTTGATACATAAGGAGCTACAGGTCACTAACAAAACCCAGAAACAGATGCCGTGCGTATGGAACATTATAGGACGTTTCTCACAAGCGCTACAGAAGGAACCCTGAATCTAGTAAAATTTCTGGAAAGTTAAGTGGGATAGTGATTCTTAAGTGTAAAATACAATCAAATTCTGATAAATGTAACAATCTCATTTTCTTCGCTAAAATTACTCATGAAATATTTTAAAGCACGTTTAATGTCTCGCCTTTTCTTTTAGGAAAGTGTATTCTAAATAAAGCAAAGCACGTTTGCTACTGAACTCTCCCTAACGGGAAAGACCAGGAAACGCATACATGGTCCATAGCTCTATCACAGCGCCGATAATCACTCCCAGAATCACCTTGCCCCGCGCTCCAATGGAAACAGGGCATCGTTCTAACGGTGCTGGCACACCCCGCGGGAGCACTCGCAGCTCTCAGCCTGTCCCCGCCACGCCCGCTGTCTGGTTCAGGGCGTCCCCGCTGCTGTTAGTACCTCCCCTGCCCAATCCAGTGACAGGCAGAGACAGGTGCCGCGGCCGGGGCTCCCAGGGCACGCCGGTCACTTCGCGAGTCCCTGTAATCTAGGTGCCAGGCCCTCCCCCCAGGAGTGAAAACCAGGGATGGGGGAACAAGTGAAGTAAGGTCCCTTTCAGCAAGAGGGCCCGGGACTGTCACGGACCACCAGGCTGTCTCACCTCACTACAACCTCCTCCTGTGGTTTCTTCCGCTTGGGGGGTCTTCCTCTTCTTTTTCCTGTTTTCCCAGGAACACCACAGACATTTTTTTGTCCTTCACTTTCCCTAAGAAACAGCATATTAGACAGGAACGTCTGTCAGCACCGGCGCATGGCGAGCCCAGCCTTTCCGGCCACGAGCTGATTAAAACAGACGAAGGAGCCGCCCTGGGGACGGCGCGGTGCCCAGGACAACCAACACTTCCCGACACCTTCTGGGCAGCCCGGCCCCGGCCAGGGTGAGGGTGAGGGAGGAAGGGGCAGTGGCCGCCCGGGGCCCCGCAGCGGGCAGCGAGCAAGGCCTCTGGCCCCTCCCGATGGGCCAGTCACCAATTCCAGAGGGACAACGGGGTCTCAAGAACTGAGCCCTGGCAGGAAACCAGGGCAGGGGAGCAGCCTGATGGGGGACGGGCACCCCAGAAGCTCGGAGCCCACCCCGCCTTCGCTGCTGCCCTCAAGAGGCTCGGGGCCGCCTCCCGCCACTTCTGGGCGAGACCACTCGGGCCACCTCTTGGCAGGCGCCTGTGCGGGCGCCAATTCCTCAGCGAGGAGAGCCCCTGCGCTGCTGGTGCGCCCCCGCGGCCCCGGACGGGACGACGCACCTGCTCAGAGCGAGCTCCCGGCTGGGCTTCCCTTGCGCCGGGTCCTCCTTGTACATCCGCGTCCCATAGAAGTACCAGTACAGCGCCCCGGAGCTGTCCTCGCCCAGAGGCTCCACGCGGAGGCTGTCTGCGTCCAGGCCCTGGGGCCAAGAGCGGGGGCAGGAGGTTTGCGGAAAGGGGAGCAAAACGGGGGCCGCTGCAGAGGGCTCAACGCTTACCCTCCACGCGCCTCCCACGGGAAGTGCCCAGGTGCACAGAGTCGAGGCCCCCACCCTGCCCCTCCCTGCTCTCGTTTCACCGAGAGGAGACCCCTGATGGACGGGCTCCACGTTCGGTTTGACTCATTCCACATGGGCGTCCCCACGAGGAGACGGGGACAGCAGAGCAGAGTCTTCGTCATGAAGCGTCTCACACGACCCTGCTGCAGCCCCGCCAGCAGCCACCTCGCCACCCACCTGAGACCCGCAGCGCCTCCCGACCTCGGCCCTCAGTCACGACCGCGCTGAGCTGCAGTGACTGACACAGTGCCCACGGGCCGGGCTGAGTGGCCCCCTCACCAACCCAGCCCACCGCTGCTGCCTGACGGGACAGGGAGCTGACCTTCCCCCAGGAGAAAGGCCGCTGCCTGCACCGTCCCTGACAGGCGTCTCAGCGGATCCAGCCACAGAACACGGGGCAGGAGGGCTGCCCTCCCGCCGCCCCGCATTTTCGGTAATGTGTGCAGTAGGGATGAACTGCTCTTGCACAAATGAGATCAAGTCTTCGGAGTTTTCAATAAATACTTCAATTACGTTAAGTCAAATTTCGGGCCTTAACAAACACAGTGGCTAACGTGGTTGATAAGATGAAGACAGATCTCCCGTGTGGTCTGCTACTCAGCGCATGGGAGGGAGAGCAGCAGACTCGATACTCCCCCCAACAACACACAGACGTGCACATGGATGGCTTGGAATCCGCGGGACACAGAAGCCACGTTCCCATCACTGTCAACTAGGAGCCCCAGGGCTAGTGACACAAGCCAGGCTCTGGCTTCTCAGACTGTTCAGATCTCACGCCCGGAGTGCAGACTTTTGTTGTTGTTACTCCAGGGGTGGTCTTTAACAGGTGAGCTGCTGCGAGAACTCTAAGACCGTGCGGCACCCAACCACAAAGTCAGGGGCACTGACCTCTCCTCCCTTAGGCTGTCCAATAAAAAATGACAGTGGTCAGCACCACAGCAGCTGTCCTGTGACTGAACCAAGTGATCCTTGTTTTCCTGCCAGGCCAGCAGAACTACGTTCGGGGTGCTGCGGGACGCCGGGGGCGGGGGCGGAGGGGCTGCGGGGCAGGGCGGCACCTTGAGCAGGTCGAAGACGTCGTCCGCGTCCAGCCGGTAGTCGCAGAGGCGGTGCAGGATCTGCACCCGCGTGCGCAGAGGCAGCTCCTGGAAGCTGGCTTCCCTCAGCGGGTTGGGCTTCCCCTCCTCCAGCTCCCAGCGGTAGCTGATGATGTCCTCGAGGTAGCTGTGGAAGGTCTGGGGCCTGGGGGGCCCCGGCACAGAGACACGTTAGTGCAGGACACACGGGGGGGGGGGGCGAGGGCGGGGCGGGTGTCCCACGGGGGCCCAGAGGGTCTGCCAGCCCCTCCCCGGAGCCGGGTGGCGCACTGTCTACCGGGACCGCACACTGTCAAACCCCAAAGAAGGCGAGTGCGTTGAAGAGCCTCTCACAGAACCACTGAGCGGCCGCTGTGGTGAAACAGGGCAGTGTCCTGCTAACCCCGACGGCGACGCTGCGCTGATGCAGCCGAGAGACCGCACGTTTGGACGTCATCAGGCCTCGCCCCTCATTCTATTTCGGGTTAAGATGCAAAGGTGGAGAAAACGTCTCCAGAACACAAGCACCCATCCAAGGTGCGCCTGTGATTTTCTGGTCTGTTCAACGTGGGGCCACATGAGCAAACACTGCGGCCCGAATGCCAAAGGGTTTCTCCACAGGAAATAATTAAGACAGCTTGATGGCAACTTACATGTTTTGGGTTAGTTTGATGGGCACTTCTACAACTACACCTGGACGAGCACCTAAGAGGTGCCTTGTATACAATACAACAAAATGTGTAATTGTTAGGTGACTACACGTCAGTTAATGAATTTGGATGTAATGTCTCCAATGCTTGATTTTAAAACTTCCTTCTCACCAACGCAACATGCCTTACAAGAGTTCCATGTGAATGTAACTGACAAAGAGGAAGACTACAGCAGTCCCTCTCTATATTGCAGCTCACTGTATCACGGACCAGCGGGGCCTGGCCGGGAGGATGCACTTGTCAGCCAGGGGCAGGGGCAGGGCAGCAAGCACCCGGGCGCCGACCTCTGCCCCCGTCCACTGCAGAGCGCCCGCTGCACGTGCGAGGCTCCCCTCTGACGCCCGGCTGCAAGTAGCTTCCTGGCCTGTCCAGCCAGCCTCAGCATGAGACGCCGGGCAGCTCACAGTCCGAGACCACGCACTTTCCTTAATGATGCACCAGCATCACAAAATCAAGCCGTGAACAGTGCTCCGTGTCCTACTAACGCCAAGAGGCTGAGCACTTCCCCTCTGAGCTCAGGAATGACGTGTGACAAGTCTCAGCCAGCACAGCAAAGGCGAGGGGAGGAAGGACAGGGACAGAGAACTGGGTGGGAGGTGCAGACTGTCTTTAATCACGGACTACATAAAGGATCCTCAGGAATCAACAACAAACCAGGAGGACCTTGGAAACAGTACACAAAAGTCAACTGTTTTACACGTACCAGCAGCATGTCGCTGGAAAATAAAACCGCTCAATACTTCCATCCACAATAGCATCAAAAATGCAGAGCACCCAGAAATAAACGGACAGATGTCCAACACCTTCACAATGAAACCTATGACGTATCCCTGAAACTAAACACGGTGAGGAAACAGAGCATTCAATTCCTGCTCAAGACGCCCACTCTCTCGAGCAGGTTTTTTAGTTTTTAGAGGAAAAAAGCTGCGCGGGAGCCGCCCCGACGCTGACACCCAGCAGACCCAGACCGCCGTGAGGAGGGCAACCGTGCCCGAGCCGGCAGACAGAAGTGGCCACGCAGGCTCTCGGTGACAAAACCACGTGAAGGGACAGTTTGCCTGGAGACGTTTCTACTGGCCCCTCACCAACGAGGCCACCCGGCACGACAAAGCCCTACACAAAATAAATAAAACCGAGCCGAGCCTGTTACTCAGCACCGAACCCGCCAGCACTGCGCCAGCAACTCAGACGTCGGGGGGGCTGTCACAACAGAGCAGGACGGAGGACAGGGTGCCGGGGACAGCCGGGTCCCAACCCCAGTGCGCTGCTCAGCCTCGCTTCCTCGCAGGTAACACACACAGTGCACCAGGTGACACCCAGAGCTCCTCTCCTTCAAGACACACACTCTGTGGTGCAGATTAATTTGAGCTTCGACACCCCTTTTAAAGCAGAGGTCCCCATACTCAGTGCAGGCGCGCCGTGAACACGGTTGAGAAAACACTGGTTTCCGTTTTAACTAACCTGTGACTAAAACTCCAATGTTCTACTCAGGAATGTAGGCGACAAAACACAGTAACTTCAGCTAGTACATGTGTTTTGCTTCAAAAGGTATGAGACACGCCCTGGCTGGTGGGGCTCAGTGGGTTGGGCATCGTCCTGCAAAGTGAAAGGCCACGGGTTTGGTTCGGGTCAGGGCTCAGGCCTGGGCTGCGGGTTCGGGCGCCGGTGGGGTACGTGCCAGAAGCAACAACTGATGTTTCCCTCGCACGAGGATGATATTTCTCTCCCTCCCTCCTGTCCCCTCTCTCCAAAAATAAGTAAAATCTAAAAGACATCAGACACTTTCACATCACGTTGCAGGTACCACAGACCCCTCCGTACAACGTTCACAATCATCAACACTCGACTATGAAGAGACTCCTGTGACGTCGGGCGAACCGCTGGAGCAAGTTCTGTAACCACTTAATGAAGAAGCACGTCACTGCATCCACAGCTTTGTCTCCTTCATCTTTTACCGGCTGTGACTGGGTTCTGCTGTGATAGCCCTTCCTTTGTGACGTCCTCACAGCGCCAGTGTGAACGCACACACGCCAGGAGCTCTGGCTCCGGAGGAAAACCACTTTCTGCAATTCCTCCCTTACTTCCCGCACGGGGCAGGGGCTCAGAGCTGAAGGTCGGGCCTGCCGGGGGCCCCTGTCCTCTACTGGTGACCAGCTGTGGCTGGGTGGCCTCGGGTGAGTTATTTAACCCCCTGAGCCTGGAGCCTCCCCCGACAGGTGGGCGAGCAGGACGGAGGGGCCTGGGAAGCACTCAGAGCAGCCGGGACAGCAACGGCCACTGGCCAGGGTGCATCCCATCGCGGACGGGCTTCTGCTGGCCGGCCAGGGCTCCCGCCACAGTTCGGAGAAGACGATTAAGAAGCAATGTGGGCTCTGTGGGCCGGCTCAGAAGTTACACTGAGTGAATGGAACTGGAATAGCAACCTATTTAATTTTCTAAAAATGGGCTGGTAAACTAGGGACCGAACCTGGCTGAATCCAGCTGAACGTGTATCTCTTTTTACAGCCAAGTACATAAAAGTCATTCTTTCTGAAATGATTGAGGGGAGGAGGGGACCACTATTTCATGACATGTGAAGATGATTTAAAACTCAAACTACAATGCCCATCAAGTCCTCCGGACACGCAGCCACGGCCACTCACGGAAGCCCTGCCCAGGCTGCTCTGCCCCGTGAGGACAGAGCAGGCAGTGGGGAGAGATCGTCCTCCAACCCTGGAGAGGGGCAGACCGGCGCAGAGAAGGCACGAGGCTGCAGCAGTCAGCGCGTGCTTCCCACTCAGCACGAGCTGAAACTAACAGTGTCGCTCCACACACCGTCATCGCAACTGCTCGGGCGGCTGCAGGGCTTCCCATGACTATTTCACTGAACCTCACCACAGCGGTGGGTGCTGCCCCCATTCCCGCCTCACGGGTGGGGCAGGCCGTGTGCAAGGACGCTGGGTGACCTCTCAGCTCCCCGTGAAAGGTAACGCTCAGAGCCAGAGGAGGCAGGCACTCCTCCGCCCACACCCCTCTTTTGAGGGGGGATGATGGTAAAACCTTGAGAGCAGCGAGAGGGCCGGCCCTCAAGGCAAAGGCATGGGGACCCCGCTGGTGGGACAAGGGGACGACAACTCAGGCGATTCCTTTCAACAAGAAAGTGAAGTCCGCTACCTAGTGGCTGCTTGTCTGGGTGCTCCCTACACAGGTCGCTCGGGCTGGGCACGCGCGAACATTCCTGAGCTGCGGTTGAGCTGCGTGTTGTTGCTGATGCGGCATATCACGCATCAGCAACAACACGGGGCGGAAAGACTGACTCCAGCCTCACCCCAGACCAATCAACTCAACACCCCGGCGCTACCAGTTCCCAAACGCACTCGACCATTCACAAATATTTTATTTCATGGGTACGTACATTTTTTTTAAAGAAATAAAAACTACACGTTGTTTTCTCCCGGGGCCTAGCCTGCCCCAGGCATGTTTGACAGAATGTGGTGGAGAACTCCTGTGACAGATCAGGGACCCCCTGCCCCACCCCTAACAAAAGCAAGGCTCCCTGGGCTCCCTGGGCTTCTGTCCCACATTTTCCTCTAGAAGCAGGGGAATCAGAGTTGCTGGCAAGAGGAAGGGGAAGACTCCTTCTCTCCTCCCCATTACAAAAAACACTTAAACATTTTTAACATTTGAGAAGGGTCACTTTTTTTTAAAAAAAGAAATTAACCCCTCATTTCAAAGGGAAGCATTTAGGAGTGACCGGCACAGGACCGTGATAAGGAGGAAACCGATGTTTACAGACGCAAGAACCTCTGCGCCCTCCCAGAGACCATGGCCCAGAGACCAGGAGCCGAGGCAGGCGTGTGGAAATGACGCAGGAGGGACAGGTGACAGGATGACACCGGGTGTCTGCGAGGAGCTGACGTGGCTTTGATGAGAGACTCTGACATGGACAAGTGCCATCTTTGGCTCTAAGAAACCTCCTCCTGTGTCCTTGCTTCAAGTAGGGGACGGTCATTTCCCCTCACTACACTGGGTGGCTATTTAAAATTCCGTTTTCTATACTGCCAAAATGCACTAATTTCATGCAGAGGATAGAACATGAAAGGATCTGACCTGCAGACCTAAAATCCAGATCCTATGACCCCTGACCTTCCAATTCTTCATATTGTTTTGTCTTAAGGGCAAGATGCTGTGGGAATGACTCGTCTTCCAGCCGGCTATGCAACCTGATAAATAACCTACATTTTCAGATGGATTTCCCTCCCTGTAAGATGACACCTTATGAACCTGTGAGGTGACACTCTTACCATTTCTTTATCATAATTAGACTGAAAAAATGAAGTGAACCCAAGTGGGAGTGATGGGGAAAGTTGCAACTAGGCTAAAAATATTCTGTGAACATCCATTATTTTCAAAGTAGTCATTTTTATAGAGAAGATTATGAATGCAAACATACATTTTCTCTATAACTTATAGTGAAGACTCACGGTAAAATGCGGAAAATAAAATTATACCAGGAACTAGTTCTAGCCATTTGCCCAAAGAAACAACCCAAAACCTCTTGTTGGTAATTCTGTCCCCATGTGATTATCCAAAAATCAACTGGTTCTCGTCCAAAAGTCCATCACGTTACACACGGAACTTAGGACACGCTGTTAGGAACTAAGCAGTGTGACTGGATGTCAGCTACAAGCTCAGCCGCGTCACCAGCTCTGTGCGGAGGCAGGGTCGGGGCTCAGGCCTGCACCGCAGGCAGCTCTGCAGAGACCCCACTCGCGAGCACTGCCTCCTGGCGCCCAGCCTCTCACAGCCCTGGCGGCTCTCCTGCCGGCTGAGCCGGGCGCCCCGTGAAGAGGGACCGGGTCTGTGAGAGCTGAGAGCAGCCTGCAGGCCTCAGTCCCTCAAACGCACGGGGACGGCCCGGCCACCAGCCTGCATGGGCCTGTCCATACTCCTTCCTCATTGGGCCTCCAGACGGTGCCACAGCCGGAGGAGCCACATGCGACTTCTCCCCTGTCAGACTGTGTGCCGACCTGTCTGTAAGGCACTGAGTGGGCGGGAACCTGCTCTGCAGTCGCAGAAAACAAAGACAGCAGGCCACTGGGGCCGGGGCGCAGCCTCCGAACGGGCCCCCAGCTGGGCCCGCAGACCCGGGTCACGCCCAGCTGCCCACCCCCGGAAACCGCCACCACACGCTTCTGTGGCTTCGGCATTGCTGAGGGCCAGCGCGACTTGTCACTCAGCAGTGGGCACTTCCTGCAGCACGAGGGGGGCACAGGTGCAGATGCTGAGACTGGGGTGGTGACCCCAGAAAACCAGAGCGGCAGCTCAACACGTGCAGGTCACACACGGGCAGGTTCGAGACAGACACAGTGTCTTCTACCCTGGGACACACCTGAGGTAGGGATGGGAAGCTACTCTTTCTTTTAGTTTTTTTAAAAGATTTTATTTATTTTTTAGAAGCAGGGGAAGATAGAGGGAGAGAAATATCAGTGCGGTTGCCTCTCACGCGCCCCCAACCGGGGACCCGGCCCACAGCCCAGGCCTGTGCCCTGACTGGGAACCGGCCCATCAACCTTTGGTCCGCAGGCCGTGCTCAGTCCACTGAGCCTCACCCGCCAGGGCATGATTCTGCTCTTAAGAGCAACAAAAATTAAAATAGCCAGGGATGTATCTGCCCTAAATGAATGCAGCTAAGACATTTTACTGAGTAATTATAAAGGACTTTAATTTAAAAAGCAATCTCAATATTGTAAAGATGCCAACTTTATCCAAACTTATTCATAGATTTATTTGATTGTAATTAAACTAAGGGTAGTTTTTACAGAATATGACAAGATTATATCATCATTTTCTGGAAGACTTAATGAGCAGAATGAGCTGAGAGCAGTGGGATCGGAGCCAGAACAGCCTGACAGGGAGAGAACCCGAGCGGATCCGACAGGAGGTGACGGGCTGCCCGGCCTGGGACAGGGGCGAGGACACTGGGAAGCCCACAGCCACTTCCCCTCGAGTTAACAGGTGTCAGGCTGTCAGGTTTTCTAAAAGCTGCAAACGGGAGTTTATATAGGAAATCTCGTTTTGAACGTTGGCCCCAAATCGAGACTGTGCGACGCAACCCAGCTGCGCCCCGGGCCTCAGGGGCCCTGCCTCTGCACCCCTTCTAGGCTCCGCTCTCGGGCGTCGGACCCTCGACCGCCACCCTCACCACCTGCACGACTGCGCGGGGTTCGTCTGCTCTCACGTCCACCGTTTATCTGGCCTCACAGTATATGGACACTGGCCTGGGAAAGGGCAACCGTGTGGGTCACGTGATCACTCTCTCCGCGCGTGTGCTGTGGGACTGAGAGCATGGCCCTTGCGGCGTCGTGGCTGCTGGGAGCTCCTGGGCCAGGGCTGTCTGTTCTGTGAGGACCCAGCCAGGCTGGGGCTGTGGGCTCAGAGCGGGCTGGGCGGCCTGGCAGTGACCCTGGAAAGCCTTAACCCTTCGAGTGCCAACGCGGCTGGGAGCGACGCTGACAAGTTTTCCCAGAAGTGCCCGGGTCGCTCCCAGCGGCTCTTTCTGCGATGGCTATGGATGTAAATAACAATGGAATAATTCGCATTTTGTGCTTTGTTGTCTTTTTTTGTACCTCAGGTTATATATTGATACGGCTTTTTCTCGTGTTGATCCAAATTTTGAACTTTTATGCTTGTTCAAATACTGACACACGAATTCTGTTATAATTTTTACTTACATTGTAAACGGTCCTTTTAATTTCATTTATCTTTGCAATAATCGTTGAAACGCTGCAGTGTGCATGGTAAGGAAGCGTTTGCTAATGGACATTTCCATTGCTTCATGGTACAGGGTTAGCATTTTGTTTATAAATCGTTTTTCACTGTTGTATCTATTGACGTATGTCTCTATTGTGAATGCTGTTTGTGTTCGTTTTTTTGTACGTTACGAAGATTTTTTTAAAAAATTTATGCCATATTTGGCATACTCCTTGCTTGTTATCCATGTTGCTATGTTTTTTCAAATTATAATCATAGGTCTTATATTACATCTTATGTTATACTTCAAAAGTCATATTGAAGGGAAGAATTTATTTTTTCTAAATTGTTAGAATAAAATAATTTTAATGCAATAAATTTCTTGCTACACTGCGTCAAAGAACACTGCTTACAAAAGAAGAGTATTTACTATATGTTGTGAAATTCTCAGCAAATTATTATGAATAATAATGTTTTTATAGACATTTTTTCATAAACTCTGCATTTCTCAGCAGAACAGCCTGGCGTTTCTCACACTCATTTTAGCGGTTACGCGTGACCCGCACTTCCAGAAACATATGCGCAAACTGACGCCCAAGGCTATCAATGGTAACATGTTTTCAGCAGTTAAACATGGGGCAGAAGTGCTCTTCTACCAAACAGGACTTTCTGATCACCACATTTAAAGAAAAAGCGGTTGTAAGGAAACAAAGCACTGTAATGAAAACAACACAAGGCAGGGACACGGGGACCAACACGCACACGACGACAGCTGTGCTCAGAAACCACACCGGCTCCCCAGCTGCACCCCAGGAGGAACGGGGGGAAACACACTAAAGCCGCCTCACCGTGTCTGAGTGGCGACGCGTATCTGCCCCCTAGCTCTGCACAGCTCCCGGCGCCCGGGGCGCAGAGCCGTGTCCTGTCAGCAGCGTGTCCAGGAGCCACGACCCTCCCAAGGAACATGGACGTCCGCCCGAGAGGAGGCACCTCGTCCCTTCCTTACTCACCTCACGTCTACAGAGCCGATCGGGCCCAGTCCCCAGCGCTAACAGCCGCCCGAGACGGCACTCAGTGGCACAGAAGGATTTCAAATGCCATCGCTAACTGTCTGAAAGACAGAACCCACGGCAGGGGCAGGATCGCCAGATGGGAAGCCCGTCGCGTCTCAGCTTTGTGGCGGGGTCGGAACATAGCGGCCAAGCGAAGTGTCAAGTTATTGTCAAGACTGGGGCTGCGTCAGGCATGCCCTGCACGAGTCTGCAGAGGCGGCTTTGCTCGGCAGGTGGGCGTGAGGGAGCTGCGGGGGGGGGGGGGGGGCACCCCCATGTGTGAGAGCAGCAGAAGGCGCTCCTGTGGCAGCCCCACGGCACACCCTGGTTTCCACTGGTCGGGCAACGCTACTCTAAGTGGAGGTCAGGAAGGAAGGCCCGTCCCGAGAGGAAGAAATCCTGCACCCAGATGTCGGCCTGGGGACTTGTGAGGGGCAGGAGGGCGGCGGCTGGCTTGGAGGCAGGTGCGGGGCTCAGGGTCAGTAGGGACGGGCTGGGCGGGGACTCACGTGATGTCCCTGCGCTGGTAGCAGCCCTGCAGCAGGCAGGCAATGAGGTCGCTGATGAACTCCGCGTCGTCCTGGTGCAGCGCCGCCTCCAGCTCCTGTGGACGGGCGGAGAGGATGTGAGAGGTCAAACCCAGACCTGGGCGCCCCCAGACCCCACCCACCCGGCGGAGCACGAGCGGGCTGGAGGAGCATCTCCACGGGGCCTCTCGCTCGCGTGCACACGGGAGACACGCGCACACGCCTCGTGCTACAAGCCAGCGCTCGGCGGACCTAGACGTGCTGTCCCCAGAGACGCCCCTGGTCAGGAACTCGTGTCCCGTATGGGACGGTTTCAGCAGGTAACCCCAGCGACAGCTCTCAAGGGCCCCTCCACTCTGGACAGGCACTGGCAGTGGCGTCTGGCGTCTGGGACGTTAAGGAGCCCCCTCGCGTCACCCCCAGGGGAGAGGTGGTGGCGCCAGAGCCGGTTCAGAACCGAGACGGGTGGAGCAGAGCGGCAGGGCGCAGAGAGGCTGCGGGGACGTCGGGACACCCTGGCGCTCTGCCCAGCCTCCCGCGACCACTGCCATTTCCTGAGGCGATGGAACACGTTCTGAGTCACCAACGCCGGTGACACATTTTCAACCAGGACGCTACTGTCTCCTGCGTGCACACCACCCTCCGAGGGTCCCTGCGCGTGGTCTGAGCTGTCCGTCCTGAGATCCGTCCAGATCCGTATGCCCCCTCCCCCCCAGCGGCTCACTCGCGGGGCAGCATGTGCAAAGGGACACAGTGGACTTCTTTTGTCAACGGTTAAGTAATAACTGGAGCAATTACAATTTTTAAAAATTCCTACGCTTATAAACACTCACTCTAAAACGTCATGGAACAAAAAGCTGTCACGCACACCGACTGGTGCGAAGGGACACACCGCACGCCACCCGAGGCCACACCACTGAGAGGAGGCGCTCTGTGCGGCCGGGACCCCCAGTGAGTGGGGCTCAGCCCCGCTCCAACCGGCAAGCGCCGCGCCCGCCGCAGGCACTGAGCCGGCAGCTCTCCACACCTGCGGTCCCGGCTCTTCTCCCGCGTGAACGCGTCACCTCCCGTGGGCAGTGCTCTCGTCCGTCCCCACATTCACTCGGTGATCACCCGGGACGATGAGAGCCGCTGCCAGGCCGAGATAACGGAGACTCCTTCATGGAGCAGACACCTCGTGGGGCCGTCCTGAGTGTGAGATGACACAGCACTGCCTACGCCCTGGGGCGCCAGCTGTCAGGAGAGGCAGGACAGACAGACGGACAGTAGCAAAGGTGCTATGGGCGTCAAGGAGAAAAGGATGATCCTGGCTCTTCCCTGGAGATAGCGGGGGCACCCGAGGTGGACAGCTGCGGCCCAGCAATGGGGCACCGCGAGGACACGTGGCTCTGCGGGGCTGACCTGCAGGTGCTGGGGGCGGGTGGGTGAGGCCCCGGCGGAGAGCCGGCCTTTCCCTGGAGGACAGTGGGGACCTACCCCGGCGAGAGCAGAGTGGCTGTGAGGCTAGTTCGCGGCCACGCGTGAAGGATGAGCCCCAGCGCACAGCCCAGGAGGCGGCTCCCTGAACAAGGAAGAGCAGGAAAGGGAGACGCACGAACTCCAGGCCTGGCTGAAGCCAAGAAGAGGCAGAGGGAAGACCTGGACGGCTCCCACCTGAGCCCGGTCGCCAGACAGGCGGCTCGTGAATGAACCGCGGCTGAAACGGAGGCTGAGCCCACCCTGCAAGGGAGCCGCCACCCTCGTGCCCCAAGCCCCACTCAGGCCCTGTCCTGGGACACCTCTTCCAGGCCACAGCACGTCCTTCCGTGTCCTCTGCAAATCGCCCTGGGCGTCTGCTCGCACGGCGTCTGTCCTCCCCCAGCGCCGCGAGCCAGGAGCCAGTGCGACCCTTCACAGAAGGCGCCGCCGCCGGCGCTCCTGGGCGCTCAGAGAACCCAGGTGCCAGCGCACACACCACGGCACCCAGAGCCGCCTCTGGACACACCGACCGGCTGTACGAGGAGGGGCAGCGAGAAGCTGCCGCGGCTCAGGGTGCAGGCGCCAGGGCTCCCAGCAGCCAGAGCAGCGCCACCACAGAGCAGAACGCTAACGGGCGTTAACTTTCCAGGTCCCTCAGAAAAACAAAGTCCGTCTGGTAGGAACAAGTTCAAACCCGACCACCACTGCTGCTACCGAGCAGGAGACGCAAACACAAGGACCAGCAGGAGCGACGTGACACCGCACACCGAGCGCCGCTGCTCGTGGAGACCCCTCGTGCTGCCGCGTGAGCATCGTCAGGGGGCGCCCCTGGGGTCTGGCTGCCCCTGTGGCTGGGGCTGACGTCCCCGCCTCAGCCTGGCACCTGCTGAAACACCCAATACGCAGGGGGTCCCCAGCACCCTCCGCCCAGGCCAGCACAGGGGTGAGGAGAGTGGGCCACTTGCTCCACACAGAAAAAGCCCGTTTAAAAGCCAGGAGAAACGTGAGGCCACGCTGTGAAGTTTCCGGGCCAGGTTTCTCCAAAGAGCACAGGCCGCCAGCTTCCCCTCCACTGCGGGGGCCGGCGCAGGCTGGCAGCGGCGCAGCCAAGGACTAAAGCAACACCCGAAAACCGTGTCTGTCTTACACGTAAATTATTAATTTTCAAGTTTGAACATATTAATAATCTGTTGACCTGTGGCTGCTGGCACAAACCAAAATTATAAGTCAAATCGATACAGATGCTTTCAAAGTCTAAGAATGAGTTATCCTAAATGCACGTCTAATGGCTGAGTTATTAACTTGTAGCACATCTACATGAAATCTCAGATAACTTTTTACTCCATGCCTGGGTTTTCAACAACTCCCACGGGTGCTGGGAGGCAGAAGATTGGGGGAGAAGCCTCGATACTGACGATGTCCTATGATCGTTTGGTCTGGATGCTACTTTCAGAGACGATCCTACTCATAAATGAATGAATGAAGTGAAACAGCCGAGGCCAATGGCGGGCGCGTGCCATGAGCCAAGAACCAGGACCGGTCGAGTCTGTGCCTCTGAGGTGAAGAAGCAGGAAACAGCTGTGGCCCTGCCTGTGCCACCTCAGTTTCAAGGTTTAATTGGCCATTCAACCCTGGTGTCCCAACATTATCGGCAGAAACTGGGGCTAACAGCCCACCTTAATTTAAAAAACTATCATAAATGACCTGTCCGGCTGTGGTGGACAGGCCAACAGGACAGGCACGGTGCCGTCGGCAGCCAGGAGCCTGGTGTGCAGGAAGGACCGAGGCCGCTGGGTCGGCTCCTCACAGGGAACCGAGCAGGCGGGACTCTCAAATGACACAGCGGCAGAGGATCTGTCATCTGCAAATACTACAGTTCGATCCCTTGCCTCCCATTCCACCGATGGGACACTGAAACTCATCCCAGTAAGGAAACGAGTCTCAAAATATGAAATTGCTTCTAACAATGTATTTGTCCAATATCATGCTTCATAAATCAGAAGTTACCCTGCCATCCCACCAAAAAATAAGCAGGCCAGGGCAAGCCGTGAGGTGACTGCGTTATCAGTGAACTCGGAGCACAGGGTTCGTCAGCCCTGGGGTGCAGCCAGGGACTGAGCCCAGGGCGCCCCCCCTTCACCCCCGGCTGCTGCCCACAGTCTGTGCTGAACGGAGAGCCCTTGGGTGCTAACACGGGCACCAGCCGCACAGAAAGATGGCGAAGAAGACCAGAACCAGGAGGGCGACCCGCATCCCACCAAACAAAAGAGCCCGGCCTCGGCTCACCACCTTTCACTCTAACGGGCACTGGGCCAGATCTGCAAGAGGCGGATGTTCCAAGGAATCTGTTTCACAACAGCAAACTGTGTGCTTACGAGTGGCTAAGATGGTCAGTTTTCTGTTCTTCGCCCCAATTCAGAAGTCTCTGCCTCCCAGGTGGCCGCGGAGGTTCTGTGCCACCAACAGGCTGGCTTCCTCCTCACAGTGGTCATGGGGGGGGGGGGGGGGGGGACACGACACGACCAACCGCTCCAGAGATAGAAAGTGGTCTCAAAGTTGAGAGGTTTCTGCTCAACAGAAACTCACGTTCTTTGAAGGCATGGCCTGTGGTGTTCACGAGCCAATAAAAACCCCAAAGAAACACTTGGAAACGCAGGCAGTTCACAGCCCCCTGCTCAGGCCTCCGTGCAGAATGGGGTCTCCGAGGAGGGCAGCGGATGCCCTTCCCAACACCCCCACCCCCACCTCGCCCTCCTTTCTGCGTTTCCTTTTCACCGTGAGCATTGAGCTGTGAGCACCGAAGCCCGGACTTTGCCAAGAAAATCAGCCAATGGGCACCGGACAGGGGGACAGTCCCTCCTGCTGTCAGCCCTGCAAGTGGCTGGAGGGAGCCACAGGGTTTGTCCTCCCGCAGCTGCGTCACAGTTCATGAGGGACAGGCCAGTGACACGGCCCACGGCCCCCCTCCAGAGCAGGCAGAGGCTGCCGGGAAAAGCAGCCGGGTCTCAGCAAGGGACACCAACAAGCTGGGACAGGCGCGGGAGGGGGAGGGGGCCTTTGCTTCTCGTCCTGAAAAAAGACCTACAAGCCTTCACTCTGGGAGTCCCCGCCTGCCTAACAAACAAGGATAACTTCCAGACTTCAGAATATTACTCACTTCCTTCGTGCACCGCCCCCTTCACACCTCCTCTGAAATAACGTTACAGGTACTTCTTGTTACTCGATACATTTCAATTCCTGTACCTTTTGCTAAAGATGATGCTAGAGAGAGAGAGAAGCGGTCTTTTCAATTTCCAAATAAGGAGCACTGATTTCTACGACGGCCACCCAAGCACAATCATTCCTCCAAGTTTACTTGAGGAGGGAAATAAAGGCATAAAGTCAGTCAAGTGTGTTGTATTTGATTTTAGAAGGTTACAAATCTTCTTAGTTTACACAAGA
The DNA here is from genome assembly GCF_987537825.1 of Furipterus horrens. Taxonomy (NCBI): domain Eukaryota; kingdom Metazoa; phylum Chordata; class Mammalia; order Chiroptera; family Furipteridae; genus Furipterus; species Furipterus horrens. Next base: position 418,217 of record NW_028327182.1, read on the forward strand.
ACCCACCGCCACGCAGCGTAGCGTCCCTGGCAGAGACGGGGTTCCCGTCTGGCACGCAGGGTGTGGGGCCACCCTGCCGCTGCCAGGAGACTGCCTGCCACAGGGGCTGGAGGCAGGAGGAAGCAGGCGTGCCGGCCCCCAGAGGCCCCCTGACCGGGCAGCTGATGCTCCCCGACTCGGCATAAATTAACTTAATCCCGAAGGCCTGCCCTCGCCAGTTCAGACTGTGAAGTAGGAGGCGGCTCAAGTGTGTGTAATGGTGAGACTTCTCCGTAGGCTGCAGGCCGCTGCGGCTCCGCGGCAGCCTCGCCTCCCGGTCCAGCCGGGCCCGGGACACAGCTGCGCCCCCGTGTCGAGCTGGGGACCAGCCAAGAGGAACCCAAGCAGCGCCTCCCGTCAGAGACGACCACTACCATCCGGTTCCCTGGAAAACACTAACCACACCGAGGAACACGCACATCTACAAAAGTGCGAGCCTTCTCGGAAGGTGTAAGTTACCAAAAGTGGCTCCAGAAGTCACAAAAGGCTTGCGAAACCCCACAGAAGCACCCAAGACGTGGAGCGATTCCCAAGCACTGCGTCTTCCAGGAGGCGGGCACGGCCGCCCAGCACCCAGCACCCAGCAAGGCCACGTGGTCTGGCCTCCACCACTCAGACCCAGCGCTCCCGCCGACTCTGTCCTCTGCGCCGCGGTGCGGGGCCACACGGACTTCACTTTGATCTCTCTCTTTTTTTTAAGATTTTATTTACTTTTAGAGCGGGGAAGGGAGGAGAAAGGGAGAAAAGCATGGATGTGTGGTTGCCTCTCACCTGCCACCAACTGGGGGCCCGGCCCGCAACCCAGGCCTGTGCCCTGACTGGGAATCGAACTGGCGACCTTTTGGTTCGCAGGCCGGCGCTCAATCCACTGAGCCGTGCCAGTCAGGGCTACTTTGACTTCTTGTTGTCACTGTAGCTGCTCAGGAAACTGGTCCCCCCCACCCCCCGCTTTATTGAATTTACTGGGGTGGCGCTGGTTAAGGAAATCATACAGGTTTCAGGTACAGCTGAGGAAGACATCTGTAACGTGTATTTGCAGGAATTCAAAAAGCACACCAGGAGCCTTCGTCAGACAGCCTGTCCCCAAGGCCTCTCCCACCCGTCTTCCCCCTCTGCCCCCAGGACCCGGCTCTGGAGCTGCTGGGAGTCGGCTTGGGTGGCAGGAGTCACCGTGGAACAGGCAACGCTTCTGAACGGAGCGGACAGGACAGTCCAGCTGGGAAGGCTGACAGGACACGCGGCAGGGGCCAGGCCGAGGGTGACGAGGCCCCTGACCGGGCCCCGGGAGGAGCTGCAGGGCCGACACCAGCAGGCAACACAGGGACAGGAGGGAGGAGGAGGACGGGAGGGTTGCAGGAGCAGAGTGAACAAGGCTTTGCAACGAACAGCATGTGCTGAAAAGGAAAGAAGTCCTAGGGAAGCACGTTCACTGCTGACCAGAACTAAGGGTGAGGAAAGCTGACCTGGGGGTGGGGGTGCAGACACAAAGGGCTGAGCTTGAAATACGACCCCAGAGGTTTGGAGCGTCGTCTGTATCTGGTCGCGTACGGTCTCGCGGAGGAAGCAACAGACGCGCGCAATTTCATGCACCTTCCATGTGTGCAGGGCCAGGGGCCGCGGTCCCACCGACTGAGCTGCCCAGTCAGCTCCGCACACATGCGCACAGGGCCAGGGCGGGGGGCGTCCCGGGCACAGGAACACGCTCAGTGCCTGGCTCTCACGAAGCACTCAGGACGCAAAGAGGAGCTGAGATCCTACCCTCAAGTGACGTGAGGCGGAGGAGGGGGCAGGGGTTCAATTCCACGTGATGCTCACAGAGCCATGGTGAGCTCGGCGAGGCAGGGAGGACGCAGCCTGCGGGCGCGGCAGCAAGGCCCCTTGGAGGAGGAGACATGCCCAGGCCCGGGGCTGCCTAGCGCCCCGCAGCGGCCACGTGTGCGCATGGAATAGACGGGCAGGAGCCAGTCCCGGGGGTCGTCCCACCTAAACAGAGGATGTCAGATGTGCCAGGCAGTCAGTTCCGAGGAGAAAACTGGAAAGCGGACAAACCAGGGGGACCAGGGTGTGGTTACAACTACGAGAGCAGCACCATCCACCCTGGCGGGGCCTCAGGGGCCAGAGCATCGTCCGCCCACCAAAAGGCTGGGGCTCTGACCCCCAGGCGGGCGCGCGAGAGGCAGCCCGTCAACGCGCTTCTCTTTCACGTGATGTTTCTCCCTCTCTCCTTCCTTCCTCTCTAAAATCAATTAAAAAACGTACCCTCTGGTGAGGATTAAAAAAATAAAAGAGCGTGACTCATTTAAAAAAATGTTACAACCAAAAAGGGATAAGTGCAGGCTGGAGAGACAGAGCACACCCTGCTGTGAGGCAGGGGTTCCCTCAGGCGGGGGCAGGGAGTGGGGGGCCCATCCCCCCGAGACTCACTCCTCCCCCGCGTCTCGGCTCCTTGATTAGCAAGCAGGCTTCATGTTAGGAAGGTGGTCAGTGACCAACAGGAGTGACCATCGTGACCATCAAAGGTTCCAGACCCCGTTTTCAACAAGGAAAATGTCACTCTGAGACTCGGGGGCCTAATGACGTCCCTCAGTCGTGGAAGCCATGAAGCCGAGGACCAGAACTGCTCGCCTGAGAGCGCTACGCAGACGGAGACGAGACCAAACAGGGCGGGAGGCCCCCAAGCAGGCGGCTGCTGGGCAGAGCCCAGCGTCTCTCAGGCCCGTCTCTCACAAGACAGGGTTACCTGGGACACACACTTCTCCGGCAGGACACCCCCACATGTCTGTCTCATTGTAAGATAACGGCCACCAGGCAGAGGCAGCAGCCTGTGCAACCCCCAATCAATGCCAGGCTTAGACCCTTGCAGAGGCCACTTGATTCCATCCATCTGACAAGGAGACAAAAAGCACTTGACAGTGACTCAGTAATTGCTCTGGGGCGTGATATCAATTACAAGTGTCGGCTGTCATTGTAACAATCACTGTAAACAGAAATATGTAAGTGTGCATGCTGAGTATACACCTACAGAGCAACCGGGAAACCCAGCAAGCCTGTTACAGGAACAGATACTTATTTGGGATAAGTTTTCAGAAAACAGCACCTAAAGTAGATTCAAAAACTTCAGATGGTCCTGGTGGGTGTGGCTCCCTGGACTGAGCACCCCCCTGCAAACCAAAGGGCTGTGGAGTCAAGTCCCAGTGAGGGCACAGGCCTGGGGTGCAGGCCGAGTCCCTGGATGGGGGGTGGGGGTGCAGCAGGCAACCACACACGGATGTTTCTCTCCCCCTCCTTCTCCTTCCCTTCCCCTCTCTCTAAAAACAAAATCTTTAAAAAAAATAATAATAAGACAGAAATGAGAGTGACATGCTCTAAAAAACTGTAGCTGAGTTGTTCTAAAGTGGTTTTAGTGGTAATAAATTATTTTTTAGAAATAAGAACAGGAAAAAAAGCGATTATTTCTAAATTTAAAAATTCTAATGTTGATGTAAAAATCCCTACAATAAGTTTTCCAAATAGAAATTTGACTATTTCATCCCTGTCATTACAAGTTTATAGATGCTAACCCTAGCTGGGTAGCATCGGCCACACACACCAGGGTTGTGGGTTCGATCCCCAGTCAGGGCACATGCAGGAAGCAACCAATGATGCATCATCAGTACGTGGAACAACAAACCTCTCTCTCTCTGAGTCAATTTTAAAAAAGTTTATACGTCTGTGGTTAAATCGATACTCCCCAAAAGGGTTACTGGACCCTCTCGTTGGGAAGACGGGGCACTGCTCCAGTTTAGGCCCACGTGGAAAGGAGCTTGTTTAGTAGTCGTCACGTGGGAAAGTTTTCATTAACTCACGCCCTTGCCACTTCTCCAGAGGGAATCGCACCTCACAAAGCAGAGACCACAGGGTCGGGGAAAGGAAAGGGAGGGAGAGCAATGTTTCACAATGACCCCATTTCCTCTACGATGTAGCCACTGCGGTTCATTACCGTCCTTATTCAACTTCCGAACAGGTGAGCATCACCACTACACGCCCCCGCCCCCGCCCCACTTACAGCCCCAGCTATGAACACACACCCCCCAGGTCGCCCGCCCCGGTCCAGAGGCATCGTGATGATTCCCAGGGCGCTGCCCTCCGCTGTCGTCCCTTCCGTCCTCCCTCAGCTTCCACAAAACAACAAGAACTACATTCTTTCTTTAATCAGGTGGACTAGCAAAACAAATCATCTGATATTTTTCCAATAGGTTTTTATCAGCATCTGTAGGGGGAAATGTCATCTCATAGCAGGAAGGAGCTGAAAGATAACCAGGAAAACAAACAAACCACAAGCTGCTGAGGGTCCTTGAGAACTAGCTCTTAGGACCCGAGTCAAGAATCTGACAGCAGCTAGTGGGAAGATTCTAAGAAGCTGGAGCAGGTGGTGAGAAAGGGGTTCAGAACAGTCAAGCTCACTGAGGCAGGACCTGGCGCGTGGCTGCCAGGGGCTGTTGGGGGGTGGGGACAGAGCTTGTTTGGAACAATGAAACGCCCTGAGGGTGATGGCACAGAGAATGCACTTCTGCTGGGGACGGCACCCAGAGTCACAGTGGTGAGCACTGTGCTGTGTGTAACGCACAATAAAAACCCTACACGTCCATTACGTGCTCCAAACCTCACGTTAAGGGAGGACAAGCACAATTAGTCAAATGACGCTAATTAAAATATTTTAAATGTTTTACTCTTCGGTAAAGGTGAGGTATCAACTTCCCGCACGGGGCTTGCTGTACATAGACAGTCCGTAAGTGGTTAGTTTTTTGTTCTGTTTTGTTTTTAAATACCTACTCAGAAAGGAAGAGAGGGAGGAGGAGAGTGAGAGATCAGTTGCCTCTCATCCGCCCCCCCGCCCCCCCCCCCCCACAGACCAGACCCACAACCCAGGCATGTGGCCTGACTGGGGATCAAACCCACAACCCTTCAATTTGTGGGATGATGCCCAACCACCTGAGCCACACCAGTCAGGGCAGTGGTCGATGTTTCAGAGTTCTTATAAAGTACGGTGACAGGCGCCCTGTGAACAACTGTGGATGGAACAGAAGTCAGGTACGAGAAAGAAAGGGAGTGCTCCGCCCCTGCTCCTTTTGTCTGTATGTGACCAAATTCCCTGGCAAAGATACAAAGGCCATGGAGCTCCTAGAGCAGCCAGAGAACAGAACTGTTCCCTTGCTCGGTCCTTCTTTCCTTCCTTCGCCAGTCTAATTAGGTCCTTATCCTATGTCACGGCCTATGCTGGGTGACATGGGCATTGTAAACTGCGTGGGGTTTGATTCCTGACCTCCAGAAGCTTGCAGTCCTGGAGGAGAAAAGGGACAGACACACCTTCCAGTGCGGCTGGCGTGTCCAGAGGCGGACAGCCTGTGTCACGGGCTGGAACATGAAGGAGGAACATGCACCCCATGGGCGCACCGATACCGCCTGTGTGTCCGGACAGGAAACTGCGTGCGGGTGGCGGGTCTACAGCCTGAGCAGGCTTTCCAGACGGGCTCAGGGGTCTCGGTGGCCACTCTCCCGTCCTGACCCTGCGTCCCCTCTCCTCCCACTCCTGAGGCACGCGTGGCTGGAGCTCCGGTCTCGGATTCCACTGTCCCTGAGAAGCTGCGCAGGTGGCTGTGGCCACGGTGGCGGGACTGATCCCTGTGTTACACTCTGTGGCCGGTGACAAGTCCGGCTGCTACGTTGGGCGGCAGCTGGGGTTCGGCCGATCGCCGGGTCCAGGGTGGTGGTGCGCGTGGGCCACGTGCCCTGGGCCTCCATCCACGAGGACTTCTGATGCCATGGCAGCGTCACCTGCCCGGCCTGATGGAGAGTCTGGGCAGTTTCAGCATCCTGCTGCGGGACCCTGGTCCTTCGGTGTCTTCCTGGCCCTCCTCTTCCCCGTGGAGTCCTTCGGGCTCAGCTTCGGCGCGGCAGGTCTAGGTCAAGCCCCTGGAGTCAGGGGAAGTGGGGGAGGGCTCCATGATGGGGGTCCGGAGGCGCGTCCCCTCCCCACAGAGGGCCCCGCTAGACTTGCCCGAGGAGGAGGGTCCTGCTCCTGGACCTCCCGCACCTCCTCCTGCGGGTGGGCCCGCGGTTCCTGCTGCTCCCCATGCACCGGCACCTGCACGGGAGAGCCACGCCGTCACCCACTGCAGAACTGACAGCGCCCTGGTCCCCACTTCTGCCTGGTCAGGGGACCACGGAGACGCGGATGTCCATCTGCACCCACATCACCTGTCCTTCCTGGTCACCCGCTACTGCTCAGGTTTCTCCATGTGCGGCCTCCATCATCACCTGTTAAAGGGGCATCAAACGCTGAGTTCTGACTTGAATGACACCTGAAATTTCTTACTGAGACTCTTCCCTCTGCCTCTCTAGGAAGTCTGTGTCCCGCACGTATCCTGTCTGTGGCAGGGCTTCCTCCTGCTGACCTCTGCTGTCCTCCTTCATAGAAGGCTGTTCTCGTCTTCTCTCTCAACAGCCGGGCTCGGACTGCCTGCCTGTGGGGGGCACGGACGCCCCGACACTGTTCCATCCCCCTTTTGCTTTGCAGTCTGGCCTGGTCCTCCCAGGAGCCCGTGGCCCTGAACCTGCTGCTTCGTTCTCTTGGTCAGGACGAGTCCCCACTGGCCTGCCACAGTGAGCAGACACAGCCAAGGGGATCGGACTGACTTGTGCCCTGCGTCCCCGGTGCTAGTGGCAAGTAGAGAGCAGATCACTCTTCTTGGCAGGAAAACCCGCAGCGGGACTTACAGGGCAGGCTCCCCATGCTCCTAGGTGTGGGCCTCCTCCCTCGGGTCTCCAGGGAGGACGGAATACACCTGAGGGACATGTGTGACTGTGCCCAGGAAGGTGCCTCCCTCCCAGACCCACCCCGTCCACCTGGGGACACACTGCCGTCCCGCTGTCTGCCAGCACAAGGCTGCTGCACCAGGCAGGGCTCTAGCTCTTCCACTTCAGGAGGGCCCCAGAGGGGTGTCCGAGAGAGGACGTTATACAGAAGTGTGGCTGTGCGGGCCTGTCCCCCCAGAAGTGATCTGAGTGGCTGTCTTGTGCCCGAGGCTGACAGACCCCCAACAGTGCCGTGGGCTCCCCTCCCACGCCCACGCTGTGGTGCCCTCCCGCCCTCATGTGCGCAGGCAGGACCTGCGCCTGGTGCAACTAAGCGGCTGCGACTTCTGCAGCGACAGCCGTGGCGCAGGCTCCCCTGTGGCAGGCTGGAGCGAAGAGACGTGCTTGGTGGCTCTGACAGCAGCAGGTTCCCATGTCGTGATGGCAGCTGCAGGCAGCCTCTGAGAGTGGAGTGGCCGTGCTGACGGCCAGCAGGGACGTGGGACTTGGCCTCTGCCAGGAACGCGCGTGAAGCCTGCAGCGGTTTCCTCCCCAGCCGGCTCCCGCGCCGGAGGCCGGGCGGTCGTGTAAGCGCAGGAACCGCCTGGACGCGGCCTCGGCCCTTGAGGAGGCGGTGGGGCCACGAAGAGGGTGACCTTTGACCCATGATGAGGGCGGCAGAGGCCACGGGCTGCTTCCATTACCGCCCGAAACACTGTCCTTCTCACCCAATTACAGTGGGAACCCCTGTCTCTCGCTCGCCGTCCGAGCCCCTCTTCCTGCTGGAGACGCTTTGGATCACCTGTGTACCTGCCTGCTCGCAACAAGCAGCACTCTTCCCCGGAACTGAAGGTTGACAGACTTAAAGGCTTTTTGATCCCTCTGCTACTCAGAATGTGCATCCACAGAGCGGCTTCATGGACAGCAACGCGCTGACAAGTGAACACACCCACCAACGGGTCGTGTGAAAGCAGGACTCCCACGTTCTGCATGAGTTCACAACAACCCACCACGAGGACGAGGGGGTGGGGGAGGTGAAGGAGAGGAGAGTCAGGATCCATTTCCAGATCACCATCAACGACTAGGACAGGACCCCCTCCCAGGATCACACGCACCCAGAACAGGCATGTGGGCACGGACCAGCGTCGACAGTGAGACCGGAGCAGCAGCGAGATGAAAGGCGGCCCCTGCAGCACGGGCTCCCGGCCCCAACGACGCCCAGCAGTTGGCTGGAGACTGAGCGGGACGATCCCGCGGCGCCACAACAAAGGGACGAAACAAACTCGAGTCCCCGGGCCCCTCCCAACAACGCGTGAAACAACTTGATAAATGATCACTCTGTCAGGGGACGAGGAGACGGAGCCGTCTGGGAGCAGAGGAAGGAATGTATCTAATTTAGAAGGCCGAGGGGGGGAGTGGTGGGGACAGGATGGCAGGCCACCTATCACAGGACCAAGCAGAGAGCTAGAAGCAAACGCCATGAAACCAGCAGACTTGGCCTGGAAGGAGGGAAGTCACTGCACTCGCGTCTAGGAGAGACCCCTCGCGTCCACGCCGTCCCCGGTCACTAGCTTTCTGCTGGGAGGTTCCCACCTCCTATAACCCATTTTCTAGCCTCAAGTCCAACTCTCACGTTACTTCCTTCATTCAGGGATGACAGAAATGCGCGCGCCATGCCCCCACTCCGTCCATACAAGGAGGTTTGGCTCAATGCACAGAAACGCTCATTAGCCTAAGAGAACAACTGGAGCGCATACCTGGGGCCCAACACAGACCCCTGCCCCGCCCCCAGAGGGTGCCATGTCTGGGGACAACTCGCTGGGGACACATTCAGTCACACTGAGAAGCAGTAGCAGACCAAGCCTCTCAATAGGAGAACAGGATTGTTGGGATTCATACAGGTGAAAGTACAGGTTTTTCAAAATCAGTTACTCAAAGAGAAATTAATTCCAAGGGGACATTAATTATTTGAAAGGGACCAAGCCTAAGCGTCTGATGACAGAGCATTCGTGAGTTACTGCGCGCTCGTCGAAGGCAAGGAGCAGCGGGCACACGTGAGGGGCGCCTCGTGGACAGCCTTCCCCGGCCCTCCCCGCTTCCGCGTGATGAGCGGGGAGCAGGTGAGGGGCGAGCGCTGAGTGAAAAGACTCAAGTCCAAGCCCAGCTTTCGCTGCAACGAAGCCTAACTGAAGTTAACAGCAAGTCGTATTTCAAGAGGGGAGAAGTTAGGGAATTTGCCTTTTCTGATGCCCAGCACGGAATCCTTGGAGGAGCACAGAATACTCCCGGCCTACGGCCCCACCTCTAATTGATCACAACGCTGTCTCAGAACATCCGACACAGGAACTGACGGTCAGAGGAGCGTGGTACTGAGTTGGAGGGGACAGGACAACCTCGAGAAAAGAAACACTTTGGTGGGTTAAGTTGGAGGGTCCTGCCCTACCAAGGTTACTTTTTCCTGGGAGTAAAACCAGATCTGGTGAGTCTGTTCTAGGCTCAATGCAGTTGTGACCTGTCCAGAATTTCCACTGCTTAAAGAAAAAGAGATGTTCTGTGACTCAACTCCCTAATACCCCCCCAAACCTGCCTTATTAGATAGACTACATGGAATAAAGGGGTACTAGGGCTTCCTAAACTCAGCAGGAAGAGAAAAGGCAGCATACCCCACATCTTACTTGAGACAATCCACAAACACATGGCCTTGCAACCTCACAGCTCTCCCTCCAACTTCCCCCTGGCCGACTCACCTCGCGGCCGGTCTGGTTCTTACCCGTGAGTCAATTCCTGTCCGTGGTCTGTCTACGTCAGCCACGTGATCTGATGTGTCTCAGCGTGGAAGCAGTCCACGCTGAAGCTGTCCACCTGACACGCTGGCTCCAGAGCCTCCTGGGAGACACAAGTGAGCCCCACCTGTGCCCTGGCACGAGCTACAGCACGACCTGCATGTGGGCTGCTACTTGTGTGGGGCTTGGAGGTGCTGAGCTGCGAACCACGGCCGCGGCTGCTGGTGCCGGGCCTGGGGCCACTTGGCGAGAGGCAGGGGGCACACGGAGGCCAGATGCTGCTGCCTGAAAGGTTTTAGGAAACCCGGAAGCAGGAGGCAAGAGAGGCCAGCTGTATGGAAAGGCCACTGGAAGCAACTCGGGGGGGCCCGCAGGGGGGTGGGGCTGGGTCTCAGGGTAACACCAGGGTGGGGTGAGCAGTGTGAGCAGGTTGCCAGGGACTCAGATAAGGGGCCCACCTGCCCCCAGCCGTCACACTGATGTCTGGTGCTTCAGCCCCTGCCCGTGGGCCGCCGGTGCCTCCCGTCTGCTGCCCTGTGCGCAGGCCCCTGACGAGAACTGCCTGGACTCCAGCCTCCGTCTCCCCCAGCCTCAACCTGCACCGGGTTCTGCCGCCAGAAGTTACGGGGACTCTTCGCAGCCCTGGGACCCCTCGCTCCTCAGGAGCGCCTGTGCAGCTGAGCGCTCCCGCCCGGGGTTCACCTGCCGCACGTGGGCGTGGGGCCAGCGGGCTCCACATCCGCACCCCTCCTGCCGGGCTCGACATGGCTTCTCGCTCGGGGCCGCAGTTGCAGGGCCCCGTTCAGGGGGATCCCAGGCGGTTCTGAGTGATGGGTTTATAGTTAGCCATATTTTTTAAAAGATTTTATTTTTCGAGAGAGGGGAGTGAGGGAGAAAGAGAGGGAAAAAAATATCGAATCAATCGGTTGCTTCTCGCGCGCCCTCAACCTGGGACCCAGCCTGCACCCCAGGCCTGTGCCCTGACTGGGAATCAAGCCCATAGCCCTTCTAGTTTGCAGGTCAGCGCTTAGTCCACTGAGCTGCACCAGCCAGGGCTGCTTTACGTACATACTATCTCTAATTCACCCAACAACCTTGCAAGGTAGGCATTACTGCTGTCCACTGAAATAACTGAACACCAAATTTCCTCAGAATCAGAAGAAAATCAATTAATCTAAGCTTCAGTTTTTTGATCTGTGAAAGAGATAATGCAAGCTACATCAGAGCTGACATAGGAGGCAAGTAAAACGCAGTATATTAAAAGCCTAATGTTAAAGTCACTTAAATTTGTGTCTTACTGCAGCTTCAGCGAAAACAGATGCAGCATTCAGAGAGCCAGCCAACTGTGTCCACATGACCAGAGCTCCGACTGACACTCCAAGACCATCGATACTGCATGTTCACCAGGGTTCCCTGTAAGCTGCTGTAGCCACTCAATCACGCAGCATGAGCAACACAGGACGGAAACAGCATTTACAACCAGAGGTTGCTGGACTGGTCACGCAGACTAACGGAGTGAGTCTGGTGTGTATCCCGTGCTGTGCGCCCACAGTTTTGCTGAGTGATCCAACATGAACAGTGGGGCAGGGGCCCCGACCGCGCCTGTGACTGACAGTGTCCCCAGGGCCGTCTGAAAGCCTGGCACTGAGCTCTTTAAGAGCAGCAGCAACTCTGCAGCCACAACCCACAGGAAGGATGCGACCTCGTACTTCTCCCCACTGGATGTTTTCAAGGAAGCCTTGGCTGGAAGCTGAGAAACAAGCCAGACTGCGCAGGGTGGAACAGTTCTTTCCGCAGCAGCAGCAGCAATCAGCTGGGCAGCCTGGCAGGAGAGGGAGGGAATCAATCACAGCCTGGGAGACAGGAGCCGCGGGGAGTGTGCGCGGGGGGCGGGGGGGGGGGGTACGGGGGATAATTGAGTGTGATGAGCTACAAGGGCTGATGGGGGATAAATTGGCTGATATACCATCTTGGAGAATTAGCGGACTTTTTTTGTCCCCTAAGAGTGACAGATGGAACGACGGCCGAAGGCCGTGTGGGAAGACAGGCAGGGCCGCTCCGGCAGACGCACACTTGCGGTGTTTCTCAGGGACCTGTGTTCACTGTTTGGCCAAATACACGTGAGCACAGATTATGTGCATTGATCAAACAGCGCCACACTGGGGTAGGCTGGCCAGCTAAGTAGGACAGAATGCAGACAAAATGGCAAGAAACACAGTTGTGTGACATGAAGCGACCAGCTAGAAACCCCCTTGTAAAAACAGCTAGCACAAGCATGCACCCCAAACCCAGCGCAGAGCAAACAAATGACAGGGCAAAGACACACAGACCCGTGGAAACGGACCGGACACAAGTGTATCCCGTTCACCCACTCACTACCCTAGTCTGGGAGAGCATAAAACGATACCTACTGTCTGACTGCTTATTTTATTTTGAAAACACCAGTGAGGAAGGCCAGACAAGTAACTGCTCGGGGGCGCAGGTGGGGAGCAGCTCCTAGGGAATGAAAACGAGGCATCTTTTGTTCGGGATGGGGTTCCGAAGGCGTGCACAGCGGTTAAAACCCAACAGCTCGCATACACTTAAGATCTGCACACTGTTTTGTATGCACATTATAGTTCATTAAAGACTTTTTTTTTTTTTTTAAGATGGAAAAGTTTAATGCATTCCATCGAGATTTCTTCTCAAAGGGGAAAGCTAAAAGTTTAGGCCGTCAGGTGGTAACAGTGGTCAACTGCAATACACAGAAATCTCGGCTCCCAGGAGTCCGTCTCCAAGGAAATTCCGAAGAGCCACAGTTTCACCTCTCCCCCGAGCACAGGTCACGGCAAGTAACGGTGCATCCTGACGTTTCTTCCCTTTCTTTTTGTAAAACTTGAGCAGTGACTTCATCAATAATATTTTCACTAACTACAACTTAAGTTGCTATATTTTCCTTTCCATGGCGGTAAGAATAATCACTGCCTCTCCAGGATGCAAGTACAGCACAGTACCGTACGGCCCCCATTTCATAAAGCAAAATTGAGTGATCAAGGGGTGGCTCAAGGAAAAGATAATGCCAGTCTTGGCTGCTGCTAGTGTGCACCCCGAGAAAGCAAACGCCCTCTAGAAAGGGCTCCCGGGGGCTCGTCTTTAGCACCCAGAGCCTGGCGGTGCCTGCTGCCCAGGGGCCCCTCAGCAAACCGCAGCCAGGGAGCGGCCGCACTGCTCCTGCCGGCGGAGCAGCCCCCATAGGGCTTCCTGGGATCCCGTTTCCACCCACGGGACCGAGGCTTTCCCCGTCCAAGCGGAGTGGCAGCTCCAGCCAATCAGGACGTCTTGAAGGCTGGGAGTCCTCAATGTCAACGTGACATATACATCAACAACTTTAAAGAGATGAATAACTTTAGCACTTTTAGGGATCAGATGGAAATAATTTTAAATGTGCCCACTTTATATTTATTTGTACTATTTTAAAAAAACAACAAAACACTAAAAAAATTGAAAGGTCCAAACTGGAGGCAGCTTAGACTTGAAGCCTGAACTCTTCACACGTTACACGGGCTTTACCCACTTTATCACTCAGAGCGTGAACATGGAGGAAGGAATGTATCGGTATTTGACAGCAAGGAAACAAAAAGTATCAGGGACAATAACGGTCTAGGAAGAGAAAACAATGAAAAGGACTGTATATTCCATCTTCTCGACCCATAAATTTAAAAGTTCTAGCCCTGGCTGGTGCGGCTCAGTGGACTGAGCGCCAGCCAGTGAACCAAAGGGTTGCCGGTTCGAGTCCCAGTCAGGGCACAGCCTGGGCTGCGGGCCAGGTCCACCATTGCGGGCATGCGAGACGCAACCACACACTGAAGTTTCTCTCCCTCTTTTTCTCCTGCTCTTCCCTTCTCTCTAAAAGTAAGTAAGATCTTTTTTAAAAAGTAAATAACTTTAACTTCATTTATCAAAACTAACACTAGGCCATGTAGATGACCTGCACTGAAACTCTGAAAGGTCACACATCTGTTTCCATCCTGCTGAAGCCATTTATTACAGCTATTTCCTGGTGGAATCACTAAGGTTGACCCACACCACCTTAACATACTGATACTCAAATTACACACGAAACACATCAAAATACTCCGAGACACTCCGAAGGAACACAGTGTCTGACCACCAAGCTGCAGTTAAAATGGCAAATATGTCGAGAGCAGTGAGATGAGCAGCCCCACCAGCCAGTTCTGGTAAACGCCCTGCCCCCAGCAGACAGACGCCAGGGAAGGCCCTCTGTGCACCTAGCGGATCGTATACACAGTCACCGTGTTTCCAAGAGTCCTGGTGCTTCTGGCCCTAATCGTCTCGTTTCTACTGCAGCCCCGACAGGATTTCACCCACGGTCCTAAACGACAGTCCCGCCTGCACAAGGGCACACCTGGGAGAGACGGTGGGAAAACCTGCCTCTCTGAGATACAAACATGTCCCTTTCTCTTCTCTCTACTCCATAAAGAAAGGAATGACTTCAGGTACAGGACAGTACTTCTGTTATGTGCTTTCCGTCCTTTTATATGGAATTTAAAAAAATTTTACTTATTGATTTTTGAGGGGCGGTGGGTGGAGAGAGAGGCACAGATTGAGATTTGTTGTCCCATTTATTGACACATTCACTGGCTGATTCCTTCATGTGCCCTGACTGGGGATCAAACTTGCAACCTTGGCATATCGGGACGACACTCTAACCAACTAAACTACGAGGCCAGGGCCTGGAATTATTTCTTAAAGTGAATTAAAATTTTATCTTGAGGGCCTTGAGTTTCACGACCCCATGACATAACTGGAGAAACTTAGAATTCTGTAAAACTGGGGATTGTGAATTGCTACCCTGGAATGATTCTGAAAATGTTGTCTGTCTTCGGGTCTTTCCTGGAGGGCTGTGTAAATTATAACTACGGGCCAGTGCTCTATATACAAAATGCCAGTCCTGTACCAGTTTACGGCTGGATAACTCAGTTTTAAAATTGTGTATTTGAAATACACAGCAGAAGGCAGCTCACCTAATGCTCCTCCATCAGCAGCAGGTGAATGAAAAGAGTGGTTCAGAAAGGCACAACACTGAATCGGGAAGCGAAGAAAATGATAGTAAAGTCAGTAACTTGAACTAAAAGCCAAACGTCTCGTAACAGTTAAGGCTCAATAGTGAAAATAAAGTAATTCTCACTGACGAGTGCTCTTGTCCAAACACACAGGAACACGCTGCTGGGCAAGGCAGGCACCGAAACAAGCGGCTTCTCGGTGAATTAAATCACCGCCTCAGACACATCTTTATTCTCCATGTAGGAGACAGTTTCATAAAAAATATTTTCACAATCTGCGTAGGCAGTTCTCGCTTCATACCCCACACCTCGGAGTTAATCACGGGTGGCAAACAGATGCTCCGCCGTGCAAGCGCCCCGGCGGGCACGTCCCTGAGGGAGTGAGGTACACGCAGACCCTGAGCCAGCCCTAACCCACTCCCGCTCCTCCCCTCCACAACCCCCCCCCCAACAAGCATGTGAAATGAGAGGCACAGCAGCCCAAGAACAACCTTGCATTTGCTCCAATTAAACTTTTAGGAATCTCACCTGCGTGTGAATACACACTCAGTAGCCCAGTGCCTGCAACACACTTTACTGTCATCGCCAAGACCATCTCCCAGAGGTGCAGTGACTCTGGGATCCATCGTCCTAACGCAAGTGACATTTGGACGAGCTTCAGACAACACATCTAACTGCAGAATCATCGTCCAAATGCCAGACTGGCTGACAAATGAAAAACTGGACGGATTCAAGGTCCGGCCACAGAGAGGAAGCTCTTTGTTTCCTGCAGCTCCCACCCAGAGCACAGCCGCTGCAGGTGAGCTGAGCCGGCCCAGCCAGGATGGTCCGTGCGCCCAGGAGATGCTGGGGAGCGAGTCGGACAACAGGGGCCGCCCAGGGTGCTGGCCCGGAAGCAGTCCTGCGGAGGAAGAAGCCACAGCCCCCGACGATGCGGAGAACACAACCCCCCTCCCATCCCACTCCCAACCCCCAACCCCACCCCCCTGCTTCCTCCACACTCGGCTTCCAAGGCCGGGGCTTTAAACCTGCTCCCACCATCGGTTCCCGATGCCCATCTCTCCCCAAGAGGCGCACAGCTCTCCTTCCCTCAGCACCAGCCCCACGACCAACAGGCCCTGCCTGCAAAAGCTGTATTTCCAGCAAGGGCAAAGCAAGGTCTGTGAGCCCCGAGAGGAGGTGGGGGCCGAGGTCAGACGCTCCATCCGCTCAGACAGAGCGTTGAGCGTCTCCCAAGAAAACTCTAACCACAGCGAACAAAGGCCAGCCTGTAGCCTGTCTGCAGACCAGAACTCGCTCCTCACGAGGCAGACGCCGCTGCCCCCGCACTGGCCCGAGAAGGGGGCAGCTCCAGGCGCCAGGTGCCACGGGAGCCACCCGGGCTCTGCACACAGGCAGGGCGCACGCGCCACCTCCCAGATCCTCCCCAGCCACGCTGAGGGATGCCGGACACCTGCGCCCACCCCCCGCAGTCCTCCTTCAGCAGAGCCTCTGGGAAAACGCTGACCTCAACACAACATCCTCTACCAGTTACCTTTGTTGAAGGCAGGAGGGAGCCGAGATACCCCTCATGACCCTCCAGCAGGTGAAACTGGGCAAGTGGGACAGAGTTTTGTGCTGAGGCCAAAGGCCAGCTCCGATGAGACCACCCAGGCCTGCGTCAGGCACACTCACGAAGCTAAGTCGCTGGCGTGCGTGGGGGAGGACAGAGAATTAAAATGGAAAAGAAAGCAAGGAACAGAAAAGGAAGTGTGGCGGTAAGGAAAGAACAGAACGACTAAGTGGACTCAAACACACATTAACACTACAAGGTGGGGAAGCAGACGGAATAAGCAGAAATCACCTTCCCCAACACCTCTGGTTACACTCAATGGGTAAGAAGCCAGAACTGTAGCCACTGCTATGGAACGACTATCTGACATGTAAAATAAGTGAGGCGAGTTATGAGAATATTAGCTACAACAACAACAAATCACTTTAAAAAACAAAACAGAACTGGTACAGCCCTGGCCAGTGTGGCTCAGTTAGCTGGAGCGTGTCCCATAAACCTAAAGGCTGTGGGTTCGACTCCAGTCAGGGCACATAGCTAGGCTGTGGGTCTGATCTTCAGTCTGGGCAAGTACTGGGTTGGCCAAAGAGTCCGTTACATTTTTTCCGTAAAATGAGACACATTTTTCACTTCCACCAATAACGTTACTGATTTGGATATTATGCGTATGCGGCTCTCTCCCGCTACGGCTTCTAGTGGGGACAGGCCAGAGGCTGCTAAACATCTTCCAGTGAGTAAGGCAGCCCCACAGCAGAGAAGGATTTGGCCAAAATGCCAGCAGCACCAAGAATCTTCAAAAACCACTTTTGACACATTTGCTCAACCTCAGCACCTTCTCCACACACTGCACAAATCCTTTTTAGCATTTTGGTTGCATTTTTTACCTTTCTTGGAAAATAAAGCATAATAATGCTGAAAATGTTGGGTGTTTTCTTTCATCTTCAGTATTAAAATGGCTACACAAAAATTCGCCAATTTTGATACTTTTTTTTTAAAATGCATGCTGGTATGACAGCTTTCACAATACAATTTAACAAAATTGTTTCAAATAAAGTTAAAGACAAGTAAGCACTATAGAGCCATCTTACAGAAAAAAAGGAATGGGCTTTTTCGCCAACCCAAGACAAGAAGCAACCAATCAGTACTTCTCTCTCACACGGGTGTTTCTCCCCCTCTCCCTAAAACCAGTAAGCATGACCTCGGGTGAAAACTGAATGAACGAACGCACGAATGAATGAAGTACTGGGACGTCACTGGGAGCACAGAAATTCACTGTGAGCTTCACCCGAAGGAGACAGTCCGTACACAATGGAGGCCGCCTTCCCACCAGTGGTTTGTGTCCCCTGAGGAAAACCCAGAAGTCCAGCCACCGGGGAGCGGCCCACCAAGGGCCCAGCCCAGCCGGGTGACACCGGCACAGGCCTGCACAGTGACACGGAAAGCGTTCGCTATATGCTGCTTTAGAAGAGACAACATGTTACACCACAGATTCTGAAGTTGTCTGTGTATAAATGGACCCATATAGGCTCAAGATAACTGGAAACAGCCATTTTATTGTCTTCTTTTTCTTATGTTAATTTTCTAATGTTTTATCAATCAGCTTTTTTTAAACAGCTCAGGTATTTAATTAGGATCTCTGCAGGAAACGCCCAACACCAGTCTGAGGGTACCGCCCACGTGTGTGAACACCCGCAGAGGGGGTTCTGGAGCCGAGGAGCCGCCATGACTTCCAGCAGAACGTGCGTGTCTGCGGCGTTCCGATCAGCCCTGCGCGGCCGCGAGACTGGTCCTTCCCTTCCCCCGGGTGCGAGGTCTCCCTCCGGGTGTCTACTGGGAGCTGGTGGGGTTTTCACAGCACTGACCCCCAACGTTGGGGAGGTGGCAACAGCAGCTGCTGGCCGTTCTGCACAGAGGCGCCCGCTGCGGGGGCCCCAGGCTGCAGGGGGCCGCGGCTGCCCACGTGCCAGCCGAGGGCTCAGCTTCCTGCGAGGCTGACCCCTCGGACACACCATTCTGGTCGCCACCGCCGACTAATTTTGTGACAGAAGCAGTAACTTTCTCCTTTTCAACCCCAGAGCTAGCTGCTGAACACTTCCTCTTGTTTAAGGGGGGGGACCCCCAAAAAATTTATAAAAAACAATGTATTTATTCTTGTATATTTAAACTTCAATCACCTTCAAAGTCCTCTCCATTTGCAGCAGTACACCTGTCAAGACGTTTTCCCACTGCTCAAAACAGTTTTTGAACTGGTCGATTTTGATGTCTTCTAATGCTTCTGCTGTTTTTTGTTTTACCTCTTCCACATCAGCAGAACGTTTCCCTCTGATGACATTTTTCACCTGGGGGAAGAGCAGGTGAATAGGGAAGTGGGGCATGGGGTCAAGCCGTTTTTGGTCCCAAACTGATGAACACGCAGCACTGCACGGGCAGGTGCCCTCGTGAATCACCCGTCAAGAAATGGACAAACACACTGAAAGAGTCTTCAAAAAAAAAACTCACTGAAGCCGAACGCAGCCTCTCACACCAATACCAGCTGGTGCCCGGATACGGAAGGGCTCCTCGTACGTGGCCTTTCGGGGACACAGAGCCAACTGGGAACCCCCGCCAATACCTCAGACCAGGCCAGGGTCTCAGCTGCAATGGGGCGTCCCCTTCTCAGGCATCTTGGACTTGAAGTGACCCCTAACCTGCCACCAGCATTGGCCTTCCCGCTTCAGGCCACTTCTCCATAGTTCAGGTGCCTCGGCTTTCCCACCCACCATTTTGCAAGATAGGGAAGAGCTACGATCAACTTTATTTTTGAGAGAAAAAGCACTGTTTTAAATTTCAACATTTACTTAAGTCTTCTTTCTGATAAAAAATATTGAAATGGGAGCCAAGGCACCGTGGTCTGGATTTTACTAGATAAGCGAGAAGTCCTAGAGCAGAACCCACCTACACCACGTCTTCAGCTCCCTGTACCTCAGCTACAGCCCTTCCAGGCCCAGCCAGTCGGCCAGTTACTTTCAGAAGAACCCAGCGTGTACATCCTGCATCATGACACCACACTCTCAGCGCAGGGGAGGCCCAGATGGAGCTGTCACACGGCGCCGGACGGCGGGAGCCCATGGCCTCATGCCAAAGCGCGGAGCCACCATCTGCAGCCGCCTGTGAATCCTCCGCACTCACTCATCTGCCCTGTTCCAGTTCCGCTCACACACCCACTGCTCACGCGACCGAGCTGCCCTTCCACAAGACAGAAACAGAATATTAAATTAACTTTCAAATAAAGCAATGCTTTCTGACTATTCTCTTCATCCAAAAATATCACTCTGTGGCTAGTGCTGAAAGCTATGGAATGCACTAGGAAAGTATAAAACATGGTCGCAGGTCACAAAGAATTTAGTTGACAGACAGAACTCATAAACCAGAACGATGAGGAAAAAGCGCTAGGTCTGCCTGCTCTTCCCCGCTAGGCCTGGCTCTCGGTTCCAGTCCCAGCTCAACCCACTGCCTCGCTGTACGACGTGGGCACGACGTGGGCAATCTCTTCGCCTGTGAAACTACGACTTAAACCCAAATTATCTCAAACACCCTTTCCATATCTTACCTCCTGGAGTTCTGAAACGACAGATCAGGGAAAGGGAAGGGAAAGGTGGGCGTCTGGAATGTGTCAGGAATTACCACAAGCAGCCAACAAGATGAAAACCAAGTGGGAAAAGGGGGGAAACCACCGACCAGTAAGAAGCCTGTTCTTAGACAGGCGGAGTGATCAGTAAATGAAAGAGAAGTATACCTCCTCCTTTCCCTAGAGGAGTCCTGAGGCGGGCGATTACGTACACAAATCTGTTGTTGGCAGAGAGGAGCGGCGAGCTGGGAAAATAAAAAATATCAGACTGAACACTCACTGAGTGTCTGCTGAGTACTAGGCACAGTTACGAAAACAAATGTGCACAAGCACAGCCCCTGCTTCTAGGAAGCTTATCTCACTCACTCACTCACTCACTCACTCATCCGGTAAACACGTACTGAGCACCTGCTACGCACACGGGCACGTCCAGGGACTGGGGATTCAAGAGGGAACACACCCTGGCGGAGGCTCAGCAGGCTGGGGCGTCATGCTGACAGCAAAGGGCTGTGGGTTCGATCCCCGTCAGGGTGCGCACCACGAAGCGACCAACTGATGTTTCTTCTCTCTCTCCCGCTCCTTCCCTCTCTCTCTCAAAATCAGTAAGCATATCCTCAGGTAAGGACTTTTTTTTTAAAGGATGAAAAGGAGAGACAAAAACCCTGCCTGATGAACTGGCAGCACACTCAGTGGGTGTGATTACAAGCAATAACCAGAAAACAAGAGGAGCTGGGCGACTGCGGGTGACTGTGAACAGCAGGACCGTAACGACGGCTGAAACCCGGCGGTGGGAGCTCACCGTACTACACCCGCCACTCCCTTATAAATTTCCAGAACAAGCCGCAGACAACAGGGCAAGCCGGAAGGCCTCAGTGCAGTGACATCTGAGCCGAGACGTGGCAGCAGGAATAGGGCCTGGTCCCAGGCCTTTCAGACAGAGGAAGCAGCTGGTCCTGGGCCCTAAGGAGCTCAGAGCCTTTATGAGGAGGAGAAAAGCTGGCAGGGCCAGAGCGTGAGCTCGGAAGCCAATGGCACATGGCCAGGCCGTGGGAGCAGGAAGGCGTTGTGGGGACCCCCACTAAGCATGGTAATAAATTCACAATTTATTCTAAATGCAAGAAGCCATTGGGGGGTTTTAAACCAGGATGAGAACACAGGAATATACTTGTTTCTGTTTTTTTTTTATTACAACGCAATACACACTGCATGCTAAATTAGGTAACCCTAAATATACCCGCGTAGTAATGGAGTGAATTTAAACTTGGGAGACATCTTCACCCCGAGCCACTTTATTTGAGCTGAAACAAAGTTAGTTTCCAATCCCAAGCACACCAACCCAAGGACACTTAATCCAGTATCTGGGAAGATGGTTCAGAAGCATTCTGGATGAAAAACAAATTAGTTCAGAATTTTAAATTATGTCACAGACGTCCAGCAAAAATTCTGAGCAAACAAAACGTGGCCTAGAATGTCCGGCTTTAAAGAACGCTGGCATCTGGCTGCTCTGACAGCTGTCCCCAAATAAAGAGGAAACTGAGTGACGTGAGTCACAAGGTGGGAGGAAGAACAGGGTACCCGAGAAGGGAAGGGAACTCTCTCAAGTGTTCTTTCTGAAGCATCAAAAAAAAAAAAAAAAAAAAAAAAAAGACCACCATGACGAGAGTTCAGAACCCATGGAGACAGGAAGCAGGCCAGGGGCTGTCAGGGGCTAGAAGCAGAGAGTGGAGAGCACCCTTCAGGGGTCCAGGCTTCCTTTTGGGGTGATACAAATGTCTTGGAACTACCTAAATAATAGTTGCATAACACAGTGAATTCAGTAAATGCCATTAAATTGTACCTTTAAAATAGTTTCCCCAGTTTATTTTTTTAATTTAGATTGTATTTATTTATTTTAAAATGGTTAATCATTGTTAGGTAAATTTTACCTCCATTTTTAAATGAACTTGAAAAAATAAATAATAATCATTTACAGGTGATTACCAACAGCTGATGACAAGATTATATAACTCACTGAAGTAGTTTTGGAGATCAGTGTTCTAATCAAAACTCAAGACAGCGCCGGCCGGGGTGGCTCAGTTGGTTGGAGCCGAGCCCCGTAACTGAAAGGTTCTGGGTTTGATCCCTCGGTTGGGCGCATCTGGGAGGGAACCAATTAATGCTCTTTTCTCTCCCCCTTCCTCTCTCCCTAAAACAATGAGAGAAAAGAATGTCCCCAGGCGAAGAGAAAGGGGAGGGAAGGGAGAGGGAGGGGAGGGGGAGAAGGGGAAGGGAAGGACTCAAGGGAAGTCCGTTTAGACCAAAGCTTCTTAATCTCGAGAGTACTGACATTTTGGGCAAGATGGTTTTCTGGTTCTGGGGGCTGCCCTATGCCTTGTAGGATATTGGGCAACATCCCTGGTCTCCACCCTGTGGATACTAGTAGCCCCCCTGCCCCTGCCCCTGCCCTGCCCCAGCTGTGGCGTCCAAAAGCGTCTGCAGACACTGCCAGGCCGTCCGAGGCGCAAACCACGGTGCAGCAGCACCCACTTTCCTGTCTGTCCTCGTCCTCAGCCAGCCCGTCTGCGGCGTGAAGCTGTCCTGTGGTCGGTCGCCTATGCAGGGTCTTGTCCAATTCTGAAGCCCCACCCACACTCTCGGGGCATCACCCTGGACCCCCCGGCAGCCCCGTGTGCCCCCCTCGGCCCCACAGGCTGCCGTGCACGGACCTGCTTCCACACGGCATCTCCTCCAGGCCAGGAAAACCAGCTACAAAGAGGGGTCGTCGCAAATTCCCATCAGAAGAGCAGCTGGTATGAAGCTGTCCCTTCAGGACCCCAAGAACCCCGTTAACAAAGGAGCACGCAGTGGTTTAAGGACTGGCTTCTGAACCCGCGTCTCTGCTGGTTTTATTCGGGCCTGACACGCTTCCTACATCGGGCCCTGCCCTTGAACCCGACACCTCTGCTGCTTCATCTCAGCAGTTTGCGTGGACTTCAGACGTCTCCGTTTCCACAGGAGAATGCCCAGGCATACTGGGCAGGAAAGGGTTATTTTAATTAGTTCTGTGAAGGCTCAATGCATTACAAGCAACTTCATTTAATTGTGAAGCAGCCAATCGGGTGATCTCCGTGGCTGCCCGGGCACTAATGAAACCTTCTTCCAGCGCAGAGCTCCCCTCCCATCAGGACACGGCTGGAAGCGAAAGGGAGAGCTGCCGGGATCTCCAAGGACGCACGCCGGGAATCCACGCAGGGAATCCGGGGAAAGGGAGACAACTCCACTTCCTGTTTCACCCCATCCTGTACAGAAGACTTTTTTAAAGTTCCAGAATTGAGACATTTGTAAAACCCTCCACAGCCAACAACAGCAGAATACACATTCTTTTCACGTGCACAAAAACCATTTAGCAAGAGACCACACTCTGGGCCATAAAACAGGTCTCAATAAATTTAAAAGGACCCAAGTCATAGAAAGCACCTTATCTGAACAAAATGAAATTATAAAAATGAACAGTGAGCTCTCCGAAAACTTTCCAAATACGCAGAACTAAGCAGCACACACCTGAGGAGCCCGTGAGTTCAGGAAGGGGTCTGAATGCGCTCCTGGGAGTGACAGCGAGGGCGTCCGTGTGGACACTGTCCTCGGCGTTTTCCGGGAAGTTCTACACAGGGCAGTAAGCGAGGACAGATTTCTAGACAAATATTCCTTTAAATTCAAACGGTGAAAATTCAGGAGTAAAACTATATACAATGCACTTACTGCAGTAAAATCACACTAACTTCGACCCTCACGGAACACACACTCGTACGCGCTGTGCCCATCACCCCTGACCCTGAGCGCCCCTCGGAAGCCTCTTCCCAGCAGAAGACGTGGGATGGAGAACCACAGACAGCCGCTGGGGAAGCTGGCGCCGGGGCCGGGCCTCTGTGTGGCCGCCCCGCGCAGCTGGCCAGCGCAGTGTCTGAGCCTGCCGCCGGGGCTGGGCGGGGGTCTGAGCACGGGGTCCAGGCCCCTGCGCTCCTCAGACCTCCCCGCTCGGCCCTGCCTCTCCCTAAGCCTCGCTCCCTCCTGAGAGCGGTGTTTGTAAACCAAACAAGAGAACGCACACATTAATGCGCTCACTGAATGTTTGGTGACAATCAATGGCTAATTTAAGCGCAACTTTCCAGTTGTCACCATTCGGGCCTCTGGCATGTTTTAGGGAATTTAATTCTGGGTATCAAAGCCGCGAGGCAGCCCGTGAAACGCAACGCGCGCTCGGCACGCTTTCGCTGTGGGAGCAGCGGGCCCAGCCTGGCTCTTAAACAGCACAGGCGTCCCTCTCTGTATCGCAGTTGACTTATCAGGGCCTCAGTGTATTGCAGAATTTTAAAATATTATATTTAATTATTCATCGCGATTTCTCACTATACCGCGGGATTTTGCGGTACCGTATACGTATGTTGTTAAAGTTATGTAGGTTTAAGAGTGCAGAATATGTTTAAGAACATAGGTAGTGTTAATAACAACGTGGAAAAGGTTAATAAAGGAGTGGGAAAAGGTTAATGAGGGACTGGGAACAGTTTATAAGAGTGTGGGAAGGGTTTATAAAGCCTTAAAATATATATAAACACTAAAATAAATGTAAGGTTCCTACTTCGTGGATGTTCACCTATCGCGGGGGGGTGGGGGGGTTCTAGAACGTAATATCCGCAATAAATGAGGGAATTCCCTCACATCACACGTATACAGCACCGCAAAACCCCGTGGTACAGCGAAAAATCCATGACAAATAATTAACTATAACATTTTAAAACATCCCACGATACTGTGAGGCCACAACAAGTGAACCACGACAGAGGGACCCTCTGTACTGTATTGTCTTCCCTTGGGGCACACGAGGCCGTGTGACTACATTTTCAGGGTAGGTTAAAATACTACAAAAACTAGTTCCTATTCCTACATAACACTGAGAGGGGATTCCAACCACAGAAAAGTCCCAGGACGAGGTGAACTCTCACGGCCGCAGCAGCCACCTGCCACCTGTCCCGTCTTCCAGCCTCTAAAACCAGGGACTCCTCCGCAGCCCCAGGACTCTGGTGGAGACACGCGGCCCTGAGGGACCCCACGTGTGACCCGTGGGCCCCTCCGCCTCGCGGCTCACACCCACCTCCCACTGGCCTCGCGCCCTTTCTCCGGGTCAGGCCGTCACCGCTCAGCGAGGCTGAGGAGTGCTGCGCTGCCCTCCAGGTCCCACTCCACTCCCTCTGCGGGGACGGGGCCTTCCTGCTCGGCCAGGATGTCATCCATTGGCTCCACAAACACCCACTGCACACAGATGACCTCCCAGATGTCTAACGACCACGTCGAGCCCTGGCTGCCGGGGCTCAGCGGGCCGGGTGACGTCCCGCAAACCGGAAGGTCGCAGGTCCCATTCCCGGCCGGGTCCCAGGCTGTGGGCGTTTGAGGCCGCGTGAGAGAGAACCCATCAATGTCTCTCTCCCTCCTTTTTACCCCCCCTTCCCCGCTCTCTACAAGTAAATAAAGACTAAATAATTTTTAAAAATTAACCATGCAATCACATCCCTCTCCGCTACTCAAACTCTAACAGCTTCTACGGCAATTTTCAAACAGCGCTTCACTTTTATGTGTTTTATACGTAAAATCTCCGTCACAGAAAGCGGTTCAGTTTGACAGTCAGTCTGGAAACCCCAGCCTTCAGGATAAAATCCAAGTTAACTGTCGCCTGAGCTAACCGTCCCCTCCCCGCTGACATCGCCTCCCCTCCTGCCCCCCACCCCACGTCTCCGCACAGGCCACCAGGTGACCTCGTCTCTCTCCCGGCCCCCTGCTGCTTGGGACCCAGCCTTCCAGCTCGGCTCGGTCAAGCTGCAAGACCGTCCCCAAGGAACCCCATAGGCTGAGCGATCTCCTCCGCGGTGGTCTGTCTCACACGCCCATCAACACCTCTCCCGCACAACTTCTCCTCCCTCTCCCAAACTCTGGGCCGCGGCCACATCTTCTCGCCTCCCATTCCAGTCCCCCCTCATCTGCGGGGGACACGTGTCCAGACGCCCCCCCCCCGCCCGCAGACAGCACAAACCCGATACCGCGCGGCCCTCCAACAGTGTGTCATTTGGTGGAATCAGAGCCGCAGACCCCGCCACACTGTTACGTGAGGGCTCGCGCGAGCTCTTTTCTCCTGTATTCACTCACCTGTGAGAAAGCCTCATTTATACCTTAGGCGCAGTAGATGAGCGACGACCAATAATAAAAATAAAACATTCCCACAACAAGCTGTAACAGACGTTACGTCACCGTGGCCGCACAGGCTCGGTGCTGCCAGGCACAACCGGGTCGACCAGGACGGTGTCCTGTTGAGGTTTTCCACCCACACAGGCAGCGCCTGTGCCACGCACCCACGCACCGCGGCCCTGGCTTCGGCAGTCTGAGGCGCCGCAGCAAACCTAGTGCCCACTGCTTTTTCCTTCTTCCCAAGTTCACACCTAGAGGATGCATCGGTGCTACAGATTCAGCAGCCCCGGCCATCGAGTTTTGTCCTCTCCCCACCGTTCCACTGAAAGGGGCTCCTGAGGGCCCCTCCCTGGCCTGTCCCAGCCACCAGCATCGTGTGGCCAGTCCTGCCCTCGAGGCCATTGATAACATCGAGGTCACCCGAGCTCGGCGCAGTGACACCAAGGCCCCGTGGTGACCTAGCCGGCTGCAGAACGGACCCACCACTGGACAAAGGCCAGACAGAGCAGGCGCTGCGAGATCTCACCACACGGTTCACGAGTGCAGGTGACTCACCAGTCACGAATGGTTTGCTTCTGGAAATTTCCACACAGTATTGTGGGACAGAGGGCCACTGGAGCCGTGGAAAGCAAAACCACAGACAGAAGACAGACGGCTACAGAGCCACCCTCTCGGGGGGACGTGATGAAGAAAAGAAACCTACCAGCATCGCTCAATTAAAAAAATAAATTTCCTAAACCAAATAAGCCTCACTTGCAGCAAAAGTGCAGTTATGAGGCTTCAATGAGAAAGAGGAAGCACTCAATGGAAGTCTTACTGGAAACGTTTAACTTGAATCTAATCTTAAGGAAACAGAAAAAAAAATCCAAAACCCAAAACATGGAATATTCTCTAAGACAAAGGGCCCAGACTCTTCAAAGGGTTCTAAGTAGCAAAGAGTCAAGGGGATAAAAAGAAATTAAATAACATCAAAGTGCAAAGTATGAAACCTTATCAGATCCTTGACCAACGACAATGACGAAGATATTTTTGTGATGAGGGGGGACTTGAATATTAGGTTTTGTTTTTTTTTAATACTTATTTCTTGATTTTTAGAGAGACAGAGGAAGGGAGTGGGGAAAGACAGAAACGCCAGTTTGTCGTTCCGCTGACTGATACATCACTGGCTGAGCCTTGCATGTGCCCTGGCTGGGGATCGAACCTGCAAACTGGGCATATGGGGACGATGCTCTAACCCTCTGAGCTGCCCGGCCTGGCCTCAAACAGTATTATAAAATATTATTGGGTACTATGAAATTCGTATTGGATATTATGAAACTCTCTTATTAAATAATATTATGAAACTGAACATTTTTCCTTGGAAGTACCAATGGTGTTGTGGTTGTATAGGAGAACATGCTCCTATTTTTATTTTGTCCTTAGGCAATGTGTGCTGAAGTATTTAGAAGTGAAATATGATGTGCGCAGGACAAAAAAGTGAATATTTGTATTTACATACAAGTGCATATTACACATAAACACATGTATACGAGGGGGAGAACCCAAAAACCCAGAATAACCTTCTGGAGGGCAGGGCTTCCCCCACTAAGTGAGTGTTCTAGGAACCCATCTGGATCAGGGCACCAGCTGGCGTTGTTGTGAGAGGCTGCGTTCGGCTTCAGTGGAAAAAAAAATTTTTTTGAAAACTATCCACCTACCCACTTCACGACGGGTGATTTCAGAGCGCACCTGCTCACACTGCACTGAGTGTTCAGCAGTTTTTGACCATAAATGGCATGACCCCCGGGCCAACCCTCCTTATTTACCTGATCTCACCCCTAGCAAAGTTTTTTCATTTCCCCAGATGAAAAAGTCCTCGAAGGGAGATGTGTTGCTGATGTGGAAGAGGTGAAACAAAAAACAGCAGAAGCACTAAAAGGCATCAAAATAAGCGAGTTCAAAAGCTGTTCTGAGCCGTGGAAGAAGTCTCAACAGGTGTCGTGCATTGAATGGAGAGCACTTTGAAGGTGGCTGAAGTTTAAACATGTAAAAACAAATACACAATTTTTTACAAATGAATTCTGGGTGTTTGGGGCCCCCCTCATACACAGCCAGAGAGAGAGAAATGTGGTAAGGTAATACTGTTGACTCTACGTGAAGACTATGTGGCTGTTCACTGCACCACTCTTCCCATGTTCTGTGGGTATGAATTCCCTCAAAACAAAAAGTAAAAAACAAGTTCGTATGATCGAGTGACTCGTCTGTGCAACACCCAAGCCACGGCCTTACAGGTCCCCCCTCTCCGCCGTACAGACGTTCTGACCCCGAGCAGGCAGATCCCAAACAGCTTTGGGTGAGGTGTCCCCACAGAGACGCAGAGGCGGCCCCCCCTGGCTCCTCTCTCTCTGAGGGCACCGGGGCCGGAGGGTGGCAGGGCCTCTGCTTCCTGCCGCCTGTCCTGCCTCGAGCTGCGGCTTCTCTTTCAGAACGTGCTTGAGCAGCAGTGCTCCAAGGCTGCAAGAAGTCAGCGCAGAAACCACGGGGCAGACACAAGAACTCCTCCTTTCACCGGGTTCTGCCCCTGACTGGCCAGGGAGCCTCGGGCCGGTCCCTCCGCACAGCTTTTCGGCCTGCGTCGCGGGTCGGAGGCTGACCCCCGAGCACCACCCCGCGCTGAGGCCTCAAGCTGAGGAATCATCGCATCTTCCTCGCCGAGCGCTCTCCTCGCTGCAGTCCGCACCAACTGCAGGTTCAGAGCAGGTCCGGGAAGGAATCCGTGGCACTCACACACGTCACGTTCCCCCAATGGCGACACATTCGGCAAGACTGTAACCGACATAAACAACTACTTAAATAATCTACTCTATTTTCACCAGGGAATTCCAGTTGGAATCCCGGAGTCAACGGATGTAAAACACACACATTAACGTCGGTGCTTTTGCAGCAGCGACTGACTTCAGAGGAAAATCCCTTCATCAACCTAAAAGGAAAATTTGTCTTTTTCCAACATGGAATGCTTCTCTGCTCCAGAATCGAGCTGGAAAACACGGAAGCCACCACTTTGCCTCTAAGAGTTAGTACAGACCACCCCACATAAAACAGTTCCGTGCAAATCTTCCCAAAGATTAAATGAAGAATAAAAATTTCTCACACACTACCAGTAACATTTCAAAAGCAAATATAAAACTTCTAAAAGAAAACACAGAAAATCATTTCAATCTTACATTAGGTAAATATTTTTCTTCGTTTTAAGATTGTATTTATATTTTAGAGAGAGGGAAAGGGAAGGAGAAGGAGAGAAATTTCAGTGTGTGGCTGCCTCTCACACGCCCCCAACCGGGCACCTGGCCCACAACCCAGGCCTGTGCCCTGACTGGAATCGAACTGGTGACCTTTCAGTTCGCAGGCCAGTGCTCACTCCACTGAGTCTCACCAGCCAGGGCAAAGATTTCTTAATCAAATACCAAAAACATGACCCAAAAACGAAAAACTAGATAAACTGGACTTTGCATATTTAAAGTTTCTGTTTTTCAAGAGACACTGTTAAGAAAATGAAAAACAACCCTCAAAC
This sequence comes from Furipterus horrens, assembly GCF_987537825.1. NCBI lineage: Eukaryota > Metazoa > Chordata > Mammalia > Chiroptera > Furipteridae > Furipterus > Furipterus horrens. The sequence continues at coordinate 447,855 of NW_028327182.1, forward strand.
TGGTAGAAAACATTTGCTAAGTACGATATGTATCTGATAAAGAACTTACTGCAAATACATGAAGAACTCTCAAAACTCAAGAAAACCCAGCTTCAGTATTAGTCATTAAGCAAATATAAATTTAAATCACAATGAGATACCAATACATATCTATTAGGACAGCTTTGGAAAACAAACACAAGCCCTGACCTGTACGCTTCAGTGGATTGAGCACCGGCCTGCAAACCAAAGGGTCGCAGGTTCGATTCCCAGTCAGGGCAGCTGCCTGGGTTGCAGGCCAGGTCCCCCGTTGGGGGCGTGCGAGAGGCAACCACACCCTGATGTTTCTCCTCCTCTCTTCCTCCCTCCCTTCCCCTCTCTCTAAAAATAAATAAAAGCTTTTTTGAAAAAACACAGAAACAAAACACAGGGCAGTCCAAAGTCTGGACACAGAGCTGAACTCACACACGGCTGTGGGAAGACCAGAAACGAGGACTGTTCACACCCACCCACCACAGGGCTCGGTCCCCTCAGCACCCACACAGACACCGGGAAGGGAGTGCTGCGGTGACCTGACTCCTGGCTGGAAAAAGACGCAAACGGTCTCCCCCTGGGAAGAGTCTGTCCTGACCACAGAACATCACTGAGCAACAGGAAGGAATAACGGGCTGACACGTGCAACAACGTGTATGAATCGCGAACGTCTCCTGCCAAGGGAAAGGGGCAGATCTGAAAGCCGAGGCCACGGGGCCACCCGTCAGGGCACACACGAGACACAGCCAGTGATGCAGCAGTGAGCAGAACAAACCCCCGCTTCCCCCGCTCTTGCATCCATCGATGAGTAAGAAGTCACTGTGGGGACCAGTCGGATGTTATTAAAGTTAGTATTAATTTCACTTTACTAACTGTGAGCATGCTATTGTGGTCATCTGGGAGAAGGTCCCTGTTCATAGGAAACGCACGCCAAACGTATGTTGGGGAAAAGATACCCCCACATTGCCAACTTGGTTTTGAACAATTCAGAGAAAAAGAAAACAAAGCTAATGTGGTGAAATGTTAACAAGTAATAAATCTAATGGTAGTTTTGAAATTTTTTAAAGTAAAATGACAAAATATCTAAAGCTTTAAAAGATGATTTTACTTTGTAAATACTGTCATAATGCACTTAAGCAAATTTCCGAGAAAACAAAACACTTTTATAGTTATATTCTTATCAGATACTAAAAAGTTTTGAATCATACACTTAAAATCTACAAATAAAAACTATGTATGCCAACTTATAAATGCAAAAGGAATAATGAAATTTGAAAATAACAAGCAACTATGATGTAATAACTAACTAAGGCAAAGAATCACTTATTAAGACGAGGAATGGGTCAACCCTGGATGAGAACCAGGCCCGCCCACTGCAGCCATGCAGACACCACCTGACGCCACGCGAGGTCGCACCGGTGAGCCCGCCTGAAAGGGCGCACGCAGGACCCTCGCCGCTGCTTCAGCATCATGCCAAAAGGAGACCCTGAATCCAACCAGAAGTAGAGGGGGAGACCACTCTGGGGGCCCCAAAGCTAAATGCAAATGGTGCGTGATCCCAGACGGAAAGCCTGAACCACAGAAATAATTTCTAAAATACCACCATAGAAATCCTATCGAAATTAGAGACAACCCTACCAGGGGGTCAGCTGGCAACACTCGAATACCATTATTCGATTGCAGATCTTACCCAGCATTAACTCTCCGATTTCGGTGACTGTAAAGACTGTGTAAAGACTGCCTGTTTTTAAGGCGTAAACACATGGCAACGTTTAGGAGTGAAGGGGTATCGTGTCTGAGCCTTGCGGAAAGTGTAGGGACAAGAAAGACGGGCCCACGGAGGGACACGGTGGGCGAGGAGGCGAGACAGACAATAAAGCACATGGAGAACCCGGGCGAAGGGGCCCAGAACCCTCTGTACTGAAAGCTTCACATTATCTTTTAATTACTAATTACCTCTGTCACTGTCCCACTCTGCTGCAACACTGGCTGGACACTTTAAAATATTTTTTATTTTTAAAGATTTTGACACATTTTGCACATCATTTAAACAGTTAGGAGGAAAAGTTCAACTTCTCTCCCTTCTGAAACACCGTTTTCCGACTCAGGACCACAGCCGCACCACCAAGGCCCCTCAGCACCTGCCCTGGTCCACCTCCGGACCCTTCAGCTCCTTCCCACCAACTCCGGGGGGCGGCTTCCTCAGGCGGAGCCCCCAGGCCCTGCTGCCCGCTGGCCAGGCAACATGGGCCCATCGCTGGGCCTCCTGGATGGAGGGGACGGAGGGGACCCGCGTTTCCTGGAAGAAGGGAAAGGATAAGTACCACCCAAACCATCTGATTCAACAATGGGCTGAGTATCTGAACAGGTATTTTTTCAAACAAGACACACACATGGCCAACAGGTGCATGAAAAGGTGCTCAACGTCACTCATCAGGGAAAAGATTAAACCCCCATGAGGTGCCACCTCACACCAGTCAGAATAGCACCATCAAACCCACAAACAACAAGCGCTGGCGAGGATGTGGAGGAAGGGGGCCCCCGTGACCTGCTGGTGGTGGGAATGCAGACCGGGGCAGCTGCTGTGGGAAGCAGTGGTGGGGGGTCCTCAAAAAATTAAAAATGGATCTGCCTGGGTATTTATCTGAAGAAAATGAAAGCAGTGTCTTGACAAAAATATCTGCATCCTCATGTTCACTGCAGCAATTACAACAGCCAAGACACAGAAGCAACCAGGTGCCACCGACGGATAAATGGATAAAAGAAAACGTGACGTGTCTACAGTGGAATGTTGCTCAGTCATAGAAAAGGAAATCGGTCCATCCGCATCAGCACGGATGGACCCTGAGAGCCTTATGCTAAGTGGCACACTGATGAGGGGGGTCTAAAGCCACATCCCAGTTATAAAATAAGTCCTAGGGATGTAATGGATAGCGTGGCGTTGTATAAAAGTCACTAACAAAATAGATCTTAAAAGTTCTCATCACAAGAAAAAAACTGTAATTAAGTGTAGAGGTGGATGCTAAGGAGAATGCCTGGGATGTCAATTACAGCTCAGCTGAGAAGCACCAAATGCACAGCAGCTTTTATCACTTAATAGAAGATAAAAAATGACTACGAAAAAAACTTAAGGCTTCAAAAATAACAGAAATCTACCGATTAAAAACACTAATCCCATCTGGGGGAAAAACATCTTCTGTCCACGGCTGTTATGACAGTAAACAACTAAAAATAACCGTAAGAACCCACAGAAGAATGGTTAACTCAATCACAATTGTCTGCAGCTATTCAAGGTCATAATGTATGTGCTGAGAAGGCATTCCGTGTCACATAATATTAACAGAATAAAACAGGATGCAGAAGAGTAGCTGAAATACAATCCTCCTTATGTTTGTGAAGCATTTAATACGTGCACAAAAAATCGGCAAGGGTTGGGCTCTGGAGGAAGCTGCCTCAGACATGGGGAGCCTGCAGGACGTGCCCTGGGACTGCGAAGCCTCCCGCGTCCCCAAGACTGGCCCCGGCCTGCTCCCTCGCAGGCAGGCTCCTGGCTGGTCTCACGGGGACTACCTCCTGGCTTCTCCTCCAGGATAACTGACAATCCCGTCTGTCCTCGGTCACACTCCCCAGAACAGGACTTTGATCAACCCAGCTCGTCTTTTTCTGCAAGGTGTGGCAGATGACCAGCCAGGGCACAAGTTCACCTGACCGGGGAGGAGGGAAGGAGTGAGGGGCCAGGAGCGCTGCCGGACAACCTCCCAACACCTCTGCAGAGCCAAGGGAGCCGAAGGAACAAAGAGAAACGGCCCTTCTGCTGAACCGTAATATCCCCAGGCACTGGGAACCTGTAATTAGGCAGAACACGTACCATCAACACCTGACTATATTTTTGTCCATAAATCCTCAGTACAAAAGGATCAGAGTCCCATTAAGTCTTACAGGTCATTAAATGCGTAACAGTGACAAACTAAAAACTGAACTACTCCAAATAATCAAGTTAAGCAAGAGTGAGTCTAAAATTCTAATGAAAAAAGGGTGCATTGCTGTGTCTGGGTTTTCCTTTTCATTTTACTAAACAGGATGCTAAAACGCTGGACATCGGACCCTGTCAGGGTGGGGTAACCCCACCCCAACAGTCAGAGGGGGAAGGAAGAGCTTGCCAAGATCAAGTATTCAGCAGGCTGGTTTTTCAATTTCAAAAAAACGGAGGGGGGGTGTCCTCCAATTGACCTTTCCATAGCAACCCTGAAGTGTTAAACCACGTAGGAACTGGGATTTCTTTTCATTAAAATAGTTCCGTATTATTCGTGAAAAAGTGTGTTTTTTCTTCTCCACCGTCCTCCCAAGCTTTCGCTCCCGCCCCTTTCCTCGCCCGGGATGGTCTCCACCGCACGTCTCCTGGGCTTCTCTGCCTCAGTCAGATCTGTTCGCAACTGTGAGCCACGCGTGGCCGAGTGCTGACCAGCACCAGTCACGAGCTGCCAGCCCTGCCAGGAGCCACCTGCCTCCAGACCCCGCGTCTTTCAGCCACTGTTAGCCAGCACTCCGTCCATTACTTGCAGCCAAAGACATCCTTAACCGATGCGGCCTGCTTCATACGCTCACTGCTGGGGCCACCTGTGTCAACCTATTCTGAAGTAACACCAGGGACGAACGTCCTTCCCTGTCACCACTGACGTGAGCGCTGCACACCCGCTCCGCTCCGACAGTTACAGCAGACCCTTCGAGCACAGCTGCCAACACCAGATTCAGCCTGAAGCATCCGGTGCCCAGGTCCCTCCTGGTCTAAAACATTGTCATTCTGTCTTCAATGTCTGAATAACAATAATGACACTGAGCCAGGCATCCGTGGGCCCCAACGCTCCGCCTACCACCTCTCGATGTCACTGTGCGTCAGCCTTCTAACTGCTGAGGACGCTTGAATCTCGCTGACTATTCTGACACCTTTAGCTTGAGCCTCCCAGGCTGCCTGGTCCAGGATGCACTTCACACACGTCCGCGCCGGCCTCTGACCTCCCACGGCAATCACATCCTCCACCACTCGCTTGGCCAGAACATGGGTTTCACACTATCATCGCCACCCACTCCCCCTTTAAAAACCAACCGAAAACAAAAGCCTCTACTTCCCAGGGCTGTGGGAGAACAGCAATCCTTCACGTACCTCTGCAACCTTGACAGTAATAGTAACAGAAGACAGACTGACTGGGATTTGAGATTTTCTTCTTCTTCCTAATTTCACGAGTTTGTTTATTTATTTTTAGAGAGAGGGCAGGGAGAGGAAGAGAAACATTGATGTGAGAGCCAAACATGGATCCGTTGCCTCTTGCACCCGCCCCGAACCAGGGACTGAACCCGCAACCCAGGCCTGTGCCCGGACTGAGAAGCAAACCAGCGACCTTTCCCTTTGCGGGACGATGCTCCAACCAACGGAGCCACACTGGTCGGGGCTCCAGTATCACTTTAAGGAGTGCATATCACAAAAACCCAGGTACAGCCTTGGCCGCGTGGCTGCACACCCAACAGCTGTAGTTCAATCCCAGGTCGGGAAGCATCAGCAGGCAACCTATCGATGTTTCTCTCACATTGATCTCTCTCTCAAATCAATAAATATATCCTCAGGTGAGGATTGAAACAGACAAATCCAAGCACCCTCAGTGGTGATGAAGATGGGCTCCGCCTCCGGATGTGAGGGGTGTAGGCACCCTGACATCAGGCACCACGCTCCCGTCCACGTCCAACACCCTTTCGGGGGACGGGGGAACGGCTTCACACAACTAAAAATGAGAAAAGGGTTTCAGGAAAAACATGAAAAAGTTACTAAGTTTGTGTACAATCACTCCCGGGCCCACACACCCTGAACAGGCCCAGCCTCGCCCAGCGCCCCGCCAGCATGGCCGCCTCTGACCAGGAAGCCCCTGGAGCCCGTGCCCGGCGGCCAGCCTCAGACCAGCCAGCTCCACAAACGACATGCCCGAGGGTGGACACAGCAGCCCCCAGGACGGCCCCAGAGACCCACTCTGCGGGGTCAGCCCCCAGCAACAGCTTCTCCTCCGTAGTCCCCACGCGTCCCTCCAGCCAGTCAGCTGAGGGTGCAGCCCACCCACGAGCGTGCAGGAGGGTGCACACGGCTTCACAGAAGACACCCCTGAAGCACCCAGCCCAGGTGACCAGAGAGAGAGAAAATACACCCCTCGGCCCCACAGGACGCTGCGAATGTAGCAGGTCACCCTTATACACAGAAGCAAACACTGGGAGGCAGCAAAACAGGGAGAGAGTGGCGCGTCCCAAACAGAAGAACAGAACAAAACCCCAGAAGAACTAAGCAGAACGGAGGCAAACACGCCAGCAGCTACTGGTTACCAGGGTGCTCGGTGACCTCAGTGAGAGCCTTAACAGACAGGCAGGCAACATAAGAACGGAGACAGAAACATAAAAAAGAACCAATCAGAAATGGAGAATACAGTAATTGAAATAAAGAATACATTACAGCCCAGGCTGGTGTGTGGCCCAGTGGACTGAGCGCCGCCCTGCGAACCAAAGGGGCGCCGGTTTGATTCCCGGTCAGGGCACAGGCCTGGGTTGTGGGCCAGGTCCCCAGCTGGGGACATGTGAGAGGCAATGAATAAAATCATTTTTTTAAAAGACAGTAACAGGGGACAAAGGACATTTCATGTGTTAACAGCCAAGACATGGAGGCAACCTAAGTGTGTGTCGACAGACGATCTGGAAGTAAGAACTGGTGCACATGCACAAAAGAATACTACTTGGTCATGAAAAAGAATGACATCTTAGTGACAGCACGGATGGACCTAGAGGGAATTAAAGTAAAACAAGAGAGAAAGACGAAAGCCATGTGATTTCACTGGTATGTGGAGTCTAATGCACAGAATAAGCAAACAAAGAACAGAAACAAACTCACAGATACAGAGAACTCGTGGTCGCCAGATGGGAGGGGTGGGGGCTGGGTGGAAAGGGCGAGGGGACTGACCCGTGCAGGCTGGCCGTCACAGAACAGTCGCAGAGCAGGGACAACAGCACAGGGAACAGTCAACCATCTCCTGTGCGCACCGTGCACAGTGTTGGGGGCCACTTTGCAAGTAACAGAAAAGTCCAACCCCTGTGCTGCACACCCGAAACGAGCACCATATTGAATGTCAGCTGCGATTCAATCTTTTTCACTTTTAAATAAAGTAATCTAAAAGTTTCAAAATTAAATAAACCACCCTACTCCCCCCTCCCCACGTACCAGTGTCCCGTGAACAAAGAACTCCAGGACACTGATCCCAAAGACTGTCTCCCGCATCTGAAAGATTCTGCAAACACAAGCTTTCAGGGAGACAGAAGAGACACAATGGAAGGGGGGGGGGGGGGTCTGCTAAAGAAGCCGACCTGTTAATTTAGCACATTTTCTGTCAAGCAAATCAACTGTCCGCAGGTCCATTGTCCCTGAAACAATGGCCAGCAGGGAAAGGGGTTCATTAAAGGACCGGTCAGGAGAAAACCCGCTCTCGCAGCGGCTGCTTCGCCTCGTTTCCGTCTGAAGAACTTTCTGTTCTCCGGAATTATTAATCGGAGGTGATTTTAAAGTTCAACGTCAAAAACATGAAGTGGTTAGTGTAATCACGACCCTATTACTTCCTCTATTTTCACTTGTTTTTGGCGGTGGGGGAGGGGCAGAGGAGGTGGCACACAGTCTGCTGTGACAGCCACTGACGCGGTTGATTCCGGTGGCCACATGCCTCAGTGACATATTGCTAAGTCGGGCAATTACTCCAGCAAACCCACCCCAGGGAAAAATTAGGCCCAACAAAGCTCCTCCGGAGCCGGGGCTGCAGAACCGAAGCCGAGAGCTGCCCATCGCGGCGGGATGCACACAGGAGCCGGCGCCACCTCACCAGCCAGACATCCATCCGGCAGCCCCTCGAGGTCAGGCCTGTCCCCAGGACGATGACACACTGTCTCCCGGAGAGGCTCACCTGAGCCGTGTTGCACTGGAAATGGGTGTGTGGAACACAATGCACAACAGCGCAGTCACGTCCGCCCTCCCAGGGAACAAAGTGTCCTGTGGCCTCAAAAGAGACCAGCCTCCCTCTATACGAACTCGGGGATCTGTGTCCTGAAGCAGGCCAGAGCCTCGGCCCCTCCTCCACCAAGCCCCCACCGGCCCCGAGACGCGGGAGGGCGGCACAGGAATGCGTGGGAGAGGAACATGGGGCCCAGCGGGGAGCAGGCACCCCAAGATGGCAGAGATGTCCTTTGAAATGGACACCTTCTGTAAAAGACACCTTTCGAAGCTGCACATAAAGGACGCTGAAGCTGTCCGGTATTCCCTCCCCGGCACGGCGCACTGCTGCTCCCCACGGCATCACCACTATACGCTTTTTCTCCAACCCAAAGTGAAACTGTATTGAATCCATAAACATCTGCCACGGTAAGGAGAAGATCCAATGGGTGAAATCATTAAACATACCAAGCGCGACACCAAGGAAGGTTCCATGCGTGGTGTGTTCTAACTGAAAATCTGATGGAATAAGGACTCTCTGTAACTGGGTACGGGCCCACGTCCCCAAGGTGCACACAAGGACAGGCGCACTCGGCCAGCGGAGGTCTCCCTGAACTTCTGACCCGCTCAGGACTGACCCCGCCACAGTCACCCGGCACAATGCTCAGAGCTCTGCCAGAGCAGCCGCGCCCTGGGCTCCGGCCCCCAGGCCCCACGGAGGAAGCCAGCTCACACGCTCCTCCCCACGGTCCCCAGCCACTCTCCTTCTGCAAGAAAGAAATAAGTGACATGTTTCCCAAGTTTCTGATATGTACAATTGCTAATGACACACACGTCTGGGAGCAACTTTAATTGCTTTCAATTTCTATTAAGGAAAATGTTACAAGTTTGCATCTGGGGAGAAGAATTGCTATGAGAAGGAGAAAGTCCTCTACTTCGCACACCTACAGTGGTCCGGTCCACACAATAACAACGCCTGAGTCTCCCCTACTCCCCCTCAAGGAGATTCCCGAGCAGGACAGTGTCGCCCCCACCCCCACCCCACCCCCGATATTCGGCAATGTCTGGAGGCGTTGTTTGTGGTGCCTGAGGCTGCTGCTAGCTAGGGGGTGGCGGCCAGGGACGCTGCTGAGTATCTTAAGATGCGTCGGGCAGCCCCACAGCAGATTCATCTGGCCCAGAACGCCAGCCGCGCCGAGGCTGAGAAAGCCGGAGCACTAAAGAGACCCACAGACCCCTGCGCTCCAACGTCCAGCAAGTCCTACCTCAACCGTAAGAACTACTGGGGAAAAAGACCTTCCAAGCTTTCCAGGATAAATACATGGGTCTGTCAGAGGCTAACGCAAAGGAGGGAGAACGAAAGCATCCGAGGGCAGCAGCCCCTGAACAGCGCACCGCGGGGCGACACACACCTCTGAAGGTGTCACAGGACAGGCGGAGCACCGCCAGGCGCTCTCCTGGGTTTCACTCCAGGTTCTAAGTGTGCGTCACGCCCCCCCTAAAACACGAAAGTGAAGGGGACATAATTCAAGGCCTCCACCCCCCAGGTTCTGCACACCCCGAAGTCTTAGCTCAGAGTGAAGCTCTTGGAGAGGGGAGACTCCACCTTCGAGCCGCAGGCTCCTTTCGAAGCGCATCTGCAGGCAAGAGCTGCGCAGAAGGAAACTCACAAACCCTGGGCGCGGCCCTGCAGTCTGTGCTCTGCGGCCCCAGCCGGTACAGCCTCCACGCATGAGGCCCAGACCCTGACCAGCAGCAGGCGGACACCTTCCGAGCCGGCTAAGGGAGCTGTGTGAGCTGGCAACCCCCAGAACCACCGCACTCGGTCTCAGGGATGACCCAGGATCATGCAGTTTAAAACCCCCGTCTCATAAATGAGGCATCAGAAAGCAGACAGGACGCGCCAAACATCACGACTCCACCGATGGCGGAGGGGACCCGCACTCACTAAGGCCCTGTGGCTGGAAGCCGCGCAGGCCTGTCCGCATGGAGTTTTCCCCTAAACCGGCTTTGGCACCAGGGGCTCCCAGCATCTGCGGGTGCTCCTCATTCTCGCTGCTCCACACCACGAGCGCCAGCACTGCGTCTCTCCTGGCCAAAGGGCAGCCAGCTGGTCACGCTGAGTGCAGCCAAGGTGTATTTTAGGCTCTCCTGGCCACACTCCAGGACGTTACATGAGACCGAGCTGGGCTTCTGTCCCGAAGCCAGCCCGCCGTCCTTCGGAGATGAGAGAAAACCGCCCTTCTACGGTGGCAGAGGCTCCCACTGCCCCTGGGAAGCTCCCCACGGCAGCAGAACCTGTGAGAAAGCAGCAACAGAAGGCGGCAACTTCCCTTTCAAGACGGTGGTGTGACCGGGAAGGGCTCCGTACTCACTCTAGGGAGCTGCACCCTACAGAACTCTCTCCCCTGCAGGGTTTCAGCCAGCACGGAGAGCGACCTGCCCTCTCCGAGGCGCTGCCTGTTCCTGGGCTCCCCTCCTCAGAGGCTGAGCATGTCCCTATCGTGCTACACAATTCAATTACTGCCTGTCTCCTTCCGCTAGAGCGGCAAGTACTCCTGTTACATGCACACCTGTACCTTCAGCACCTACTATACTGCACCTAGAACATAATAGATGCTCAATAAATATTAGCTGAAAGAAACAAATGAAATCACAAACTTGCCCTTCTATACTTAATTAAGCGGAAGTTTTAAAACCATCTTCTGTACCCCAATTACTAAGATCTGAAGACCTGTAGATCTGGACTGTGGAACCCTGTCTAGCCCCTCACTCTACAAATCAGAGAAACTGAAGCAGCAACAGCGGGAGGACACTGGCTGGTGGCTCTGTCGGCTGCAGTGCCCTGTAACCAGCCACTGCGGTTTGATTCCTGTTCAGGGCACAGGCCTAGGGAGCGGTCCGGGCGCTACGGGAGGCAACCCATCGATGTCTCCCTCTCCCCATTCCTTTCTTAAAAGCAATGGGAAAAAAAATGTCCTTGAATGAGGATAAGAAAGAAAGAAGGGAGGGAGGGAGGGAGGGAGGGAGGAAAGAAGAAAGAAAGAAAGAAACAGTGTTTGCCAGTAGCAACAGCAGAGGTCCATGTGAAAGTTGACATCCACGCAGCTCAGCCTCTGAACTCTCCATCTGCTCATCTGTGAACTGAGGGTAACTCCTGGATCACAGTGATTGTTAAGAAGGACTAAGGGTAAACTGAGGCAGCATTTGGAAAATGTACAAAGTGCTACTAACGAGTGTCATTCATCACTGCGCTGTGCTGACCCACCCCAGGTCGTCGTGGGAGATGGTTAGCGGTACAATCAGAGTTAAGAGTTCAAGATTCCTCCTTCGGCCAAGATGGAGGCCTCCACAACTAAGAAGGAATACAACTACCTCAACACTAGAGACAGGAATTCCACAAAATCAAGCTGCATGAATAGTCCAACAAAGATATAAAGAGGAAATACTCATCCAGACAGGTGCGACAGCTCTACCTAAGACACAGAGGCAAACACAGGAGCCTGTCAAGATGAGGAGACAGAGAAGTATGGCCCAAAAGAGGGAACGGGTCAAGGTTCCAGTGGAATAACTAAGTGACAAGGAGACAGCCAACCTAACAGATGCAGAGCTCAAAACACTGGTAATAAAGATGCTATAGATATGCTTGCGTATGGCAAACGCATAAAGGAAGTAGTGAAGGTCATACTAAGTGAAACAAAGGAAAATCCACATGAAACCAATGGTAAAAGAAAGAAAACCAGGGTTCAAATCAACGACTTGGAACATAAAGAAGAAATAAACAGCCAGTACAGAATGAAAAAACGAGAATTGAAAAAAAGGAAATAGACATACAAGGCCAGGAAGCACAGAGTCCCAAACAAGCTAGACCCAAGGAGGACCACACCAAGACACATCATAATTCAAATGACAACAGTTAAAGATAAAGAGAATCTTAAAATCAGCAAGAGGAAAGAAGAAAGTTTACCTACAAAGGGGTTCCCATAAGAATATCAGCTGATTTCTCCAAAGAACCTTTGTGGCAAAAAGGGACTGGCAAGAAGTATTCAATAGGATGAAAGGCAAGGACCTACAACCAAGATTCCTCTACCCAGCAAAGCTATCACTCAGAATGGAAGGGCAGATGAAGTGCCTCCTAGACAAGGTAAAGCCTAAGGAGTTCATCATCACCAAATCATTTATTATATGAAATGTCAAAGGGACTTATTTCATAAAAAGATCAAAACTATGAACATTAAAATGACAACAAACTCACAACTATCAACAACAAAACCTACAAAAATAAAAACAAGACAAACTAAGCAAACAACCAGAACAGGAACAGAATCACAGCTATGGGGATCATTTGCAGGATTATCAGCTGGGAAGGAGAGGGGGAGAAATGGGGAAAAGGTGCAGGGACTAAGAAGCATGATTGGTTGGTACAAAATAGACAAGGGGAAGTTAAGAATAATATAGGAAAGGGTGAAGCCCAGGGACTTACACGCACGACCCATGGACATGAACTAAGGGGGGTGGGGTAGCTGGAGGAAAGGGGGGTGTTAGACAGAGGGGAGAAAAGGAAAAAGAAATTGGGACAACTGTAACAACATAATCAATAAAATATACTTAAAAAAAAAAAGTTCCAAGATTCCTAGCTCCTAGTGCAGCGCACCTTACGTGAAAGGAGGCTTCCGATGGCCCTATTCAAGGCCTCCCCGTGGTGCTCTCAGACTCTGAGCCAGTGGTCGTCCCGCTCCGCCAGCAAAGTGCACACGTGAACACGACAGACTCCCACAGCCCCTACACAGGCCCCAGGCGCAGGAACCACTGATATGCCAGCTGTCTAACGAGCCCCCTCAGCCATTTTTATTCCTTATTTTAATGCATAATAATTCATGCTGTGGTGCTCCTAACGAAGAGGTTGGATCCAAGGCAACACCAAGAGGAGGACTCAGGAACCTGGTCACCATACCAATCAGGTGAGGGCTACAACCACAGACAACCGCAACCAGGAAGGACACACAACAGCAAAGGTGCCAGCACCCAGAGGCTGGATACTCACAGGACCGTCAGATCGTCCCCACTGTGCTGCCGTCCTGAACTCCCCATGCGTCCTGAACTCCCCATGCGGACACCTTTACGTGACCTTTCAAACAGTCACTGAGAGGCGCCACAGTCTCTTCTCTAAAGGCAATGTGCCCGAAAAGTCTGCGATGGAATTTCTGCTCCCCACCATACCCCGATCATGATTTCAGTCCAGACCAGGTTACATAAAATGATTCTACCTCCCCTACTTTGGTCCAGTAACACACTATGCTCATGGTAAAAATAACTCGGCTAGGAGAAGAAAAATCAGTAGTAAATCTTTGGAGAGATCAGTAACAACTCCTGAACACAGCGTCATTAATCCGCTGTTGTCTGGCGATGATACCTCGACAGCCTCATCTGGAAAACAAAAGGAGCAGCCCATCCAGGACACACACTCGCTGCCAGAGCACTTGGTAATCTCTAAATTTGTTAACAATTAATAGCTTTTATCCCTGAGAGGTGGGATCCAATGTTAACAGTTAACAGCTTTTATCTCAGAGTGGTGGGATTATGAGTGACTTTAATTCTCTTACCTGTGTTTTGCTTTAATTTTCAAGTTTTATATAATGCTTATGTATTATTTTTAAAATTGGAAATTTTGAACTTAAAGCACTAGCTACACATTCACATATTTTTGGTCCGACGATCACAGAAGCCCGGTTTGGGGGCTGGGCAGCAACACCCGAGGCCCCGAACACGCCCCCAAACAAGAACGAAGTCTTTTGACTCTCCCGAGGAAATCCTGTACTTTCAAGGGTTATGACCAGAGTTTTTTCTTCCGTACGAAAACAATAGCCACGCTCCGGGTCCGACTCCCGCAGGACTGCGGCATGAACCCTCCCCGCCTTCCCTCTGGAACGCGCTTCAGCTCAGACGGAAGCCGGTCCCTGCGGATCCCGCCTCCTGACTCTCCTGTGAGTCCGTGGGCCCAGCTCGGCGGCCCCGAGTGGAAGGAGCTTTCCCACTGGTGAGAACTGGCTTCCTCGGGAAGCCGACACCCATCTTCCGCGGGGTGGCTGCTCCCCTTTTCTACCTGAGGCTAAGGCTGCCCTGCCTTCCGGGGCCTGCGGCTGGTCTACAAGGAGGGTCTCCCGCTGCATCACAGACGCCGACCAGGCCGTGGCTTCTCGGACCGCAGGATATAAACTGTTAGGTGAAAAAATCACCTGAACAAAACGAGAGTAACTTATTCACTTAAGAGACGCGAAACTGATAGTTGGCGTGCGTTCTGCAGTGTCAACAGTCAAATCTGTTAAAGCCTAAAAATGAAATTTTGAATTTTATTTTGTGATAGCTGAAAACTTTTAAGTCGAATTTTACATCACGCATTTCAAAACGCCCCTTACCTGAGAAGTGGGACAGGTGTGAACAGGAATCAAGACGGGACGGAGCCCACTCATCCATCCCTGCGGCTGCATTTCAGGCCGCAGACACGCCGCCCGCCAGGGACAGGGACGCACTTCCCACTCGGGCCCACACACACCGGACCGCCCCCCGCAGCTCCCGCTCCCTGCGGGGTCCCCACTGGCCGAGACTCTCCCTGCTTCACGCAGCCAGAGGGCGGCCCCGAGCTCGTACCCAGGCCGGGCCAGCTACCGCGACCTTTCCACCCACAAGATGGGACGGTGCGCGTCCTGGGAGACGCGCTCTCCCACGCCGCGCAGCGTGGGCCCGTCCCCGCTTCAGGGTCCCCTCGGCGCTATCATCCCCCTGGAGGACGATGCGCGAGTCCCCGGGCCCCCAGACCCCCAACGCGAGTGCGGCGGAAACTTTCCGAACACACGGCCACCATCTTGGGCGCGGGACGGCCACTGGCCAGGACTCCAACCGCCTGAAGGAAACCCCGGCGCCCAGCGCGATGGCGGGGCCTCCGCCGCCCTGTCCCCGACCCGCCGCCGCCGCGGCCCCGCTGCTCCGCCTCAGGCGGCGGAAACGGCCGTCCCAGCCAAACCTTCGGCGAAAAGCGTGCTTTTCCCCGTCACGTTCACGCTGGAAACAAACACTAGGGCGCCCCCCAAACACCCGAGCGAGTCCCCACCCAGAGGCGGCCGGCGACCTCACCCCACCGCGGCGGCCGGGGGGCACTCGGGCCCCGGAGGCGGCGCCCGGACCCGCCTGCACCCCTCCTCCCGCCGCAGCCCCGGGACCTTTTATTCCCCCGTTCCGTTCCCGCGGCGGCGGGAGCCAGGTCCGCGCTCCGTCCCCGGGAGAAGCGGCTGCTCTCTCCGCACCAGCACAGAAGCGGAAAATAAAGGGGCGGCACCGCACCTCCGAGGGATAAACGGATTAAAATCAGCCCGAAAATGGCAGAGGCTGCGGCGGGTGGGGGCGGGGAGGCCGCGGCCACGAGTCGCGGCTGCGGGCGGGCGGTTCCCGCTCGGAGGGCTCCGCGGGCGGACTCGGCGCGGGACACCGGGCAGCCCCGGCCCCGGCGGGCGTCCACCTTTGTGCGGGGACCCGAGCTGCCGAGTGACCCCGCAAACCGCGCCGCGCGGCCGCGCGAGGCAACGAGCCGGCCAATCAACTACTTCGCTCCGCTCCCAAAGTACCAAGAAAAGGCGACGCGGATGCCGACTGGCTGGCCGCTGACCCGGGCGACCGGGTCCCTTCCGCCCCCCTCTCTCCCGCCACCAGAGGAGCCCCGGGCGGAGCGCCGCGCTCACAAAGCCAGCGGCCAGGCCGGAGCCGCCGCGCGCCCGCCCGCCGCGGTCGTCGCGGCGAAGCCGACCCCCAGGCCCCGCCGGTCCCCGAGGGGGGCCGTCCGTTCCGCGCGGAGAGGCGCCGCTCACAAATAACGGAGCCCTAAACTTTCCCTCCGCGGCGCCGCGGCCGCGACTCAGCCCGGCGCGCCCGCAGACGTGGGGACGCGCGTCGCCCGGCCCCGCGGCCCCGCCCGCTGCCCCGTCCCGCCGGCAGCTGGCGCCCCGTTCCCGCCGCCCCGAGAGGGAGCCCCCGGAGCCCGGGGAGCGCGGCCGTCCCAGCCCCACAAAAACGCGCTCGGCCGCCCGCCCCCGCCTGGAGCCCGACTCCAGCCCCGGCCGCTGCGCCCCGCCCGCCCGCGCCGAGCCCTCCGCCGGGCGCCGCTCCCTCCCGCGCGGAAACGGGCGCCGCGCGCGGCCGCTCACCTCGATCTCGAAGTCGGGCAGGCGGAACGCCGTGCGAAAGAGGGAGCAGAAGTGCGCGATGGCCGGGACCTCCCACCAGGAGCGGAGCTCGCCCAGCCCGGCCGCGCCGCTCTCCTCCGGGCACATCTCCCGGCCGCGGCGCGGGCGGCCGGAGCGCCGGCCCCGAGCTCGACGCGCGCCTCGCGGCCCCACGCTGCCCGCCGGACTCCCGCCTCAGCTCCGCGGGCGGGGGCGGGGGCGCGGGCGGCGGCTCCTCCCGCTGCCGCCGCCGCGCGGCGTGAGCATGAGCTGAGGGCGGGCGCAGGGGGCGGCGGCTCGCCCGAGTCCCTAAAGCGGCCGCGGCTCCGGCTGCCCGCGGGCTCCGCGCCCGCGCCCCATCCCGCGGCGGCCGCCCCCAGCCGCTCCGATGCAATCACCGCGCGGCCGGCGCACACAGATGGAGCTGGGGGCGGGGCGGGGCCCGCGCGAGGCCCGGGGGCGGGGCCGCCACGAGGAGGGGGCGGGGCCGCCCCGCCACAACAACAACCCCGCCCCCACCCCCGGCCGGGACAGCTGCACGGGAAGAGAGGGGGAGGGGAGAGCGAACTGAGCGCCCCGAGAAAGCCGTGTGAGTGGGCGGGAGTGAGGGGCACCCCAGGACCTGCTGGGAGAGGCACTCCGCTCCCCAGGTGTTCCGGACCGAGGAGTTGGAGGACTTTCAGGAGTGCGGACAATGAAGGTCTCTCGCCCACCCCCCACGTGGCCTTAATGGTCGCATCCTTTTAAAGGGCCCGCGGCATGGTGCTTCCCGTTGGGGCCAGATGCAAGAAGACGCACGTGTGGGAGTTGGGTTATTATTGGTGCGGAGAGTAGCCCGCGAGAGCCAGCGGGCTGGGCACCGGGCACATCGAAGGCTGCGAGAAATTAAGTGGTTTCCACTTGTTCCTGAACACTTTTGTCCCATCCGAGGAGCTCTGAGGAGCCCTGAAGTGGCTCTTGTCTCGGAGGAAGAAGGCGGCGGGGCTGGTTGAGCTGGAACCCAGCGGGATGGAGGCTGGAGCGCAGCGGGAAGGGTGGGGTAGAGGAGGCACCAATCAGCCGAGGTGCGGGAAGAGCGATCCCTCCCATCCCCCCCGCCTCCCGGGAATGGACTCTTGTGACCGCCCTAGAGAAGCTGAGCTGGGAGCCCGGAGACACCCTGGCTGCAGACGGGCTGCCTGGAAGGGTGCGCGCTGTGTAGTGCGAAAGCTGGGGGATGGGAGAAGGGAGCGAGTCTGAGAGCGGATTCTGGTGGGGGTGGGGACCCGCGTGCCTCAGCTAAGAGGAGACCCGAGCAGAGAAGGGTGTCGAGGCGCCTGCTTTAGAAATGTTGCGTTCTACAGTGGGTCAAAACTCTGCTAAGCCTGAAGGGGGAGAAAAAAGAAAGACCTCCAAAGCAGACCAGAAATTTGGAAAAACTACATTTAATGCCCAGTTATTTGTAGTGGTCATTGCCATTACCTATTGCGTTTGCCAGAAAGTTTGTTTTCTGTAAGATGGCTCTGGCAGCGTTTACTTGTCTTTAACTTCATTGGAAACAATTTTGTTAGATTGTCTTGTGACAGCTGTCATAGCAGTGTGCTTTTTTAAAAAACCTTATCAAAATTAGTGAATTTTTGTGTATCATTTTAATACACATTTTCGGCATATTATGCTTTATTATTTCAAGAAAGGTAACAACAACTGAAACGCAAAAAAAGATTTCTGCAGCATATGGAAAAGGCGCTGTGACTGGTCAAACGTGTCAGAAGTGATTTGTGAAGTTTCCTGGACGTTGCCCACCATGGGCTAGGCCAGTTGAAGCTGATAGCGATCCAATCAAGACATTAATTGAAAATAATCATTGTTCCACCAGGCAGGAGATAGCCAACAGACTCAAAATATCCAAATCAATAAAGTTATTGGTGAAAATGAAAAATATGTCTTTTATTTTACAGAAAAAAAATAACCCTATATTTAGTAATTGCGTTCTGAAGTCTCAAAGGGCTTCAGCTGGATTCTGGATTCCACCTCTCAGACAGGCAGCTCTGGCCCTGAGGCTTCCCCCAAATTAATCAAGTACTTAATGAGTGACAGCTACAGTCACACGCCAAGCATGTGGCAGTGAAATCAAAGGTCCTTTTCTACGTTTGAGTAGTCAGTGTAGCATCTGGAGAGAATGACAAACATAATGGACATTATATGACAGATTTTGGAGCAGGCAGTATGGGTACTTCCCTCTCCCTCTCTTTATTTCAATATTTGTTTTCATCAGGCAGCAATTCTTAAAAATCCAGCTTCTTTAAAAAAATGTCTATTTAAGTGTATCTTGTAAGAATCAACTCATCTCGAAATACTTTATTTTATATGCTCTGTGCCCCCCCATAAAAACAGCCCAAAAGTTCTGCAATTTTGTTCATTACCTGGAACTATTTAATGATTTAAAATTCATCCCCACGTTCTACATTATATTTTCGTCTTTGACAAAAGTCAGCATACATGGAAAGAGCAAAGGCTACATTTTGATGTATTTATAAAGCACAGCTACTATATAGATATCCTATTAATAGGTCAGATGTAAAAAGGGTGACAAGCCACTGTGGAATTAATCCCATAACCTAAATTAGAGGTTCTCTGGCCTTTTTTCCTTGTCTTTCTTCATTTCCTCACAGCTCAGTTTGACTTTCCACACTTTCTTATCAAAGGGTTACAGCTTTCCTTCTAATCCTCTACATATATCCTGACTGTTCTTTCCCCACCTTCATTTCCCTGGTTCCCCATCTGTCTTCTCATTCCTGCTTTTATCTTTTATCATTGATTAACCTTTTTCACCTGGCTCCTTAAGTGTCGTTACTGGCCAGCTTCCTAATGGCACCTAGAAGGTCAACGATACTGGAAATCAGAGAACCAAGAAGTCTTGGTTACTGTACATTTGAACACTGGTTCCATTCCCCCCGCCTCCACTTGAAGCTCCTCCATCCTATTCCCTCGTCTACACCCCTGCCCAGGCCTGTCAATCAGCGATTTTCCACCTCTTTCATCTCACCGGCCTCATGAACTACTAACGTTCTGCAGCGCACACACAAAAAAATTACCCTTTTTGCTGATCTGACAAAAAATAGGTATAATTTTCATTGATTTACAAAAAAAAAATTAATAGTAGTAGTTACCTATCCTTTTTGCTCCAGAGTGACTTTTTAAAAATCAGGTGCTTATACGTGCACATAAGGATTTCTGGTACTAAGACTTAACCAGACGCAACCTTATTACGAGACATGACCGACAAAATGCAGCTCTATTACACAACCTCTATGTTTATGGTTCAAGACAGGACATTCCCACCAGATGGCTGGTGTCATTTCTCTATTTGACGATTTAAGGAAAAAGAGGTCAGCGCCCCTAACTAAATAGTCAGGGGCTGTGTGCTTTAAAAGTGGTGGCAGCACACCCGTGGAAAATCACGGTGGTTAATCAACAAAGCTGCGATGGAACTGGAAGTGCCCCCTGCTGGTGCTCAGGGACTTCTCCCGGACTCTTCCTGGATGCGTTCCCCCTGTGAGTGATTTGCCTTCTGGACCTTGGTCTTCAGAGGGTCACTTCTGAGTGTCCAGCACATCCTCTTGAGACCTATTTCCTCTGTCCGCCTCTACCTCTGGTTCCGGCCCTCACCGCGCTCTCACTCACCCCAGCTTTCACCCTCAGCCTGGACCCCATCCTGGTCCGAGGAGCCCTGAGCCCTGCGTGTTCTGGGGCTGGTGGAAGGGCAGCCACCTGCGCCCCGGCGTCAGACCCCTGCCTCTGCCTGCGCTGGAGCTGACACCTGGATCTCTGACCCTGTTTTGAACCTTTCCCCTACCTTTCCCCCCGGACTTTCTACCCAGATCTATTCTCTGGATGCACTTCCAGCCTAATCTCCCGGAATCCAGATTACTGACCCCTGTATGTCCTGTCGGACACTCCCCCCTATCCCTCCCTTCCTCCTGTGGCTTCCAAGTGGCGTCCCACTCCTGGCTTCTCCCAGCTTAGCCAGTTCTTTCCCCTCTTCCCTAGAGACACACGCAGCTCCCTCTGTCTTCCCTTCCTCTCTCCGCTGTCGTTAACCTCAGCCAGCCTCGAAAGGAGCAAGGAGCTCTTTCTGGACCTGGTGGAGCAGGAGGTGCCGTCCGGGGAGTGGACACCTGCCACCACAGGACTGAAAGGCGGGACACACGGAGCCCCAGAGCCAGGACACCTGCCTAAGCCTGTTGGCCAAGCTATCGAGGTTTCTGACCATAGGAGCCAATTCCCCCTTCAACCAAGTGGTGCTGAAGAGGTTGGTTGTTCATAAGTAGCACCCAATGGACACCTATGTCCCTTCTCTTGATGACCCAAAAAACGAAGCTTCCTGGCTGGGAGGGCAAAGCCACTGTGGCTGTAGGGATGACGACCCATGATGTGCATGTCCAGGAGGCGCCCAGACTGAAGGTGTGTGTGGTGCGTGGGAGGGGCCCTGGACTCCCTCAGGGGCTGGGGCTCGGTCCTGCTCTGAGGTCCTCGAGGGCTGAGGTGTACTTGCATTTGGCCAAGTCCTGGGGAACCCAAACCCGGTGTGCGCTCTGGGAGCCGGGCGTCACAGCACGCCAGGGCCAACCGTGGCAACAAAGACTAAGCCCAGATCCTGCCTTCTTATTAAAAAGATTCTTAATGCTGGAAAAACAAAAAACAACGCCACAAAGCAAGTCTCTTTCATATTTACATCCTTTAGCTCCATATCCTCTTCTAATTAAATGTTTTCCATTGGGGAGAAAACACAGAATAAGCTCTGATCACACAGATCCCCTTTTGAGATGGCGCCCAGCGTGAAGAAGCTAACAGGGCAGCTTAGATGCTTGGTTTGGACCTTCCTCATCCAGTGGAAGATGGAATTTTTGATTCTGGAAATTTTACTTTATTTTTTTAAGAAGTAAATCTTTTAATGTTTATTTATTTATTTATTTTTAGAGAGAGGGGAAGGGAGGGAGAAAGGGAGAGAAACACCAATGTGTGGTTGCCTCTCATGCACCCCCAACTGGGGACCTGGCCCACAACCCAGGCCTGTGCCCTGACTGGGAATTGAACCAGCGACCCTTTGGTTCGCAGGCCGGCGCTCAATCCACTGAGCCGCACCAGCCAGGGCCGTCTCTTATTTCAGTGTGTGCTGTTTGCATGATGCTGGCTACCCCTGGATAGTTGCTGTAAGCAGTGTTTAAACAGCTTACAGCTAGTGGAGCTTTTCCCATGATTTCTGGAATTCATTGCTTTTACAGATGGCCTCAGGTTAAAGTATGTAATGTGTTGTATAGGAAATAATTAATAAAGCACACTTTGGGGTATAACTTTATATAGTAAGATTTTTTCTAATTAAAAGACAAGGTCCTGGCCAGGTAGCTTGGTTGGTTAGAGTATTGTCCTTGATATGCCAAAGTTGTGGGTTCAATCCCCAATCCGGGCGCATACAAGAAACAACCGACAAATGCATGAATAAGTGGAACAACAAATCAGCGTTTCTCTCTCCCTCCCTCCCTTTCTCTCTCTCTCTAAAAAAAAAAAAAAAAAAGAATAGAATTTAAAAATAAAAATAAAGAAAAATTAAAATTTAAAAACCCACAGTAATTAGTTTGGCTAATCAGTTTTGCTTATTAATCAATGTTGCAAAAATATTTATACAGTTGACCTTGGAACAACACGGGTTTGAACACTACGGGTCTACTTAGACATTGGTTTTTTTTTCAATGAATATATACAGTACTGTAAATGTGTTTCCTTTTCCTTATGACTTTCTTACTAACATTTTCCTGTCTCTAGCTTACTTTATTATAAGAATAGAGCATATAATACATACAACATACAAAACATGTTAGTCGACTGTTTTGGTTATCGGCGACGCTTCCAGTCAACAGTACATGATCAGGATGTTTTGAGGAATCAAAAGTGATACTCAGATCTTCGACGGCGCTGGGGGTCAGCGCCCCTAACCCCCTAGGGTTGTTCAGGGGTCAACTGGATTTCTTTGCCAGATATGCAGTGGTGTCAGCTATGGTGGGGTTTATATAGGTTACTGGAAGAGAATATGAGAAACTAGGCACTTTTTTTTCCTTGTCACTGTTTAAGTGTTTATTGAATTAAACAGTTCTAGCCAGACGGCTACTGTATTCAGGCCCGTGAAATCCACACAAGCGGGTAGGCGGCCACGCACGCTGACTCTGCCTTCCCTCTGCAGACCCTCATTGTAATGGGAACATAAAAAGTCAGGGGTATGAGACACACGGCAGGATGCCCCTCCCCAGGTGACTAGGCTCGAAGGCAGAGGCAGCCTTCAATGTGGAGCTCTTACAAAATCCAAAGTAGAGGCCCCAGCTCATTCTTGGAAGGAAGTAAGACTGTCATAAATCCTTGGGTCCCTCTGTCCATAGGCTTCTTTGGGCCCCCACATATGTGGGTAAGACTTTTAAGTGCTTCAAACACAAACCACAGGACTGTTTTGATGTCCCAAGGTTTATGGGGTGTCCTGGAGGAAATGAGGCAGCTGGAAAGTGGAACCTGTGCTATTCGGAGGCCATGGGACCATCTTCTGCCTGTGACTTGCTGGGGAACTGGAGGTGATGTGGGGAGTGTAAGCTGAATCCAGCACCACCCTCCTGGCTGATTCCTTGGCAACGCTGTGGCTTAGCCGCCTGGGCAGTTCTCAGGCATCCTGTGGAATGTTGTTGACGAAGACAACTCTCTGCGGGGCATTAAGTCACTAAGTGGCCTGTCACGTAGGGGTAGAGACCTGGGGCCGCTGTGTGATCAGAGTGGACCTGGCACCATTGGGTAGC
The DNA here is from genome assembly GCF_987537825.1 of Furipterus horrens. NCBI lineage: Eukaryota > Metazoa > Chordata > Mammalia > Chiroptera > Furipteridae > Furipterus > Furipterus horrens. Next base: position 470,897 of record NW_028327182.1, read on the forward strand.
CAGGTTGTCAGTTCATTCCTGCAGCTCTGCCTGGCTTTCTCTGACCAGGGAGACGTGACCGTGAGAGTCAGGCCGGTCACAGGAATGCAAGGAGCCCCTTGACAGAGAGGTGGCGGCCTGCACACTGGACCACTGGGGTCTCTGTCTCGGACACAGTGGCGGAACCACCAGCCGCCATCCCAAGCTGCCCCTACACCCAGTAACGCCTTTTTATGACGCTGTCTCTTTGAACAGCGTGAGTGGACAGCAAGCTCCACACAATCAGCCGCAAACAGTCACGACCTGATTTGTGGGCGCCTCGGAAGGGACAGGACACAGACAAGTGCCACTTCTCCCTCACCGCTGCTGACGAGGACTGCAGCACCAACCACATTGTTCATCCAGTTTTCTCTCTTGGATCCAGCGGCTTTTCCCTTCTAGTTCCGTTGCCCCTTCTCTCCCTCTGCCTCTCAGCCTGACCTGGCTGGTCCTCGTTTCTGTCCCAGAAACCAGGGGCTGTTTCGCCCCTGTTTCCGCACTTCCCCTGCCCATATATAACAAGTGTGAGCATCTCACACCTTCTTGACACTGTCACATATCCCTCCCTTCTCAGCCACGTCCCATAATGTGCCTGTCCCCAAAGAGGGCTGTGAGCTGGGCTCACTGCAACATTTAAAAGGGGTAGAAAGTGAATCCGATTGGTTGCCAGGAGATCTGGGTTCTCACCTAGAAAAGGCTCTCATGCCCTACCTCCTCTGCGAGAGGAAGGGCTGGAGCTAACCCGTCCCTGAGTTCTATGGCTTCTGCCTTTAAAACAGAGCCAGGTTAATGGTCCTAAACTGTGACTTGTCACGTCACTCACCCGCTCACCACTCAGTGACACTCCCTGAGCACAAGGCCAAGTCCCAGTTCAAGACCTGCCACAATTCAGCTTCAACCTGACCTTTGAAGCTGATGGGCCATCCTCACCCCCGCCCCCCACCCCCACCAGTGACTGCTTGGCTCCTGCCCACAGGGCTCCCTCAGCCCAGTCTCCCTGCCCCCTGCCCTCCGGCTCCCTCAGCCCAGTCTCCCTGCCTCCTGCCCTCCGGCAGTGCCCTTGGAATTGCCTGGAAGGACTTGCAACTCAACCTCTCAGACCACCACCTACTCAGAACTCACTTCCTTCCTAAAACCTTCCTGAAACACCCTACCTCAAGCACTTCCTGGGGTCCTCTTTCTATTATTTATTTTGAAGTGCTACTTAAATCTTTTACTGTAATTGGGGTTGTCTTTTTTTCCTCAGCCAGATTAGACTTTTGGGGGGAGGGAGGGATCGTCCCTAATATGCAGCAATTAAATGATTAATTTGATTATATCGTTATACAAAGATGATGTAATTGAGTGATGGCATAAAACTATAAGATATTCAGAATTCTATTACTTTTTAAAAATCAGTAATAGCTCAAGTTTTAATGATTAGAAAAGATAATTTAGATTCCCTCAATCAGAAAAAATATGTAGAAAACGACTTTTGGTTGGTTTAATCATTAAGAAAAAATAAGCATTGTCCTCGGTGCTAAACACAGATTGATGAACGAAGCTGTTATTTTTATGAAAAGGACCAGATTCAAACCCTTTACAAACTCTGCCCGTCTACTTCACTGTGCATTACTTACTGTTAATTACTGAGACCATTCTAAGTCTGCTAGCCAGCTTATTAAAAAAAAAAATACAGATGATTCTGAAGAACTGCTTTCTTCCACTTCTGTTTTCTCTGCTGGGCACATTCATATTTTAGACTTCTTCCTAAACACAAAAATAAGATGGACACCATCTACGGCATCTTGAGTAAACAAGGAGAAATAATTTTTTTAAATAGTATTTTACTTTGTCAAGAGTGCTTTTATCTTTTTCTCCAAGTTTTTCCTATTTTATTTTAGTTTTATTTTATCTTTGACCCCCTTTACTATCTTTTTAATTATTATTATTATTATTTTTATTTTTTAATTTTTAATCCTCACCCGAGGATACGTTCACTGATTTGAGAGAGAGAAACGTCAGTCGGTTGCCACCCTGACGTGCAACCTTTTGGTGTACAGGTTGATGCTCCAAAACCAAAACAAACTGAGTCACCCGCCAGAGTGAAATACTCCTTTCTTGTGCCTCCGATGCCCCTGTTGCTTATCTGTATGTGTCCTTCCTTGCGCAGCAGCCTTTCAGCTTCTGTCCCCACTCTACTTCTTCCCCAGCTGCCCGGAACCTGTGTTTCACATTCTGTTACCTTCACGTGTCCCGGGAAGCTTGCGCATCTTGCATATTCTGCAAGGCACGTCTCAGAAGTGGCTCATGGGAGAGCCCCCAACGGGAACCTGGCCTGCAACCCAGGCCTGTGCCCTGACTGGGAATCAAACGGGCGACCCTTTGGTTCACAGGCCGGCACTCAGTCCTCTGAGCTACACCAGCCAGGGCTAAGTTTTGAATTTTTAAAATGAATTAAGGATTACCTACGTATGTCCCTGTAGATTCCCTGGTTTTCTCTTTATGTCCTTAATATGCAACGTCTACACTGTCGGTAAGCGACGCGCGGATGTCTGAGCGGCCTGTGAAGCTTGGCCATCCCGTGAGGATCGGAACAGGCCTTGCCGGCCATCCTGGTTTTCGGATCCGGCCATAGGGAAGCCTGAACGGGCGAGAACAGTGCTCACAGCTGAGCTTCTGCGACGCTCGCGTGGCCTGCTGTGCTGTTCCCTCCGCAGCAAGTGCTCACGTTCGCTGCTCGCTGCCCAGCTCGGGACTCGCGCCGCAGACCAGCGGGCTCCTGGGCGGGGAACCAGGTGTTCTCTTGCACCTCCTTGCTGGGGACCCTGTCTTGTTTGTTAGGCAAGCAGGGCTCAAGACGGAAGGGATGGCTCTGAAACAGTTAGCTGGGGGGTCCGGGGGAGGCCATGGTCATGCAAACATAAGGAAACCCTATCTTGGCACTCTAGGGTTTCGACATGGTTTGAAATGGTGTCAGCTGCCCCCAAGGGCAACAGCCTGCACCCCTCGGGGTGTTTTCTGCGCCAGTTTTCAGCACCCAGTCGGGCCACGTGCGAGAGGTGACTGGTCGATGCTTCTCTCTGGTAGTGCTGCATCTCTCCCTCTCGTTCTCCCTTCCTTCCCCTCTCTCTGCTCCGTATAAAGGGCTCCATGGAGGCCCGTCAGCAGCTGTCCCCGAGGACAGTGGCTTGCTGGACCCCTGAGATGGGTGTGCTAGCCCTGGGCTTTCTGCCGAACCGCAGGTCTGATGATTCACCTGCCACGGACTGAAATGCAATGCACCTATCAGCCTTCCCAGCCCCTCACCTCCGAGGTCTCTGCCTTAGAGAAGGCCTCCCCGGCCACCCTCCTGCTCACATACCCAACACCCAGGCATCGCCTTGCAGGCCTCCTCCTGAGCTCCTCCCTCTCCGTCTCCGGCCACAGCCCCTCCCTCCCATTCCCCCATGGGTGGTGGTTCTTGTCGCTTCCAACCCGGACCACTACCACAGCGTCCCCACGCTTCTGTTTCTCACAGTCGGGCCCCCACCGACTTACCCTGCATCCTGTGAGTCCCTAAAACACACATCTAAGCCCCTCACACCTCTGTGTAAAGCCCTAGTCACCCCACAATGCCTCTAGATCCCATTTCTCAGCTTGGCCACTAAGGCTCTCGCCCATCAGGTCCACGTCCACGGAGGGCCTGACTCCCCATGGCTCCCCCACCCAACAACTTTTACTGGTTTAAACCTTCCAATGCCACACATCCTTCCTGGTGGGATTCGCGCAGCTTCACCCCCCAACATCGCTGTACCTGCTGCTCTCCCCCCACCCCCCTTCTTTGGTTGGCCCCTCTGAAAAAGTTTCACAACACAACTTTCCCACAGTGCATGTGAATCTTTGTCTCTCCTGCTAGACTGGGCTTTTCAGCTTGGGCGCTGGTGACACTCTGGACCAGACACTTCTCTGCTGTGTCTCCAGACGTTGCCAAACGTCCCCTGGGGAGTAGCATTGCCCCAGTTGAGAACCACTGCCCCAGATTGCGAGCTCCTTTGGGGCGGAAACCATGTCTTATTTTATTTTTATCACTAGTATTGGCTTGGCTAAAAAGTCCGTTTGTTTTTTTCTGCCCGATGGCTCTAGTAGCCCTTAGCTGTCTTTAACTTCCTACAAAACAGTTCTGTTAGACTGTATTGTGACAGCTGTCACATCAGTGTGCATTTAAAAATAACATCAAAATTGGTGAATTTTTGTGTGGCCATTATAATATTGAAGATGGAAAAAAATACCCGACATTTTCAGTGTGTTAGGCTTTATTATTTCAAGAAAGGTAAAAACAGAACAGAAACACAGAAGAAGCTTTGTGCAGCGTAGGGAGAAGGGGCCATAACTGGTCAAATGTGGCAGAAGTGGTTTGTGAAGTTTCATGCTGGAGATTTCTCTCTGGACGATGCCATCTATGTGCTGATATGGAAAGACCTCTAAGATACATTATGAAATTTTAAACAGCAAAGCACAGAATGGACCATTTGTGTAAAAAGAGGAGTTTATAATAAATATCTGTACTCATTTGTAAACACACGGAGAAAGTATGGAAGGGTACAAGATACTAGTAATAGCACTGTGTGTGTGTGTGTGTGAGTGTGTGTGAATCGGGCAGCGGGAGGAAGATTTTGCACTGTGTACTGTGTACCTATTTATATTATCTGATTTTTAAATCTTATAAATACATTGCCTATTTGAAATAATCATTTTTATAAGAGGCAGAAAATTTTAATGGAGTTTATATGTATTAAAATGTACAGAATTCTAACTAATAACTGGTGAATTCAACAGATCAAATTGTATTATAATAATTATTGCTGCAGAGGACAATTCTATATTAAATATAATTAAACCTTTTCAAATCCAGACTCATTCATGTCCCACCCATATAAAAATAATGAGTATATCTAACTATAAGAAAGTTTTGTGCAACAAGTATCGTCTCTAGTCCAATGTAGCAGTCAGTAGATTGCTTTTTTTTTTTTCCCCAGATGACCGTTTCCCTGGCACTTCCTGAGAAACTTCTTGGTGCTGGACAGAGCGGCAGGTGTTTTGAGGGCCAGGAAATGAACAAGACACGCTGTTCCTGAGCTGCTTATGGCCTAATCAAAGCGCACCCACCCACGTCCCTATCCTCCACTGGGCTTGTGCCTTTGCTCAAAAATTACCTCATACTCTGACCCTCTCTTTCTTTCTGTTTAAACTTTTTTTTATCCTCACGCGAGGACATTTGTTCATTGCTTTCAGAGAGAGAGGAAGGGGGAGAGAGGAAGAGAAAGAGACATGGATTGGTTGCCTCCCATATGCGCCCCGGCCGGGGATCAAACCCACAGTCTTTCATGTCTACAAGGCAACACTCCAACCAATCAGGCCACTGGCCTGGGCCGACCCCTCGTACTAGAACAGTGCCACCATCTTCTCACTCTCCATTTCCTTAGAGTCACTTATTTTTCTTTGTCGAGCTCATAACCGTCTGACAAACTACACAACTACCCGATTACTGTTCCTCTTCTCCAGCCAGAGCAGCACGTGCCCATAGTAGCTTCTCAAGTCAGTATTGATTGAACAACTGGGTCGATGGGCGGAGAGGCCGCGGCCCGCCGCGCTGTAGGGGCGCTGTAAGCAAGCCGGTGGGGCCCGACAAGACAAAGACGCGTGGACTCGAAGGCCTGGGGATCCTGCGCGGGAGCTGGAGTCGGGGAAGGTGAAGGGCAGGTCGGAGGTCGCAGGTGTGCCTTACGCTGGGTGGGGCGCGCTGGACAAACAGGAGGTGCCCTTGAATTCTGCACAAAGATAGCTGAGTAGAACGAGAAATCTAAGCCAGTGCCCTGATAAAAGCTCACCAAAAAACTCAGCAGTCTTCAGCGGTCCTTGTAGGGTAATAAACGGCCCATACCTCTCAGTGCTGCTCAAGCTCCCTGGACGGCAACACCCCTCCCCCGACTTTTCTTTGGCTCCAGCTGAAGGGAAGGAGCGAGGCTTTCCTGAGATGCTCTGACCCTTCGCTCAAGGCCTGGCTCAGGGAACAGGCAGGGTTTGGCTTCCGTTCCTTTCCAGACACCTGACTGGCAGGTGGAATGAGCGGAACAGATCTGCGATGACGGCTGAGAAGGCCAGCCGCCGAGGCATCAGCCACCTTGTTTCCGGAGCAGTCACAAGAGTGGAGGCCTTGTCATGTGCGGCTGACCTGGTTCCAGAGGCCTGGGCAGGAGTCACGGCGCAGCGCAGACTGTGGGCCTGTGCGCACAGAACGCGGAGCCTCGCCCGTCACCGGCGCTGGCACTTGGGCTGCCCTCCCAGAAACTCCTGCATCCACGACTTCAGTGACCCAGCCCTGTACCCCACTCTTAAGGTGAAATAGATCGGGGCTGAGGAACGTGGTGCTTGGAGTCCGGGTGCCCGTGTGCGGCTCTGGGCGCCGAGCCCTGCCCGGGAGCGTGGGCTGAGCGCAGAAGCTCTGGACTCTCAGCTGCTCCATGGAGCGGCTGCCGTGAGACTTAGAGGAATTAGCGCGTGTAAAGCGTCCGCTCTGGGTGTAATTGTTTCATCTTTTAATCCCTGTCAGTTTTCTCCTCTGGCTCCTTTCCAGTCCCATGATGACGACTCCCGCCGGCCTTTTCATCGCCTTTCTTCTGTGCATTTTCTTCCTCCCTGTCTCCCTCCTTCCTTCCTTTCTCTCTCTCTTTCTTCCTTCCTTTCTTTCTTTTCTTCTTTTTACCTACGTAGTCCTTCCTGCAGCTCATCCAGAGCTTGTACGGGAAGGAGGACTGAACTCAGCTGGTTCTGCGTTTCCTCCTGAGCACCATCCGGCCTTATTCCTACCACCCCCCCACACACACGATCCCCGGCGGCACCGAAATCCACACCCCTACATCCCCACCCGTCATCCACAAAAACACACGCTTTCAACTCTCCCCAAACGTCCACATTCAAGTAGTTAACAAATTCTTTATAACCCTTTGCTCACCTCTCTCCGCCTCATTTCCTATGCTACCCCCTAATTCCAGCCTTTCTCTCCTCACGCCTGGGCTAATCCAATTGCTTCTAGTTTTTCCTGCCTGCACATCACCGCCAATTAATCATAAACTGTACAACAAACGTCCCACGAGCCTTCCTCTAGAAAACTCGTAAGACCCCCCTCTTGTCTAATATACAAAATCCAAACTCATAAGTTAGCACGTGAGGCTCTCCTGGGTCTGGCTCCCCACTACATCCCCCCTTCTCCCCCTGCGCCTCTCCACCTTGACTTCTTTAATCTCCATGTCTTTGCTAACATCACTCAGCTTAAAAGGGCCCTTTACCCAACCCCAGCTATTAAATTCCTAGGTCCTATTTATCCTTCAAAACCCAGGGTACACAGCACCTCTTCCAGGAGGCCCGCCCTGATTTCTCAGTCCTTTTCAGCTCTTTTAGACTTTCTACCATTTTTAGTACATGTATACGTATCACAGAGTGCCTAGTGCTGTAATTATTAATTTCCACGACTTGGCTGTCCTGATAGGTTGCAAACTGTTTGTGGGCAGGGATCTTATTCTGTACATATCTTCGCATCAGAATTGCTTGGCTCAATCCCCTTCGTATGGAAGATTCCTAATAAATATGAATAAATGAGTAAAATCACGGTGTTTGGAGCCCAGCTCCATTTGTAGCAGTGGTAACAACTACTGTTGAGTTATAATCTAAACCAGAAAGTACACTTTGGAGAATAATTAAATTTCCTTGGCTCGTTAAATCTCATAAGTTGGGAAGTGGCTTCAGTAATGTGGTCATTTTTCTGTTAAACCCCAAACGCAGACCATCAGTTGGTCATGACTCAACATGTGGAAATGTTTATCAGTCACTAAATGCCAGAAGAGAGCCTTTTCCCTGCTGCCAACAACCAATCCATCAGGGTACTTAGTTCTGCATCCTCTGGGCCCAGAAGCTCAGATAGGAATTACAACAGATACAAACACAGTTTAAGTTGTCATCATTTCATGGAGGCTTTTGATTTGATCATGAGAGAAAATCAGTATACTAGAAAGAATTTAAAAATAGCAGGCTGACAGTTCTGGACAGGGGCTGGGGGTGGAGTGACTGAGAAAAAATAGAGATAAAAACTCAAACGTGGACAAAAGTGTGGTGATTGCTAGAGGTATGGGGGTGCAGGGAGGTGCAAGAGGGTATAGGGGAACAACTGGTAATGGAAAAAATATTTTTATTAAAAAATAAAAATAAAAAATAATTTAAAAATAAGTAAGGCTAACGTGTGTGGTATTGGTAATAAGTACCACAGATATTTCAAGAAACATTAAAATATAACAGTTCCCATTTTAGTGCTTTGTATCTGTCATTATCATTATTTCATATAATGTCCCCCAAATCCTACAAGTTAAGCATTAATCTTCTTATTTTAGAAATGTAGATACTGGGTTAAGAGGTTAGGTCATTGGCCCAAGTTCTAGAAACATCGCTGGAAAATATTGTCATTTTTATGCCAGAATCATCCGCTCAGCCCCGCTTGGATTCCTGACCCTCAGAAACTGGAGGACATAAATAAACACAGCGTGTTATGCAGCTAGTTTTGGGGCCATTGGTTATACCGCAACAGAGCACTGATGCGTCCAGTGAGCTGACAAGGTTGATAAGGACACGGAGGAGGGCTGTGGAAGTCTCCTTGTGGTCTCAGTGTAGCGTGAATGCCAGGGCACGTGCGAGAGGAGATACACCTAAAGAGCGATGTGCCTGCCCTGGCTGGTGTGGCTCAGTTGGTTGGAGTGGTGTCCTGTGAACCAAAAGGTTGGGGGTTCAGTACCTGGTCAGGGCACTTACGGGAGGCAACCAATTGATTTTTTCCCCCCGTTCTCTCTCTCTTCCTTCCTCTTTCTCTAAATCAATAAACATTTTCAAAAACGTTTTAAAAGATCTTATTTATTTATCTTTAGAGAGAGAGGAAAGGAGGGCGAGAGGGAGAGAAACATCCATCGGTTGCCTCTCTCCTGCCCTCAGCTGGGGACCTGGCCCACAACCCAGGCATGTGCCCTGACTGGGAATCGAACCAGCAACCCTTTGGTCTGCAGGCTGGCGCTCAATCCACCGAGCCACACCAACCAGGACCATTTTTTTAATTAAATAAATAAATAAATAAAACAACTTAAAATACACACGAACAACAAAATATTTCTCAGCCCTTTTTATTTTTTTTCTTTCCTTACACATTAGAGTATTTGCAGAGAAAATTAAGAGTAGCTACTAATCTCCGCTTAAGACACAAGTCTCCCTGCCCTTTCTAATCAAGACTGAGCTTCCTATTAACAGGCCGTGTAGGTTCAAGTGTCCAATATTATTCATCAGAGGCAGAGGCCCGTAAATTGTCCAATGTCATTTTGTTTCTCTTCCAAACATTTGGCCTTTGAAGATGATACCAGACTATTATCTGAACAAATAAAAAAAAGAAACAAAGAAAGAAAGAAAGAAAAGCAATTAACTTGGTTCCGAAGCGATGATCAAATGCAAGAGATCCATGTGACCGGCTGGAGGAGGGAAGCGTCACCCTCTCTGCCTCGTTCTCCCCCGGCCGCTGTTCTCTGGAAGTGGCTCACCTGCACGGAGGCCTGGGAGACCAGGTGAGCTATGCATTTGAAAGCTGGGGATCAAGCCAGTCTCGGAAAAAGCCTCCAGGAGGCCAAGCTGCACCATTGCCTCTCGAGTGGTTAATTAGGAGCTTCCCTTTGAATTGAACTTAACAAACCTAAAACATAATTTCATTGTTAACAATTATTAAGTTTGTCAGAGGACAACTCAAGAGTTTCACACGGGGACCGACCATGGCATGGGGACTGTAGTCTAAAACCCTGCGCCACATATTTGAAATTTGCTACGAGGGTCGATATTCAGTGTTCTCACCGTGCACACTCAGAAGGTCACTATGGGAAGGGACAACCGTGTTCACCAGCTGGGGCGACACACATTTCACCTGTGTGCCCAGTTGTCATGTCACGTACCTTAAATATTTCCCATATTTCTCAATCAAGCTGGAGAAGAAAAGCGTGTCACCGATTGGGTTAACTAGAGAACCCCAAGTTTTTAGATCTGAAACTGATTTTTAAGGCATCTAGTTCAAGCCCGTCACTTTATAGAAAAAGAAAACTAGGAGAGACTTGCTGGGGGTTGCCCAGTAGGTCAGGAAAAGGATGCCGGTCCTGCAGCACAGGCAGGTTTTCTCAGCTGAGCGCCTCAGCTCCTGTGACCTTCTTCTTCTTCTGACCCTCAGTTACGGAGATGCGGAGGTCATCCGCCCAGAACTGGAAGCCGGGTGAGACCTCTGCCATCCAGACAGGTGATCTTGAACTTGCCGGAATGGAAGAAGGGAAAAGGGAAAGAGCTGAAAGTGGAGACAAGATCCGGTTCAGGTTCAAGTTAACGCCACAGGTACCAACCAGTTCCTGGGGGCCTGCGGGATGTTTGACACTTCGCTCTTCAGAGCTTGGCACAGCAGTTGGCAGAATCAGGCCTGCCTTGGTCTGGCCAGGCCGCTATAACAGAATGCCATAGCAGGGCTGCCTTACAAACAACAGAAGCGTGTTTGTCACAGGTCTGGTGGCTGCAGAGTCCAAGATCCAGGCGTCTGGTGAGGGCTCCTGGCTTTGCCCACGGCTGTCTGTCGCTGCGTCCTCACGTGGCAGGAAGGAGAGACAGCTGTCGGGCCTCTTTTATAAGGACACTAACTGCCCCACTCTTCAAGGCCCGCCGGCCAATACCATTCCACAGGGTTAGGGTTTCAATGCGGGAACCGTGGTGGCCACAAACATTCGGGCCGTAACAGACCCAGGGCCTTGAACTCATCCACACTTCTCCCATTTTACTGCAACAGCCCCTGCGCACCTACTAGAGCGAGGCCCTGCTCTGGGCGCTGCGGAGGCTCCGAAGGGGAGCAGGACACGGCCCCTCATCTCAGCGTTTCCAGCCGTGGCCGCAGGTCATTCTAGCAAACAGAGAACCACGGGCGGTGTCAGGCACCGAGAAGGTCCTTGTGCTGACACGCCCAGAGGAAGCGAGCGTTCGCAGGAACCCCTGGGGACCTCAGAGGACACGTTGGATCCGGACAGAAGCATGACCGGCCCAAGGAGCCTGGGAGGCCACAGCAGTCACCACGCGCCTCTTCAACACCCCAGCCTGTTTGTCACCCAGGATAACTAGGACAGCTGAATGTCACGGCCATTCCCAAGTAACTAAGTGTCCCCTTGTCATGCTGACTTGAGAGGAGGAGAGCTGGGAAGGGGCTCTGCTGGGAAAACCAAGCTTCCGTGTGAGCCCAGGGGTTCCGGCTGACCCTGATGTTCACGGTCACGCAGCTTCTATAGAGATTCGTCAGTTAAAGCTTCTCCAGGAGAAGGAAGCAATAACCTCCCCCATGGATGACGAAATACCCCTCACCTTTTCCCTGGGCTTCAGAACAAGGAAAAAACGCAAAAAAACAGTGTTTCCTGGATATTTCCACCACGGTCACCCTATGGCTCTCCAATCGGGTCCCCTCTGCCCTGCCTGTGCCCAACGGCTCGCGCGCCCTCTAGGCAGTGGGCAGCCCCGCAGAAGAAGGAAGCGGCTTGTTTCTCCTCCTGGGAAGGCCCTGCGACCTGAGCAGGCAGCGCCTTCCACGCGATGTCATCTCTGACTGGACTCCACAGACCCCCAGGCCCCAGAGTCCCGCCCCCCAAACACCAGCCATCAGCCTGGTTACACCCTCTGTCCCGGCGTCCCTCTAACCTAGGCGTGGCCCTGCCGGGTTCCTGCCATCGCTCGTCCCTCAGTTCACTCACCTCCCAGGTTTGACTCCTTGGCGCTTCCAACCTGGTGGGACCAATGTTCCTGCCCCGGGGCGTCTGTTTCCCCTGACGCCGGCTACAGGGGGGCAATGCCCCGGAGTATCCTCCTCTGCTTAAACACTCGAGTGCATTTTGCACTGTACCCCAGAAGAGAGCTGTGTTTGTTGTAATATAAAAGTCACACTTCCCACAAATCTGTGTGAATTTGCAGATGCAGAAACTGCCTCCTTTTGGTTCCGCGGCACCGTTTTTCCTCCTCCGCGCGTGGTCGTTGACCCTCTGAGTCACTCCGTGCGGGCCACCGCCCCAGAGCACCCCACGCCGGGGGCATGAGCAGGCTGCTGGAAGCTGAAAGTCCAAGGCAGGGCCTGTTTCTGCTGCGGCCTCTCTTCCTGACTTGCAGGCGGACACCTTCTCGGTGTCCCCACGTGGCCTCTCTGCACACGCTCTTCAGTGACTCTTTCTCTTATAGGGACACCAGTTCTTTGGGGTTTGGGCCGTTCTTACGACTTCATTCAATCCTAATTACCTCTATAAAGGCCCGTCTCCAAATAATCACTTTGGGGGTTGGGGCTTCAACATATGAAGTTTAGACAGTTGAGTCTCTAACACTGTCCTTATCATATTGAAGCAGAACTGCAGAGAATTCATACCCATTCTGATGGTTATTCCAACATTTCCAGGCAGAGGGGAGGCAGGAGATAGAATAGGAAACCCTGAGACACGGCAGCTGTCCTTGGTCAGCATCCTGATTTCCAAGAACCACCTTGGGACACCTGATAATGATTAGCATGTAGTTTCCTCTCCTAGCAGACAATCCAGGAGGATTGTGGGAAATCGCATGTGCAGAAGCTTAAGTAAAAACCCTAAAAGGCCTTGACTGGAATGGCTCAGTGGACTGAGCACCAGCCTGCAAACCAAAGGGTCGCTGGTTCAATTCCCAGTCAGGGCACATGCCTGGGTTGCAGGTTTGCTCCCAGTCGAGGTGCGTAGGAAAGAAAATCAATCAATGTCTCTCTCACATTGGTGTTTCTCTCCCTCTGTCTCTCTTCCTCCCTTCCCCTCTCTCCAAAATAAGCATGTTTCAGATAAGTAAACATACCTGAAATCCAACCCACTTAGTAAAGAAGTCACCCAATAGTAAAAAGGGGGCAGGGTTTACCTAAATATCCATTAATCAAGAAATAAATAAACCATGGCACCCAGACTATCACAGTGTGCAGCCGCTGAACACACCACAGGATGGAGTGCGATTCCCGCAGGCGCAGGTGCACGCCCAAGTGAGGCCACTGTGGGAGGCGGTAACTGCGTTGTGATGGCCCCTGGGGCAAAGGGAGTGAAAAGCAGGGGGCAGGGGAGGCGTCTTGCTTTGTTCTGAATGTTGGTATTGTTTACGCATAAAGAAAAAGACAAAGCCATGGTAAGGATGACACGGGAGGAGAGCCCGCAGAAACAGGAGTCTCTGACTCTGTAAGCAGACCCCCGAGCAGGGCCGGTGGGAATCCGGAGCCTCCGTGGGGAGAAGTGCCCGCTGAGCCTGCGGGGGACCCGCCTCCGCTCTGATTGGGCTCTTCTTTCCACGGAGCGGGTCCACACTGGCAATGACGTGTTGCCACTCATAATAGCAATACACTGGGACTTGTCCTCTTGCCCTGGGAGTCAGGCCAGAAGGGCTGACTCCCAGGACAGGCGGGGCTGCTGGCCAGGCCCCTTGTGAATCCTGAGGAAGTCCAGTCCCCAGGCTCCGAGCTGCAGCCTCCTTGGGCTCAGAGCAGGTGGCCTCACGTCATCTTAGTCCCCCCACCGCTCCTCGTGACAGCTGCACTGGGTTCCAACTTTACTTCTAGTGCTGACGCTACTGCTGATGCCTCCATTTCTCCCCTTGCCTGCCTCCACCCCGCACCCCCTCCCCCGGCCTCACCACACTGTTGTCTGCGTCCAGGGGTCACGCATGTAGGTTCTCTGGCTGATCCCTTCATCTTCTTCATTCCAGTCCCCCCTCCCCTTCCCTCCGACAGCCGTCAGTCTGTTCCACGTACCCAGGCCTCTGTTCCTATTTTGTTCATCAGTTTACTTTGATCATTAGAGTCCACATATGAGTGAGATCATATGGAATTTGTCTTTCTCTGGCTGGCTTATTTCACTCAGCATAGTGCTCTCCAGGTCCATCCACGCTGTCACAAAATGTAAAACGTTCTTTTTTATGGCTGAGTAGTATTCCATTGTTCAAAAGTACCACAGCTCTTTTATCCACTCCTCTACGGATGGGCACTTGGGCTGCTTCCAGATCTTGGCGATTGTAAATAATGCTGCTATGAACGTAGAGGTGCTATGTTCTCTCAAATAGGTGTCTCAGGATTCCCAGAACTAGGATCGCTGGGTCAAAAGGCAGTTTCATTTTTTATTTTTGGAGGACCATTTTAAGCCTCCAAGCCCTCCCTGGACCGGGGCCTACCCTGTCCTATCTGCTCACCGCCACATCCCCAACACTAGGATTTCCGGAACAGGTAAGTGAGGGGTCCCGCAGAGTCTTCCCTGGGATTCCTCCCATCCTGGACCTGACACAGGAAACGTGAGCTCAGCGGGTGGCGTTGCCAGAAACATGCTGACTGCCTTTCTTAAGCAGGTCAGCAGGCCCATGGTTGACCGCACCGACCAGATGGCCCCAGTGGTACATGCGAGTCTGTCCCCTTGGCCTGGCGTTTAGCTGTCTGGGGAGACAGATGCCAGCCTCCAGCAATACTCCGGGTGCTTTGCTGCAAGCTGAGGTAGTAGAAGAGGCACTGGGGCCTTGCCAATCTCAGGGGAGCCAGAGGAAAATGAGGGGTGTTGCCAGGAGGGTGACTGTCGCCCTCCTCTCTCCCCCAGCCCTCCCCATGGAATGACACCCTGAAAACCCCTCTTAGAAGCCAAGGGGCACTCCCAGTTCTTCCAGGCAGCTTGGAGGAGGCCCTGCTGAGCTCCACACGTCCCTCCCGCCCTGAAACAAGGAGCAACAATGACAGGAGCAGATGTTTGCCCCCAGCTGCACAGGAGAGGGTGGATCTCTCACGCCACTTCTGCAGGACTCAGCCAGCAGAGGAGCCTCCCACGGGTGGAAGAAAGGGAGGGATGGGGAGCGGACTGAAGGAGGGGGTGAGGGCTTTGGAGGCACCCCAGAGGGTGCTGACAAATTCCTGTGCTGGAACTGGGCTCCTGGAGTTGTTTGGGGGGGCCTGCTCCTGTCCTCCGCCTCGGCAGCTCCATCACACGGCCCTCGCGGTGAGAATCGCAGTTGGGAGGCCACACCTGCAGCCTCCGCGGCCGGAGCCCCACTGGGCGTGCGCCCAGGCCAGAGGGCAGGGATGTCTGCACGCTGAGCCCACCCTGCCTCCCGGAACCGCCCCAAGTTCTGTCCCTGGGAACCACCCCAAGTTCTCCTGATGGCCTTTCCTCCCTCTCTCTGCCACCCTGACTTCACTCCTCTCAGGCCACAAGGACAGTGACAAAGCCGGGGACCCTGGAGGGTGAGGCTGCCACAGTCTTCATGCCTCTGGCTGCTTGGCCAGGAGCTTCCTCTGATTTAAGGGGCTCTAAGTGAGAGCCCCTGACCAACCAGTGCTCCTGAGAGCACCACAGCCCAGGCCCCCGAGACCAGTGGGCGGTGGGAGGCGGGGAGGCCTGGACGCAGTTCCCGAAATGGATCCAGAGGAAACACAGGTTTGGTCTGGGGACCTGGGAGAAGCAGGCCCCGGGGGCTCTCTAGCCGGGCTGGGCACTGAGGTGTAGGCTGAGGTTTCCTGTGCTCGGGCTTCGTGCCCTTTCTGGGTGGAACTGGAGGTACTCCGCTCCCCTCACACTCGCGCCGCTGCCACTCTCTGCTGTGGAACATTTTTACTTCTTGGTGGAGTGGAAGAGCATTAAAAAAAATTTTTTTTTTAACAAGGTTACTTTATTTTATTTTATTTATCTGTTTTTAGAGAGAGGGGAAAGGAGAAAGAGAGGGAGAGAAACATCAATGTGCGGTTGCCTCTCACGCGCCCCCAACTGGGGACCTAGCCCGCAACCTAGTCATGTGCCCTGACTGGGAATCGAACCGGCGACACTTGGTTTGCAGGCCGACAGTCAATCCACTGAGCCACAGCAGCCAGGGCTAAAAACTTTTTTTTTATTGATTGATTTTAGAGAGAAAAAGGAAGGGGGAGAGAGAGAGAGAGAGAGAGAGAGAGAGAGAGAGAGAGACATCGATTTGTTGTTCCATGTATTCATGCATCATTGGTTGATTCCTGTATGTGCCCTGCCCGGGGATCAAACCCACAACGTTGGTGTATCAGGACGATGCTCTAGCCAACTGAGCGACGACAGGTCAGGGCCCAGGAGAGCATTTCTCAATTACTGACAAAACTTCCTTATCGCGGAGCTACTGGGTACCTGAGAACCAAGAGTCATGAATCACCTTTGTCTTCCTGCAGGTGAGGAAAATGAGGTCAGTTCTCAAGAAATACACGTTTCGTCAGAAAACAGTGATACAATAAAAACAGCAAGGCCTAACACCGTAAACCAGGGACTCCCGCAGAGCTCCCAGGAAGTCACTGGATGTGTGCCCCAGGGCGGAGGCCCAGCCGCCGCCTTCACTCTTGGGCAATGTTTTCGGTCCCCTTTTGGAAGGGGACGAGGCACCGGCGGTGCAGCGGCTGGGGTTCAGGTCCCCTCCGGGCTGCCGTTCACCAGCTGTTCACCATCCTCTCCAGCCTCGAGCAGAAAATGTAACGATGAAGTGGAATAATGTCAGTATAGATGCCCCCAGCAGACAATGGGAGCTCATGAACGTTCCTTCCTCTTTTCTTAAGGTTCACTCAAAGGAACGTGGGGGTGGGGAAGTCAGTAAGCGGCTCCGAGGCAAAGCCCCCCAACCTCTATCCTGACTTGGACGCCTGTGGCCAGCTGCCTCTTCCTGGATGTCCCCTGCTCTGGGATAAGGACAAGTACTCAGCCTCTCAAGATGGAGACAAGACTGTCTCTCCCCTTTTTCAGCAAAGGCAACTGAGGCTCAGAAAGAGGCAACAGCCTATCCAAGGTCACAGAAGGAGTCCCAGCAGGGCCGGACTTGATCGAGGCTCTTCATCTCACGCCCTGAACCCACCCCCGGGTGCTGACGTCCCTGCCGTCTGCCATCCCTGCAGCACAAAGCTCCAAAAATGGGTGCACAAGCTCAGACGCCCTTGGCCAGCTCTTCCAGGGGAGTTCTCGCCGGCCGGCCTCCTGCGTGGCCCACGCCGCTCAGGGCGCGTGAAGGTCAGGGTCTGGCTGCGAACAGGAGGCTGCGTTCTGGGCTGCAGCCGCCCGGGAGAAGTGCTGTAAGCGGCCAGCTCCCGAGGGTGCGGGCGGGGGGAGCTGGTTAACTGAGACGGGAGGGTGAGGGCGGTGGGCAAGCGTTCAGATCCGGTGCCGTTCAGGCAAACAAGCGCGGCCCGAACTCCCTGGAGGGCCGGGGGCGCGCGGGCCCCTCTCGGCGGCTCTCCCAGCAGTTCTTGGCCGCAGGACGGCCGGCCAGCCCCAGGGGTCCCTCTGCAGGTCTCCCCAGCCCCCAGCTCAGGAAGTGGCGCTGCTGAGAATCCCTCCCGCGCCGCGCCCCCTGCAGAGAGGG
Source organism: Furipterus horrens (assembly GCF_987537825.1). Lineage (NCBI taxonomy): Eukaryota > Metazoa > Chordata > Mammalia > Chiroptera > Furipteridae > Furipterus > Furipterus horrens. The sequence continues at coordinate 488,351 of NW_028327182.1, forward strand.
TCTTCTGCGCCAGCATTTCCTGGCCTCGTTAAGCCGGGTAATGAGTAGCTAAGAAGGAGGGGATCGATGCCCAGGGCGGCTGAGAGCAGGACGGCTTATGACAGGGGCGGCGGCCGCTGGTGACGCTCTGAGGAAAGTTGTTTCTCAGAGTCCTGGGAACCTGCGTGCAGTTTCCACGGCACAGTGCGCCCCGAGGTAAGCACAGGGACTGCGGTGTCTTCGGGGGACCTGGCAGGACCAGCCAGGGTTGGTGGGTGGTGCTGGGATCTGAGGGGTGGGCTGACCCCAGCTGCAGAGCAGAGTGGAGCCACGCAGGCTAATGCCCTTGATGCAGCCCCAGGCTGGGGTGCCCTTGGCCATCCCATGTGACTCCCAGGGCTCAGGCTCATGTTTCTGGCTTGGATGACAGGACTGTGCGCTGTGGGCAGTTGCCTGAGACCCTGTCTGGGGCCGAGGAAGGCACTCAAACCGGACGCTGATCCTGACTCCCCTTCGGTTGTAAAAACTGTGTCCTGGAAAAGTGGACAATAACCGGGCACCCCAAAGCCAGTAACGGGCTTGGGGGTGGGGGCCGCGGGTGCCAGGTGGAGAGAAGAAGGCTGACCCCAGGCCAGGCCTTCAGGGGTGCTCAGGAGCCCCACGTGGCCCAACCCCAACCTCTGCCACAAGAACTCAGCGCCCACAACCACAGCCCCTGCCCCCAGGCACCTGCTGCATTTGCACCTGTGTCTGTGTTGGTTTGTGTGGTCACCTTGCCGTCTAGGGCCCACGGGAAGGAGTGCCTCATTCAGCTCCTGCGTGAACTTGGGGAATCACATGACCTGTCAGCCGTGGGGTCCCACATGTCACATGAGGGCTATGAGGTGCTGGCTTTCAATAGGGATGATCCCCACTGTCCGTGCTTGGGGGTGAGGGTCGCAGTTCCCAGGCCTTTCACGTGGGGACCCAGGGTGCCCCTTACGGTACCCAACAGTTTGCCTGACGGTCCCCCCGACTTCCACCATCAGTATTTTGATCTTTTCTAATTTCTCAGTAAGGCCTGTTCAGACCGTGCCCGCCTCCACCATGGCGCGCTCCGTAGCGAGAGTCCAAGGTCAAAGGGAGTTTATGCGGATCCCTCCCTCGTTTCCTCTCCCCTCACTTTTCCCCTCGTTAGCCCCCGTCTGTCCTCTCGTCCCCTCGTTTGTCTCTTTTTCCAGCTTCACTGACTTATAATTGATGTACGACATTAAGTTCAACATTTACGACATGATGATTCGATATGTGCATATATTGTGAAATGTTTCTCTTTCTAAGTGGCAACAGTCAGGTCACAAATGACGTGGCGTTTCCCGTTCTCTCTTGCTGGAGGCGTCCCTGCAGTGGAAGGGCACTTGGTGGCCAGAGGCCTGGCCCAGGGGGGCCACTTGAGGTGCCCCAACTCTGCAAGGATACTTGGAGCTCTCAGAATTCCTGGGGGGCCCCCTGGGGTTCAGAATTGGGGAGAGCAGGCCCAGAGCTTCCACTCTGTGGCCTTGCCCACCCTCCAGCTGGGCGGCCAAGCCCCTGTGATCCTGGTTCAAAAGAGAAGGAGGAGGAACCTATCATTTCCAGGGACACAGACGCCTGAAACCAGATACTCGCGTCAAAGAAGTGCTTCCACTGAGACAGGCAGGAAGAGGAAAGGGGGCAGAGGAAGAAAATGAGGGAGAAAGTGTGAGACCCCTCAGAGCACAGAGCTGGGTGAGAACGGTCCCTGGTCTGACGCCGACTCTCTGTGACAGCGAGGGAGACCGTTCCCCAGGATGGGGGCAGCGTCTTTCAGAGGCCTGTCTGCTGTCCCCATCTCTGCGCCTCAGCAGCCTCTGTCCTTTCCTTCTTTTTTTTTTAATTTTAAAAATATATTAATTGATTTTAGAGAGACAGGAAGGGAAGGACAGAAAAGTCGACGTGAAAGAGAAGCATCAATACGTTGCCTCCCGTGTGCGCCTGACCGCGGATCGAACCCATGACCGTTCGGTGTACAGACGATGCTCCAGCCAACCAAGTGCCCGGCGGGGCGGCCTGTCCCTTCTGCGGGAGGCTGTGAGCACCTCCTTCCCTTCTCCACCTTCTGTGTGGAGGGTTCAAATAATGCTATTGAGGGAAACGTGCACAAAAGCCTTCACTGTGGGTCACAGAAGCAATTTTCCCTTCTTTCACTGGGCAAGTAGCCGGTGACGAACTGGATGAATGAAAGCTACACACACGCTAATGGTCAAACGTGTGGCCACACCTGGAGGGCTTGTTGCTCAACAACAAGGCATCGCGGGGGTTCATTAGGCTGAAGCCACAGAATTGTGATGAGGTGCAGTCGTGGGGACGCTGACATGTGGCAGAGCTGCCGGTCCCGAGGTGTGGCGTGCTTTCTGGTGGAAGCCGGAGGCTCGCGGCCTGAACGATTGAGAGACGGTGTACAGAGAAGTCCAGAATGGAGCCCAAACGTGTGACCGGCTGGTGAACAGCGCCCTGGGCTTCTCCCAGGCCACGCAGTCCCTAACGTCACTCACAGCCAGCCGCGGACTGCTGAGCTCCTTCCTGCAGGGCGCCGGCCTGGGCTCTGAGGCCGCTGCCGTGAGCAGGACAAACAGCTGCCACGCTGGGGAGCTCGCCCTGCAGTCCGCGCTCTGTTCTCGGCCACGCGCTTTCGTGTGCTGGAGCTCATTCCCTCGCTTACTGATGGGCCATCTGTGCCCAGAAAGGACGCAAGCCCGCTGATAAGGAGTGGCACGGTGCCCTGGAAGCCGGGTGAGGGCCCTGGCGGGGGCGGCTCAGTGGGTGGAGCGCCGGCCTGCAGACCAAAGGGTCGCCGGTTCGATTCCCAGTCAGGGCACAGCCTGGGCTGCGGGCCAGGTCCCCAGCTGGGGGCACGTGAAAGGCAACCACACATCGATGTTTCTCTGCCTCTCGTTCTCTCTCCCTTCCCCTCTCTCTAAAAATAAATAAATAAAATCTTAAAAAAACCAACCAAACCAAAAAAAAAAAAAACAAACAGGTGAATGGTTGTGGTCCATGATGTGAAGGAAGCTGGGGCAAGGGACTAATTCCACCAGAAAAGCTAGATTTAGGCAAATGACCTCGGCACGCGTGGGCTCCGCTCCCACACGCGCAGAACAGTGGCAGAGACAGACGCATTGCTGAGGACGCACGGCTGGCCAGCTGAGTCACAGAGCGAGGGCAGGAGCTGACCTGACTCCTGTAACCCGCCTCCTTCTCCCACTTGATTGAAAACTCACCTCAATTCTGGACACACAGTGAGACCGGCATGCGGAGGTGGCAGCTTCCCGGAGGCAGGGCCCCTCCTGGAGGGCGTTGCTGGTGGCACCGTGACCCTCCCTCCTCCCACAGCCGCCCTCTGGGGCCGCAGGTCTCTCATTTAGAACACAGGGGTGGGTGAACGGCCATCTTTCCAGCCTTTGCTGACCCCCTACTGTGTGTACAGCCTGGTTTCCCCCCTACCCTCAGGGGACACTTGTCTAGAGACATTTGATTGTCGTAAGTTGGGGGAGGGCTGCTGCTGGCGTCTTCAAGGCCGTGGGTTCAATTCCCCGTCAGGGCACGTGCCTGGGTTGCAGGCTGGGTCCCCAACTGCAAGTGTGTGAGAGGCAACTGATTGATGTTTCTCTTGCACCTGTTTCTCTTCCTCCTTCCCTTCCCCTCTCTCTCTAGAAAGAAAGAAGATCTTTAAAAATAAATAAATAAGAGGAAGACATGTTTTTGAGCACCAAGCCGATCCAGCAGGATGCCTGGTGTTTTATGTATGTACGTGACATAGAATTTCCCTCCTCACTTACTGTCGCCTGAAAAACTGTGAGGTGGATATAATTCCCATTTTACCGATGGGGAAACCGAGGGTCCGAGAGGTCATGGAACCTGCCAAGCGTCCCGTAGCCGCTGACGGCTTCAAGCTCAGCGCTCAGCCCAGAGCTCCGGCTCCTCTGCCCAGACCAGCGTGAGCTGTGCAGACGCGCTGGGAACAGCAGATGGAAGGCAGGTGGGTTTCCCTCCAACAAATCCGTGCCTTGCCTTGTCCCTAAAGCAGTGGAGAGGGAGCTCTGAGGAAACAGGGGAGATTGGCAGTGGAGGCGGGCCGGCTGAGCCGGCATTAACCCAGATCCGAACGAAATTGCTAAGGAACACTCGGGGGTGCAGCTCCACCACCCAGCGCCTGGCGCACACCCCGCGCTGGGGGGAGGCACCGGGCCCCTCTCTGGTCCCCACCAGCCCCCAGGAGTCCCTTCCATTGGCGCTGGGGACTTATTAAATTGCACCAACTCAGCGCTGACTACCAAACCCAGAGTCTGTTGTGACGACCTTTATTTTGTCGACAGGAGCAGGCAGACTGTGTTCCCGCACACACAAGACTCCCAGAGAGGTGGCCTTTCTTCAGGGTTTAAACTGCTTCCTGCCGCCACCCCAGGGGTCTGCCTACCCCCATTTTGGAGGAGCTGGCCCCTCCTGCTTCTACTCCGATTAACCCGTTCCTTCCAGCCTTCCTGCGCAGGGGCCCTGGGCCAAGTGGCCAGACACTCACTGGCTCCGGGGCTGTGGAGGCCATAAACTCGTTTTCTTTGGGGACCCCAGAGCTCCCGGAATTAATTTCTGAAAGCACACTCTTTTGTTTGAAATGGCTCTGGGAGGCGGGAGCGCCCAGGGCTGGGTACACATGTTCCTTATTTGCCATTGGCGGGAGTGGGGGGGGCGCTGCGCTGGGGGCTAGGGGCACCGTGGAGACGGCAGCTGCCTCGGTGGCAGTGAGGTTTGGCTGCGGGAGGACTGGAGGGAGAGAGTGCAGGGAAGAAGGGGTGGGACTTGGGGACAGGACCCGTGTCACAGGGGAGGAGGGAGCAGGTGGTGACTTGTTTATCTGCTCAGCTGTTTTGTGTCCAGGAGCTGAGAGAGACAGAAGCAGCTGGGAGGGGAATAAGCACCCGGCCAGGGGCCCTCTCGGTCTTTCTGCCTCAGCCACAGGTTCAGAAACCAAAATGAAATCACCGGGGAGGGACTCCCAAGGGCACAGCTTCCCTCCACCCAATCGGAAGGGCCTTTTGGGCCCCAGGTGCTAGTTTCTGCCAGGAAAGCATCTGGGCAATGCCCCCTGGCCTGGGTGCAGGGTTACCGCAGGAGAGGCGGCCCCTGTGTTGCTGGGCCCCAGGCTGATGAGGCCCCCGGGACTACACCCGCAAGCTCCGAGCCTTGGGTCAGCCTGGACTCAAACTGTCCCTGGTAGGAATGGGGTGGCTGCTCCCTTCTCCCATGGGCCCCTCACTGTCAGGGCTGCCGTTCGGGTTCCCCTTCAACTACTCAAGACTTGTGCAGCGTGACTTGGGGGTCCCCTTCACACCCCCTCCAAGCCCCAGGGCCTGCGTCTCATGTGCAGGTTTGGAAACAAGCCTGGGCAGCTGTTTCATTTGCCTGAAGTCTTTTATTTTTCCCTTTTTTAGACATTTTTATTATTGATTTTAGAGAGAGAGGAAGGGATTGAGAGAGAGAGAAACATCAATCGGTTGCTTCCCATACGCGCCCCAACCATATCCCAGGTATGAGCCCCAAACAGGAATCGAACCTGCAACCTTTTTGGTCTGTGGGGACAACGCTCCAACCCACTGAGCACACCAGAAGTCTGTGACCCCTCCCAGTACCGGAAAACCTGGAAGCTGCAGTTGCTGTAATTACGGGAAGGCTTCCCAAGTCGGCTTGCTTTCCCCGCCTTGGCCCTTCCCATCTTATCATTTTCTTGTTTGTTTGCTGAAAGGAGGACATTTGCTGGGACTTCCCCTCCCTGTCCGCCCCCACCCTCAGGCCACTCTGATGCCGGCGGAATTGCTCTGACCTCCGGGTGCACTAAGGGTCTGTTCTCAGACCCTGGCTGTCGGGGTCCCGGGGACACACAGCTGCCTCTGCCTCGGCTTCCATGGAGTCGGGCTGAGGGCTCATGGCAGCAGCAGGAACAGGTCGGGAGGCGCGCAGGCCGCAGCACCGCTGCCGGAGCCGGGGCCAAGCCCTCCGACATTACAGTGCCCACGGGGGGGGGGGGGGCGGGGGGCTGTGGAGGACTGGCCCCGAGATTGGGGGAAGGAGGAGTAATGACACTGCCTGTCCGTCCGTCTGTGAATCGCGAGGCAGAGGACTCATCTCCTGGGGGAGGCAGCTGGGTGGGAAGCGCTGGGAACAGGGACGGAGGCTGGGCTTCTCGTTAGTACCGGCTCTGACACTGACGTGTTACGTGTCGCTGGCCAGACACTTCCCCTCTTGGACCTCCCGGCGTCAGGTGCTGGCCCGGAGGCTCTGGTCTCAGGGTCCTCGTCCAGTTGCTTTCAGAACGCTACTTTATTTCTTGGCTGTCCGCTTCCTCCTGCACAGACCAGGCTGCCCCGTACACTGGCTCCTGAACGGTGGCTGGCAGCACAGCCGGCTGCAGTGACTGCTCCCCGCTGTAGCCCCCGCTGTAGCCCCCGCTGAAACTTGCGACCTGAGGAAGCTACAGAAACAGAAATTCCGCTCTCTCAGGTCAAGGTCAAGGACTCCCAGGGGCAGACTAGAAAGGGGACCATAACGAGTGTACCGTGCAGGTTTCTGCGGCCCCCACGGCCCCCTGCCGGCCTCTCTCACCTGCCCTGCTCCTTCCTGGGGGTCTCCCTGAGCTGTGTGCTGTGCATTCTGGGGGATTTCATGCAATTTACCAGCTGTCACTGTTGGGCTCTTACCCTGTGACTGACGTGGTGGGTCCCAAAGGAATGTGGAAACCAGTGGGGACTTCTCCCAGATCCTGAGACAGATGACTGGTCAGTTGGTGGCCGACACGTAGAGAGAACAGCTCTGTCACACGGTTTCCATTTCTCCTTACGTTAAAGAATGTGGGAAAAGAAATCATTAACCTAATAAATGTGTATCAAGGGAGCTACTGGAATTTCTTCCTTACATGTTAGAAAGCCGGCCTGCAGGGACTGGTTCTGCAGGCTGCACCTCCAAGTGTCCTGTGGACTGCATTTGTGATCATAACAGTAACACCCGCCCCGTTCATGGGGTGCCAGCTGTGCAAACCATGCATTTTGACAGGTGTCTTACGTAGAGATGATCTTACCGGAGTCTTTCATGGCAGCAGTCCTATTAAAGTTTCCATTTTAAAAATATTTTATTTATTTATGTTTAGAGAGAGGAGAAGGGAGGGAGAGAAACATCGATTGGTTGCCCCTCGCATGCACCCCCAACCTGGGACCTGGCCCGCACTCCAGGCACGTGCCCTGACTGGGAATCGAACCGGCCACCTTTCAGTTCACAGGCCTGTGGTCAACCCACTGAGCCACACCAGCCAGGCTGAAAATTTCCATTTTAGATGAGAAAGTTTATGCTCCAAGAACGAGTTTCTGGGGGAGCCAATATCCCAACTGTGTTCCTGAACCCCACCGCCAGGGCTGCTGTGCCCGAGACTCGCAGCAGCGGCCCCTCCTTCAGCCGTTGGTGCCACATTGTCAGGAATCTGGGCGCCAAATGTCTTGGGGTCGGGCTTTGGAGGCGCCTGTGGCCCTTGCTTGATCCTCTGTGTCCGTGCAGGGCCGTCCGGCCGGCGCAGGCAGCTGAGCTCTGGGCTTCACTTCGCTGTTTGCTCGTTCCGATTGCATGAAACATCTTTGAGTATCTGTTGCGTGGGCAGCCAGGCGAGCCGGGCGTGGCTCTTCTCCTCACAGGCTTACGACCCCCAACACCATTCTTGGGGTCTGTCTGCTTGGCCCCCCCCTTTTCTGTGTGAGTTACAACATCATTTTGTCAAGTTCATAAAGTTGTCCGCTGGTATTTTACGGAAATCGTGCTAAGTCTGTTCACTGAGTTGGGGAATGTCAACCTCATTTAAAAAAAATCTTCACCTGAAGACATTTTGCTTTTAGAGAGAGAGGAAGGCAGACAGACAGACACAGAGAGAGAGAGACATCAGTTGATCGCCTCCCACATGCACCCTGACCTGAGGGATGAACTCATAACTGGGGCGTGTGCTGACCAGGGATCAAACCAGGGGATGACGCTCCAACCAACTGAGCTACCTGGCCAGGTCTGTTTCTGAGTCATTTTAAAGTAAATTACAAACATAGTGACTTTAATCTTTCAACTACATTTCCAGAAAGTGAGGATACTGTGGTCACATTTAACAAAATTAAAAAATTATCTGACTTAACCTGATAACTGCGGCGTATTCAAGATCCTCCACTTACTCCCCAATATCTTTCGAAGGTGGTTTCTGGAAACCAGGACCCATTCAAAGCTCATGCCTTACGTTCTGTTTTTATTTCTCTCAAATCTATTTTAATCCAGAGCAATCGCTTCTCCTTTCGTGGTGTCCTTGACCTGTGAACCCTGGGAAAGAAGACACCTACGAAGAAGGGCTCCTAGCGGCTCCCTGGGTTCAAATTAAAAAACAGCCAAACAGAGCCTCACAGCCATGGCTGCCCAGGGGCCCCCCAGCAAACCGCAGTCAGGGGGCGCCCGCACTGCTCCTGCCGGCTGAGCAGCCCTGTAGGGCTTCCTGGGATCCCGTTTCAGCCAATGGGAGTGAGGCTTTCCCCGTCCAATCGGAGCGGCAGAGCTATATTCCACCCCCCCCACAACATCTTCACTGACCAATCAGAGAGTCTCCGTTATGGCCAATCAGGGTGGTGCCTTTTGGACCAATCAAACTGTGAGGATTTGGAGTCCTCATTTGCATGAGGATGGACAAAGCAGGGACCAGTGTAAGTCAGCTCCCCTCTGGCTGTGGGAGCCACTTTATTTTTTCCATTGAAGACGAAAGATTGAGTCTCCCTGGCTGAGCTGAACCCCTGAAAACATCTTGCTGGGGCCGAGAGCAGACCAGCCAGCCAGAGCAGAGGTGTCCAGCGGGAGATGCTTTCTATAAACTGAAAGTCAGGTCTGAAAGGCTTGCCTCTATCCCGATGGGAACTTCTTGGCAAGGACGTGTGACTCTGAATAATGGAGGCTCTTCCCAGGGTGGGGGGGCAGGCCAGAAGGAGCAGAAGGGGGGCTGGGAGGAGCCTGGGGCTTCCCCCAGCAGGGGACCGTGCGAGTCCCAGACGGGGTGCCCGTGTGGAAGGGCTCTCCCTCCCCAGCCGGGGCTTCGGAGCGGGGCGAGGCTCCCGGCACTGCCATAAGAACCCAGTGCGGGATGCGGTCGCCCCAAATCCAGATCTCTGAGAGCTGCAGCACCAGGCGGCTCCCCGGGCCTTGGTGACAGCGCCGGCCCTTGTCCTGGTCTGAGTGGCAGTGGCGCGGTGTGGGGCAAGGAGAGAGGGCAGGCTTTGGCGAGGGACTGAGCTATGCGATCTGTCAGCGCTTTGGTCTCGGGCAAGTCACGTGGACCCTTTGGGCCTTGGTTTCCTGTTTGTGACCGGGGCGCTGCAATAATCCTACTTGCCAGAGCAGTTTCAGGGATTAGCACGAGTGGGCCAGAGGCACCTGGTCCGTGGGTGGGTGCTCGGTCCGTGGGTGGGTGCTCAGTCGGTGGTGGCTGATGCTAATGAATAAAGCTTTGGGCACAGTCATGGGCCGGTGACCAGTACCTGGGCTGCCCTCTTTACACCCTACCAATAGGGTGACTGAATCCTAGTCCCACAGGTATTGGGGTGGGGTGAACTTGAAGCAGCTGTAGCCTTCCTGATACTGGGACTGTTAATTCTCTAATTAATGCAAGCCAGTGGGCGGCGGCTGGCAGCAAACCAAGCCATGTCATAGGCCTTCAGAGCGGGCCACCAGAATGGGTTTGTGCAGGTGACCCTCTGCCTGCTTGTGAGTTTAACCCAGGACTGCTGGCACAAGGGCACCTGCGGGGCTGAGGTCTGTGGCTTGGTCAGGTGCTTCCTGGGTCAGCCTGTCTTTTGTAATTCAGCTCTTACGACATATGATTGGCACATAAACTCTAGCGTTAAGATGAGGAAGAGCTCACCTACTGAACTTTATAAACAAATGGTTGAATGTAGCTTTTTTCCCCCCTAGATCCTCACTGGAGGACATTTTTTTCATTGCTTTTAGACAGAGAGGAAGGACGAGAGAAAGAAACATGGATGTGAGAGAACCACGCACCCTGTCTGGGAATCGAACCCACAACCATTTGGTTACAGATGATGCTCCTACCAACTGAGCCACACCAGCCAGGGCACTTTTGTTTTGTTTTGGACAAAAGCATTTGTGAGCATTCAATGAACTTCCCTCCATGTGGCTTCAAGCTACCAGGACACAGGCCCCACCTACAACCTTAACCTTCTCCTTGGCTCTTCTGCTGAAGAACTTGACCTTCAGGGTGACTGGCTGCTTTGGGAGCTTCCCCTCCCCCTAAAACTCTGTAGTGGCCCAATCGCAAACCTCAGCGACAGGAGCAGCTGCAGGCTTGTTTTCAGCGGCACTTCCCTGCATCTGCTCGCTGAGCAGGGGCCACAGCAGATCAAGGCTGACAGAGGGCGGAAGCTCTGGTTCCTCTTCCAGTGGTCATGCCTCACACCGACTTTCCCGGTAACCTGGGCGATACTCATCAGAGCTGAACCTGTGATGCTGAAAGCCACCAGCACTACCTCAGCCTCCCAGGTGCTTCCCAACATGGCCGTGGCGGGGCATGGGGGGCTCACGTGGCCCCAAAGTTTCTGGGTCTCCCTCAGTCTGGACAGCATGTCGGTGGCCAGGATCCAGAATGAATGTGGCTTTATACATGCGAAACCACCTCAGATATGGCTAATGAGCTGAGCAAATGATGGAAACCAGGGAAGTGTCCTAATATTGGCAACAGGATCTGTGATTAGAATGTCACTCTCTTGTCGGATGCTTTGGTTTCAAACAACAGAATGTGTAACTAGAAGTGGCCTGAACAATAGGGTACAACCCATGTCACAGAGCACAGCAGGGTTCTTGGGAGGTTCAGATTTAGGCTCCTTTCTCTTAGGAATTCGAGAAGGACTGATAATGACAGCTCAGTGGATGTTTGTTTGTGTCAGTCCCACACAACAGGAACCCCCAATTCCTGCGGAGGAAAGGCATTCATGCGAACAGCTCCGCTGTCATACAGCATGGCTGTGAGGCGGCCCAGGGGCCCGACCCCCTCCAGCCGGACAGCTCTGCTCTCCCCGCTCCACTCTGGCTGGCCCATTCCGCCCTGCGCCGCTCTTCCGTGGAAACACAGTGACCGGCGGAGGAGGAAGGTGTATTCTCCAAACCGGAGGGGAGCTGACTTATTTAGTCAGAACTTCGCACTCCTGCTCCCTAACTGGTCTGTCCTTATGCAAATGAGGACTCCAAATCCTCATAGTTTGATTGGTCCAAAAGGCACTGTCTTGATGGGTCAGAATACTGCCTCTCTGATTGGTTGATGAAAATGCCGATGGGGGTATAACTGCAGTCACATGGGGGCAGCCTCAGTCCCATTGGTTGAAACAAGATTCCGGGAAGTCCTGTAAGAGCCGCACAGACAGCGGCTGCTCCCTGATCGCGGTTTGCAGGGGTGGCCCCTGGACAGCAACAGCCGCAGGGCTCTGGGTTACTGTGCTGCTGTTGTGGTTTGAATTTGAGCCCGGTGAGCTGCCAGTCCTCCTCAGTAGGTATGTTCTTTCTCAGCGTCCACAATTAACATCCTTCCGCTCCTGTTGTTAAAGCCGTATTCACGCCGAATCCATGCTTCTGATGAACTGCTGGTGGGTGTCCTTTGGAAGTCCAGCACCAGAGACACGGGAAGTCACGTGAGGGTGCTGTGACCCTCCAGCCTCCTCCCACGCACTCGGCTTCTCGGCCCGGCTCCAGCAGTGGCCTGTGTGTTGAGATGGGCGTGAGCTTGGGGCCGGCTGGACCTCCAGGGTTCCCAGGCTCTGGGCCGGCTTGTCCTTGCCACCTGCATCTGTTAGGTGTTGTCCTACTGATCTCCATTCCGTCCAAGCAAATGTTCCCAAAAGAGCCCGGGACACTCGCTTTCTCAATGAAAGTGAATTCTAAGGTAGTTGGTTCTGAGTGGTGTTAAAAAATACAGTATTCCCTCACTTACCACAGATATTCCGTCCTAGACCCCCCGCGATAGGTGAAAATCCGCGAAGTAGGAACCTTACATTTATTTTAGTGTTTATATATATTTTAAGGCTTTATAAACCCTTCCCACACTCTTATAAACCATTCCCAGTCCCTTATTAACCTTTTCCACACTTTTATAAACACTACTTATGTCTTAAACATATTCTACCCTCTTAAACCTATGTAACTTTAACAACATACGTATACAGTACCGCAAAATCCCGCGATATAGCGAAAAATCCGCGATAAATAATTAAATATAATATTTTTTAAAAACCCCGCGATACAGTGAGTCCGCGATAAGTGAACCACGATATAGAGAGGGACTGCTGTATTCCCAACCATCACCTGAGATGAAAACAGTTTGGCCATCACTAGGGCTGGGTCACTGCCCTGGGGACTCATGTGCGCAGAAGGGAGGAAGGCCCCACCCTGGGGAGCCTGCAGCACCCCTGAGAAACCAGGCAGCAGGATCCCCCGAGCTGCCTGTGCAGCCCAGGAACTGGGGGCGGCAGCGGAGGGTCCTTGCAGAAGGGTGGCGTCGGGAGGGAGAGACAGGAGGGCTGCCTGCATGCCAGGCCCGGCTGCATCCCTGGCGCTGAAACTACGGGGAGAGAGAAACGGGTGTCGGCCCAGACGGTCGGTTCCAGTTCTCGGTGCTCTGTGCTCTCCGCCCTCTCTCTGACTCTGCCTGTCTCTCTGATTCCACTGGCTCCTCCTTCCCTCCCATCCCACATCCCGTCAGCTGATGCCCCTGTGCACTCAGGAGCCTCCCAACCGCGCCGGGTCAGCCACCTCTGCAGAGCGGGGCGCTGAGTGGCAGCTTTCAGTTCACATTTGGTGGGGGTGACGGGCGGGACCGTTGTGAGCAAGGCAAGACCCACCGTTGTCTTGTGATTTCAGAAACTGGAAACTGAGATTCCGAGTCGTCCGTGTGACGGGCGCTTGCTGCCCGGCTCTCGCCGTCGGGACCGGAACACGCAGCGGCAGGAACAGCAGCCTGGGCGCCCGACTGCCGCAGTCGGGGCGGTTCCGTGCCTGTCCACCGCCGCCTCGCTGGCCTTCCTCATCCCGAACTCCAGCAGCAGCCGAGGCCGGCGCCACGCCGCGCTGAGCTCAGTTGTCCGCGGCCTGGGGGGGTCCCTGCCGTCTCACAGGGCTGTGTCTGGCCTCCCCGACGGAGGTCGTTCAGCACCGGCGGCTGCAAGGATGTCAGCCGCCCCTGGGCCCTCGGCCGCTCGGCGGACAGTTCTCGCTGAGCTCCGAGGGCGTCTGCATCGCGGAGGCCGCCATGGCCTGTCGCCTCCTGTGCTTCCCCCTCACAGCGCGTGCCACAGAGGGGCCCAGTGACCGGCACCTACACGAAGGACTGACTTTTCCGTCTACAAAGGACAAGACAGAACTTGAAGTTTTGCAGGGGCCATTGGAAGCCACACTGGATCGGCTGCTCCCAGCGCAGCTCTGCCTTCTCTCCCCCGGCCCCTCCCTGCAGCCGGTGAAATGGACCGGCGCCGCTGTTCCTACTCCGACCGCGTTTTGTCCCCCAAACATATGCTGGCACCCTCACTCCCAGGACCTCAGAACGGGACGGTAATCGCAGAGAAGGCCTTTAAAGGGTGGCTACGTTGAAATGAGGCTGTTAGGAAGGGTCGCATCCAATCTCCTGGCTGACCTAACGGGGAAAGGAAGTTGGACACGCACAGTCACCAAGGGCACGCACACGGCAGGGCACGCGAGGAGAGAGGGAGAAGGAGCTTCTCTCGGCTGTGGAGAGAGGCCTCAGGAGAAACCAAAGTGGCAGACCCTCTGGTGTGGGACTGGGAGCCTCCAGCACTGTGAGAAATACATTTCTGCTGTTTAAAGCACCCAGGCTGGAGTGGGTTATGTGGCAGCTCCAGGAAGCTAACAGAGATAGAGAAATTGAGGCCCCTCAGGAGGGAAGTGACTTCTCTCACAGAGTAGCCCCAAGCTTTCTGGAAACCCCCGACTGTTGCCTGCCCACGTGTGTGGGAATTTCCAAACACGTGAAGAAAACTCAGGAAAAGTATGGAGGAAGGAGGGACTGGCCAGGAAGTCAGAGACCTGCAGTCCAGCCGAGGCCTGGGTTTGCTCCTTCCTCTGCTCCCCACAAACAAAAGAAAGGGGTTCTGTCCCCATGTAGAACTCGCCCCCATCCTGGCCCCTCTGAACCCTGCCACATGTCCGCACACGCAGCGCTGACACCGTACAGAAGCGCAAGGCTCGGGCCGCTGTGTGCTGCGGTGATTCTGGAGGACACAGGCCAGGGAGGGTGTCAGCTGTCCCTACCGCCAGGGTGGCCGGGAGGGGTCGCGGCAGGCAGAGGCCAGGCTCCCAGACACCAGCCGCAGAGCTCCACAGAGGGGGCGTGTGGAGAGGGGAGTCTGGACAAGTCCTGGGCCCTAATGGGCAAAAGATGAGAGGCGACCGGGGAGAGGAGGCCTGCGCAGGCCACTTGGAGAACGGCAGGGTTGTCTGAGAGGCCCAGCAAGGGGCCTGGGCCTGTGGGCAGGGACAGGCAGACGCCCCCCGCAATCTGGTCCCCGGAGCTCTCAGTGCAGGCAGAGGTGTTACAAGGAGGGAGGGGCTTGCAAAGTTCTGTGCGTGCAGACGAGCACCATCCATTCCCATAAGGCCAGTGACGGTCAGTGTGCGTCATCCTGGTTTAGTCACCTGGCTACACGTCACCGGCTCAGAGTCCCCGAGCTGGGATGCCTGCAGGTCAGGATCTGTACTTTTTTGAGGGTAGTTCCTAGCATTCTTATACAAACACGCTGTTTACCTGCAGGCTACACGTCAGTCAGAGTCAGCAGAACAATGCCAGGAGAACGTGGGCGGGTCCAACCCCACTGCTGAACTCCCTCTCTCACACCTCTGGCTGCTGTTCATGCTCTGACCCAAGTCACTTCCTTTGACCCCTTTGCAGGTCTCTGACTCCCTGGCCGGTCCCTCCTTCTTCCATACTTTTTCTGAGTTTTCTTCACATGTTTGGAGAAGATCTGAAAGCTGGTTGTTCTTCATCTGCCTAAGTGGGCGCTCAAGGCAGGGGACACAGGGCTCCTCAGCCAGGCTCCTGTCCATCCGCCCCCCACCTCTGAGCAGCGTCTCCTCGCTGACCCCTGCTTGGTTCTGGGAGGCCTCACCATTCAGCGTCGCTGCGTGAATGGAGTCTCTGG
Source organism: Furipterus horrens (assembly GCF_987537825.1). NCBI lineage: Eukaryota > Metazoa > Chordata > Mammalia > Chiroptera > Furipteridae > Furipterus > Furipterus horrens. The sequence goes on from NW_028327182.1 coordinate 503,593, forward strand.
AAGAACTAACTCCTCAGGTGGCCTGCTCCGCTCATTCCTGCGGATTCTTTCTGGTGACTCCCAAGCAATGAGTCCCTGCAAGGAAACTTCACTGTTGCCATTGCCAATGACTCTGGGGGAGGGGCATCGCACGGTCTGTGTCTTTATTTTTAAAGATTGATTTATTTTATTTTTAGAGAGAGGGCAAGGGAAGGAGAAAGAAAGGGGGAGAAACATCAATGTGAGGGAGACGCATGGATCATTGCCTCTCGTACGCACCCCGACAGGGGGACCCGCCACCCAGGCCTGTGCCCTGACTGGGAATTGAACCCACGGCCTTTTGCTTTGTGGGACGATGCCAAACCCACTGAGCCCCACGGGTTGGGGTGCCCTTTGTATCACACAGTCTTCCACGCTGCTCCCTCCGTCAGGTTTGGGGAAAAGCAGGCTGAGAAATGGAGACAGGGCCCGGAGGCCAGGGAGGCCCACAGACAGGGCATGAGGGGCCCGGCAAGGTGGGCTTGACCGATGCCAGCCTGGTGCTTCTGCTTCTGGGAAGCTGCAGCGCATGGTGGCCGCGAGAAAAAGAAATGATGGACCAAAATGGAGTCACTTCTGCCACATTGCGCCACCAAACCAAAGTGTAACAACTAACCTAGTGGCAGTTTCAGCTGCTCCCAGGAGTGGAATTGTAAACTGACCAGCCTGGAATTGGGTGACCAGCGGCCGGGAGGTGTCTGCCGGATAAGACTCCCTGCCTTGCCCTGGCTGGTGAGGCTCAGTGGACTGAGCGCTGGCCTACAGATTGGAAGGTCACCATTTGATTCCCGGTCAGGGCACAGGCCTGGGCTGCAGGCTGGGTCCCCAGTTGGGGGCTTGCAAGAGAGGCAACCACACATCTATGTTTCTCTCCCTTCCCCTCTCTTACTAAAAGTAAATAAATAAAATCTTTAATTAAAAAAAAACAAAACCAAGACTCCCCGCCTGTCCCTGCCTGAAATCACCAGCCCTTTTAACCTCCTAGCCCTGCTCCTTCTGCTGATACAAACTTTCCAACCTGTGCAGGGACAGAGCGCCCCTCTCACTGATGCGCGGGAAGCTGCCTGATTGGGAATCCCTTCCTCAAAGCCTGATAGATGTCAGGCTCACTCCCTGACTTGTCTCTAACGGGGCATTTCTTCTCCTGCTCTGGGGCAGAGTCCACGGAGGGGCAGCACCTCCCGGCCGGGTTCCCCCTTGGAGCACAGGGCTGGCTCTGCGGGTTGGGGGGGAGCACCCGGCTTTAGCTTTCATAAGAGTTCATTTGAGCCCAGCTGAGGATGTGTTAGGAGCCAGGGAGGAACAGTTTTGCAGCCTGTGTTGCATTTGCAATTAAGGAGGGGCTGTAGAAGGTTCCATGGCGGTGGGAGAAGGCCAGGTGGGGACTGGAGTTCAAGGCAGTTCAGATTCGGTGGTCTCTGGGGGGGTCTGAGATTCTGGTCACTTATCAGAAGCAGGGGTCTGAAAAGAGGCCTTTCAAAGGCATGCGGCAACCAGGATGCAGGGAAGCAATGGACGTGGCTTGCTTAAGGCAAAGATGAACTTTTAACTGAACAGCTACGTGCCCGGGGCGGGACTATCCACCAAGACCCACCTGCCCAGTTAGGGATTTATGACCAGATCACCCCGTGGGGTTACTTTCCACACAGCCCCCCTTTTTTCGTCCACACAGTTATACTCGGAACCCAGTCTGACCGGCCATATGCTGGCCTTCCTCCCCGGCACCCCCGTCCTGGCAGCAGAGTAGGTGGACGGCCAACGTGGTCGGCTGAGGAGGGCACGCGCCCCTCAGCGTCTCCCCTCTCCCTGGGGCGCTGCTTGGGGTCCCATCACACCCCAGCCCCTGTGGGAGGCCGCAACCGACTCCCTCCTTGACCGTGTGCATAACGCCACGTATCGCCATCGGACTCTTTCACGGGCGCCTGTCTGCTGAAATGCAGCAGTTTTCAGCCCGGGCTACACGTAAGAATCACCAGCGAAGCTTTAAAAAAAATACCAGTGCTTTTCCTGGGCGGCTCAGTTGGTTCGAGCGTCATCCCGGGGACCAACAGGTTGTGGGTTTAAAGCAGGTCAGGGCACACACCATGGTTGCGGTTTGCTCCCAGGGCAGGGCGCGCATACAGGGCAGCCAATCATTGTCTCTGTCTCACAGCGATGCTTCTCTCTATCTCTTTTTCTCTCTTCCTCTAAAGTCAATGAACAGCCCTGGCTGGTGCGGCTCAGTGGATTGAGTGCTGGCCTGCAAACCAAAGGGTCGCCGGTTCGATTCCCACTCAGGGCACAGGCCTGGGTTGTGGGCCGGGTCCCCGGTTGGGGGCACCTGAGAGGCAACCACACATGGATGCTTCTCTCCCTTCTTTCTCCCTCCCTTCCCCTCTCTCTGAAAATAAATAAATCCTTTAAAAAGAAATAAAATAAAATCAATGAACATATCTTGAGTGAGGATTCAAACAAACAAACAAATAGAAACTTTTTTTTTTAAAGGAAGACCCACAGCCCCGCTGGCTTCACTGTGTCCCCTGGACAAGCCAGGAGCTGCAGCCCCAGAGCCAGCCTTCCAAGGTGTGAACCAAAGCTTTTGGAAAGGAAAGTTGTATCTGCAGCTTTGATCTGGTTTTTAAAAAACACTCAAAATAGTTACATTCAAACTCAGTGATTTTCTCCTCTTACCTTTCTGCTTTAATCAACTTTGCTTTCCCTTCTCCTTGCTTGTTCCTTCTGATGCCTCTTCTTTAAGAAAAATTAATCTTGAACTCTTGGTGAGGGAATCCCTAATTCCTTTATAGTTTCACTTTTGGATGTCTTCTTGTTTACTAAATCAATAACCGCTCGGCTTTGAGGAGATGGCCGGAGTCCCAAAGGATCCAGCCACTCAGGCACAGAAGTGGAAGTGCCAGGGCGTTTGTGGGTACAGCGGGGGCAGGAGGCCTTGAGAGGCTGGAAGGGAAAGGGGTGCACAGCAGCCGATGCCGCCCAGGGGCCCCTCAGCAAACCGCAGCCTGGGAGCGGCTGCCCTGTTCCTGCCGGCGGAGCAGCCCCCATAGGGCTTCCTGGAATCCTGTTTCCACCAATGGGAGTGAGGCTTTCCCTGTCCAGCTGCTCGGCCAACCTACCAAAGCAGCTCTATTCTGACCGATCAAGACAGTGCCTTTTGGATCAATCGAACTGCCAGAATTTGGAGTCCTCATGTGCATGAGGAGCGACCAGTCAGGTACTGGGTCAGGGACTCCCTCTATCAGCCAGCTCCCCGCTGGCTCTGCCGAGTACTTTCCTTCCCACTGAAGATGGAAGGCTGAGCTTCCCCACCCGGGCAGAGCTGGCTGGCGCTGGGCTGGGCTGGGCTGGGCCGGGCTGGGCAGAGTGGACCTGAGTAGGCAGAGCCCACCGGAGGGAGGACAGGCCCCCGCAGCCCTGCTGCGTCACAACTGCGCCGTCTGCACTGACCAGTTTCCTTCTTCCCCGCGGCCCTAATTGGAGATTCCTGTTGGCATTGAATCGACGCCCATGATCACTGGCCGACAACCCTGTGAAGCAGCTGCTCTTCCCTGTCTGCCCCCACGTGCCTCATTTCTCCCCCTGAAACATTTACCCTTCGTTCAGCGGGTTGTCCCCCAAGTTCACAATCACGTTTTGAGGAGGGGTACACACGTCCCCGTGTTCACGAGCAGATTTTAGGGGGCTTCCTTGAGGCCCTTGTGTGAAACTCGGTGCTGGATCCTGCAGAGACACAACACTCACAAGCACCCAGGTGCCCTCCCCCTAAATAAGCACAAGCACACACATGCACATCGACTGACACAAACGCACACGTGCGCAGCCCCCCCCAGACACACGCCAACACACGCAGGCATGTGGATCGCCACGCTCCCGCCCGCTGCCGCCCACTCCCAGCGGGTCACGTCCCCCCGGCCTGCCGCTCAGGGCTGGAAGGAAGTGAAAGCTGAGTGAAGGGAAGTGAAACGCAACGTGCCCTTTCCTCCTGCTCCCGACACAGCCTGGGGGGCTGAGCCCGCCGTCTACCTCTCCGGGGCTCTGCAGCTGCTGGAGGTAACCGGGACCCCCGGGGCGGGGTCTGGGGGAGCACTGTGGGCACCTGGGGTGTGGGCACGCAGCCTCTGCTCACCTGGCGGCGGCCCTCCGCACCGCTCACCTCCGGCGGGAGGAAGACGGTCCCCACCGGGTTTTGAGATAGCTGTGTCCCGAGGGTGCTGACTCAGAACCACAGACGGTCAGTTTCTCTGTTGCTCGTCTGGAAACAGAGTTTGTATAGGGTTTTCGTTCACCCTCTTTTCAAAGTAAATAAACACTTCACAGAGAGAGGGACAAGACGAGGTAAATATCACAGTAAGCGGCTTCTCCCTTATGCCGGGCCTGGTCCTCACCAGCCTGAGATGAATCGCGTCTGGCAGGCCAGGAAGAGCCCCCGACGCTGGGCTGCATGAATCTGTCTGGGGTCCTCGGGGAGGACGCAGGCGGAGGTTTTGGCACTTGGTGGCCTCTGTTCCATGTCGCCAGGGCGAGGGGGACAAGGGACCTAGTGCAGGCTGCAGCGGGGGTGGGATGGTGACAGGGCTGCCACTGTCGTCTTCCGAGCAGTCACTGTAGTCTGAGAAGAGTCGAGGAGTTGAGGGGACCTGAACTGCCCCCCTCCCTGGTTCGAGGGTGCAGCCCGCACCCTTGAGACCAGAGTGACTTCTTGTCACGTTCCCGCGGGCGTCTGATGTACCTGCTGCAGGGACTGAGTGTGGGCCCTGGGAGGGTCTTGGGTGTCATGCATTTCAGTGATACCAAACTTCTCGTGTTTGTCCTATCCCGGCACCACTTATATTTTTCTTTAAATGAACTGGCTTAGCCCTGGCCAGCTGGGTTGGCTCTGGGTTGGAGCGTCATCTCGTGCACCGGAAGTTTTCAGGTCCGATTCCCAGTCAGGGCACATGCCTGGGTTACGGGTTCAATCCCTGCTCAGGGAGCGTATGGGAGGCAACCGATGGATGTTTCTCTCTCTCTCTCTCTCCCCGCTTCCTCTCTCTAAAATCAATAAACAAACATATGCTTGAGTGAAGGTTTTTTAAAAAGAAAGAAAAAAAATGTTCAGCTTTCACATTCTAATTTCTAAAAGCTCTTTCTCATTCTGTTTATTTTTTGTTCCTATTTTATGGACTCAACAGCTTTTTTAAACCGCTGTAAAGATATTAATTCCAGGTCTTCCAACGCTTTCTTTTATTTCCTTCATTGTCTCTATTTCCCCTCGGTTTCTTCTCTCTGTGTGTTATTTTCGAGTTTCTCTGCCATGTTAGAGCCTTTCTTCTCGTTCCTGGTGATATTTTGCTTGTTGGTCATATTTCAAAGTAGAAACTCAAAACCCTGCTGCAACTCCTGCTCTCGGTGTAAGCAGTGCTTGCTGGCGGGAAAGCTGCACTGTAAGGAGGCCTCTCGGTAGCCTTTCATTTGGGGACCCCTCCTTGCCTGTACCTGGAGGCCTTTTCTCTGGGGTCCCTTCCATATGCTGCGTCCCGGCAATCTGAGCACAGGGAGGGAGAAGGAGGCTCAACACGTAAATCTGCAGCTTTGCACTCACCCAACCCTTTTTAGCGTGAGTTCATCTGAGCTCTTTCCTCTTCCAGGCACCCCAATGTTGGTGGGGGGCCCGCCCGGGCGCGTGGCCCTCCTCTCCCTGCTTTGGGTGGTGGTGACGTCCTCTCTCAGCTCAGCCACGTCCACAGATGAGGAACGAAAGCAGCTGGTGAGGAGGGAGGAGATGATGCAGCTCGGGGGGCCGCTGGTGCTGACGCAGGACGAGGAGCTAGCCAACGAGAGGCTCATGGCCCTCAAGGAGAACGAGACGCGGCAGGCCGTGCTGGACCGCCGGTTCCCGCCCAGCATGCACTTCTTCCAGGCCAAGCCTCTCATCGAGAGAAGTGCGGTGTTTCGCATCCTGCAGAAGATGCCAAAAGGTAGAGGCTGGGATGGTGACCTGGGGTCCTGGGAAGGTGGGAATCCAAACTCGGAGCCGGCAGCTGTTGTCATCGGGCCTGCGTTGTTCTGAACGGCTGCTCCGCCCCGGCTCCTGCTGGCAGTTTGGGAATGGGGTGTCCAAAGGTGGCTCCTGGCTCATCCCGGAGCCCCGAGCCCCGCTTCCGCGGGGACTCGCCTCAGAGAGGGAGCAGGAAGTAGGCCCTGGCTGTGACTGGCCTTCCCTGACAAAGCCGGACAAGTGACCTCCCGCAGGACAGTACCCTGGGCCCTTCGTATCTTCCCCCACACCCCGTCCTTCCAGCCTTTTCCAGGGGCTGAGTTCCCAGGGAGGACACGTGAAACAGCATCCCGGACAAACACATTCCCAGTAGTGTATTTTTTCCGTGTAAACGTGAACAGCAGTTTGCAGCTGACAAGGACTTTACCGTTTCTGTTTGATCTTATTAAGAGTTTGGTGAAGGGGAAGTCCCAGGGGACAGAGCTGTCAGCTTTAGAGAGGGTGGCACAGCGAGCCATCCAGCCGGGACCCCAGTTGAGGGCCAGTGTCAAGGCCAGGTGCTGAGACAGAGGAAGAAGTCCAGGGGACCACGGATGCTGGGCCTTGCGGAGCACCGGGGCCGGACTTGGGTCAGGTCCGGAGTGCAAGCCAGGGCCGCAGATGGCAGCCCGGCAGACCAGAAACCCCCATGGGAATCACAGGGTGCAGGCTGAGGATCAGGGTGGGAACAGGGCCAGGACACGTCCCTGCTCCGTCTTTTCATGCAGTGCTGAGGGGGTGGGAAGGGGGGCTCTGGATGGAGATCTAGAAGCAGACGCAGCTCCACATGAACGTGGACTCAGCTTCCTCCCACGCCTGCCCCTCTCCCCTGCGCAGGGGCTGCCTTGCACGTCCATGACTTCGGCATCCTCAGCATGGACTGGCTGGTGACCAACGTCACCTACAGGCCCCACTGCCATTTCTGCCTCACTCACCGCGGGGCCCTGAGGTTCAAGTTTGCTCACCCAACACCCCCCAGGCTGGCAGACTGTTCGGAGTGGGTTCTGTTAGAGAAGTACCGGAAGGAGCTGCAAAACGTCACCGAGTTTGATGACAGGTGAGCGGCAGTCCAGAACACGTCCCACGCCCGTCACAGGTGGGCCGTGCATGCGCGGGTCTCTCTTGGGGCAGACGTGGCTGCAAAAGATCGAGGCTTTTTCTTTGAACATTACGGGTTACTGTGCTTCACAGAGGCATTCAGCGCCCTTTCTGTCCGCAGGAAGGTCCTGGTACATTTAAAATCCAGTTTGATCAGCAAAGGGTATTAACAGCAATAGTGCTGTTGCATCAAATGGAATGTATCTCAATGCTCAATAGGAGCAGGAGGAAGGAATACTTCTGGCTCCTCCCCCGTGACCGTTCAGCTGGTGGATGAAACAGCGTGAAACCGGGATGGAGCAGTTCCCTAGCAAACCTGGATAGTGATGTTACGGTAACAATTATTTAACCACAGCGCCCCGCACGGGCTGTCGCATGAGGCTGTTTCCCTTGACGAACGAGAACCATGAAGCTCCGTGTGGGTAAGGAAGTGGCCAGGGCCTCGGAGCTGGGACATGGCTCATGTCAACGTTCGAAACGTCCAAACCTGTGAGGAGTTGTATGAGTTTCTTTGAGCCGAACTGATGACAGTTGCCAGGAAGCAAAACCTCAAAAGATTGAGAAAACGCTCCAGAGAACGGCAGCTCTGCAGCTTATTTTCTACGCTGCGGTCAGCGGGGAGGACGCAAGGGGCTACATGAAATCCACGGGTGACAGATGAGGGAGGCGGGAGAGAGCCAAGTGGGGAAACCTCTGGGACTGGGTAAAAGTTTCTAACGCAGGCGGGGACAGACGGTTAAGTGTCAACAGTGAGCAATTAACAAGATAATAGTAGCAGTGAGGGCCTTCTGGTCTCTGCTCTGAGGCAGTGAGGGGTCTGGAGAGAGGAAGCTACCTGACATTCCAAGGGTGCGTTATGGGAGGTGCGAGGCTACAGCAAACGGGCTGGGTTTGGGGGAGATTGGGCTTTGTCTTTGTCGGGGGAGACGCTGCTCTGAGGGGCCCCTGAGGAAGCTTCCGGGTGGCACTTTAGCTCTGGGTGCGCCAGGCCGCCACGCGGGCCCCCCTGAGCTGGTCCGGCTGCATTGGGGGGGGGGGCTCCTTTTCGCCCACGCTAATCCCGGCTGTGACCTGACCGTGCAGGACCACGTCCAAGGTTATTTCTGGCAGGCAGACCCGTCTGTCTGCCAGGGCCCCTGACAGAACCACAGACTGGGCGACGTAACCACATAGGAATGTGTTTTCTCGTTGGTCCGGAGGCGCAAGTCCAGGACCAAGGTGTGGTCAGGAGGCCTGATGTCTCAAGAGGCCTGTCCCCCCGCTGGCTGCCACTCACTGTGTCCCCACGTGGCCTGTCCTGTGTGCCCGCTCACCCCCGTGTCTTGCTTGATACTGACCTCTACTCTTGGACTTCATTTAATCTTAACACCTGGCAAGTCCCTATCTCCAAATACACTCACCCTGGAGGAGTCAGGGCTTCAATATACAAATTTGGGGGGAACTCAATTCGGTGCACAACACCCCCAGAGAGAGCTTGGTCTAGCACGTAAGGACCGTGGGCTCAGGTTGGCTAAGGGCACAGAGGGGACAGGAGAGGCCGAGCCGTCTCCCTTCTCCCAGGGGTGCAGAGCAGACCTCGGGGAGCCACCATGACCGCCGGAGGCTGTGCCTGGCCTGTCACCCACCTGGCCTCTTACCACCGCTCGCTATGGCGCCTTTTCTGGGAGGGAGAAGCAGGTGGGCGGGACTCCTGCGGGCGCCGGGACACTCGCAGCATCGGCGTCGGCCGAGAGCTGCCTGCTCAGCCACCCGCTGTGTGTCCCGGCAGCCTTCTGAGGAACTTCACGCTGGCGACCGAGAGCCCCGAGCAGGCGTACCCAAACCAAGACAGCGTCTGGTCTCGGTTCGAAACCATCTTCCTGACGCTCTCCGGCCTGGTCCACTACGCGCCGGTGTTCCGCGACTACATCTCCCAGGCGCTGGAGGAGTTCCACCAGGACAACGTGCTGCTGCTGGAGCTCAGGGCCATGCTCTACCCGGTGAGTCGCCTCCTCTCCCCCACTGGCTCCGGCTGGGCCCTCGGATCCCGCCTGCCCTGCAGGTCATCCCAGGCTCCCTGCCCAGTGCCAGGACGGGACTGCGTGATGATGTCACTCTCAGGGGGACGTGGGGTTTCCTGGGACAAGAGCAAGGGGCCCTGGGACGGGCTGGGCTGTGATCATGGCCCCATCGCCACTACCTCCCTCCTCTCCTGACCCCCACTTCTCACCTTCGCCCCCTGTGCTCGGCGCCAACCCCCTCCCCACCCCCGGCCTTGGACCTGGAGCAGTGCCCCTCGCTGGGACCTCTCCTGACCTGTCTCCTTTCATATCAAAAGTTAGCGTCCCTGCGTCCCTGGGGACCGTGCTCTTGCTGCGGAGCACAGCTGAGGGTCTGGGAAATGGGCCCGTCGCCTCTAACAGCGGGGACACGCAGGTCCCCAGGCCCTTTCTGTGGAGCCAGGTGCGTTTTGTCTGGGGTCTTTGGTGGCAAGCCTCGCCCCTCCAGGTGTCCCACACGCAGAGCCTCGGACCTCTCGGTGCTGGCTGAGGTGTCTGCGACGGGGGCAGGGCCTGGGCACCCTGCCCTTCTCTCTGCCGGCAGCCACTCTGAGACCAGGCCCGATGGCTCCCTGCACTGCGCCTTGTCCTCCACGGGCTACCGATGGTTCTTCTTTGTTGATAGGTTTTATGTATTTATTTTTAGATAGAGGGGAAGGGAGAGAGAAAGAAAGGGAGAGAAACATCGATCGGTTGCCTCTCATACACACCCCAATGGCGGATCAAACCCGCAACCCAGGCATGTGTCCCGACCAGGAATCGAACTGGCGACCTTTCGCTTTGCGGAATGATGCTCCAAACCACGGAGCCGCGCCAGTCAGAGTTACAGACTCTTCTTACTTCCTGTTTGTTCCACCACAAAAGCTTTCTCCCTGATTTTTCCTCAAACCATTCTACACCCAACCTTTTCTTTAACCTTGGTGGCATCAAGTTCAACTCTTTGGCCTGGAAGGAGAGCCTGTCACATCTAGAGTATACGCACCACCCCAGCCTTACTCTTGTTTTTCTTCCACCTCTTCCTCCCCCTTTTTCTTTCTTTTTTCTCTCCCGTTCATCATTCATCAGACGACTGCAAGCTGCTATCGTGGGAGGTGCTACACTCGGTGCTGCGTGTCCTTCCGAAGGGACGACACCCAGCACCGAGACTCTGGGAGACTCTGTGGGTAAAAACGACACAGGACAGACATTCCTGTCCGTGTTACAGAAGCGTTTACAGGGTGTAGGGGGAGTACAGAGGAGTGGTGAACGTCCCCCGATGGGTGGGAGAGGAGACACACGTGCAGCACAGAGCACAGAGCGGGAAGAGTCCTGGACGGTGTGGCCGGGTCCACAGAGCTGCAGGGACAAGGGGCACAAAGGCCCCTTCCTTGGTGGGATCCACATCAGCAAAGGGATCGGTGCTACAGACACTCATCTGGAGCCCATTTGGGAGAACAAGGAGCTCATCATGATTAGCTCCTAAGTGTCTAGGGCTACTCATTGAAAGGAAGGCCGAGGGCCTGGTCGGGCGGCTCGGTTCATAGGAGTGACGTCCCGTACACCAAAAGGTTGTTGAGTTCGGTCCCTGGTCAGAGCGCGTACAGGAGGCAACCGATCGATGTTTCTCTCCCTCCCTCTCTCTCTCTTTCTCCCTTCCTCTCTCTAAAACATATGAGGAGCAAAAAAAACAAAAAGCTGCCACCCCTTGCCCAGTAGGGAAAAAAGTACTAGAACAAACTGAGTATTGAAGACAGTGCCTTCACGTGTGTCCATATACATCTATAAAACCCGTCTGGAAAAAAACACGCGATATACAGAAACCCTGATATTGTTGCGTCCCAAACCTGTGGCATTCTGGTTGGGATCCTAGGCTGACTTGGCGCGGCCCTTGGAGGGTTCAGTGGGCGCCGTCAGACAGAATACACCGGCCCCCAGAACCAGTAATTCCAGTTTGTGGGTCGGGCTCCTTTCTCTTCTTCGGAAACAAAGCTTCCTCAAGCCTCCACGCTCCCTTTCTGGGCCTCGGGGACTGACCCAGCTTCTCCCCTAGACAGGCCGGTGCTCCCGTGAGGTTGGCTGCAGGCTGGCAGAGAGCGGGCCTCTCCTTGCCGCCGCCCGCGCCCGGCTGAGGTGTGTCTGCCGGCGCCATGTGAGTGCAGGCGCGTGTTTTCCATCCCGGGTCTGGGCCGGGGCGCCTCCACAGAGGTTCTGTGGGTTTCGTGAGCAGGGTAAGACCTGGGCCAGCACGCCTTCCACACGCGAGGGGAGGGTGGAGCCCACCCGCTGTTCAGAGAGCTTCTGAAGGGCAGGAGCCGGCGCAGCACCAGGCCCACGTTCGCGCCACAGACGGCGCGCCCCAGAACAACCGACGCCCACGCCGCGGCGGGAAAACCCTTCTCCCCCTGTGCCTGGCTCCAGTGCCTCTGAGCCCACCCTCCCTCTGCGTCCGGCGTAAGCCCCGCCTCGTCGGTTTGTCGCTCAACCCGCTGCACCACCTCCCAGGAATTGCGGGGGTCCCCACCTCCCCCTTTGTCCCCTGTAATGTTTATCTCCAGCACCTGCATGGTTGCCTTGTGTTGTTTTAACATAGGAGCGCTGGTTTCCCAGCTAGGGTGGCAGCCCATCTGGCACCCTTTGGGGTCTTCAAGTGGCACCCATGCTTGTGGGGGTGGTCCTCACACTTGGGTGTGCACAGGTTAATTTGCACACGACCTCCCGGGATTGTGCTGTGCTCTGGGGCCAGGACAGAAGGCCGCAAAGTGAAGCCGCCCCTCCCCCTCCTCCGGGGATTCTGATGCAGGTGGTCGTGCCCAGACCACACCTGAGAGGCTTTCGGAGCCGGTGCCCCCCCCAGCCCCCCGTGGGGCATCCGGCAGGACGCTCGTCCTTCTGCCGGGGAGCGAGCGCCCCCAGCGTGCGCTGAGCAGCGGCTGCTTCTACCCCCACCCCCAACTGGCCCTCTGAGGAGAGCCCTTCCTGTTGGGCAAATCCTGGCCACTTTCTCAGCATGGGGGTGGGGGGCTCCCCAACCCTGGTGGGCCCCTCAACCCTGGTGGGCCTGGGGCTCCCTCCTCAGGGTGCAGGGAGAAAACCGCAGCACAGGGTCTGGGTGTGGGTGGCTTTCGTCTCCAGCTTGGTGGGGACGGGTTTGGCAGAGCGGCTGGGCCGTTGGCTTGGGAGGACAGAGGAAGGCCGGAGCCTGGTTCCCTGTTCAGCCCTCTCCCCTTTCTGCCGCTGACCCAGCCAAGTAGGGAGACAGGCTCCGGGACCTCCAGCCAGGGGACCCAGCCCAGCCCACCCCCTCTCCCCGTCCCCCCATCCCCCAGCTAGCCCTCCTGGAAGGTGGAGGGCTGCCAGGACTTGGGATTCTGGGAGCGGCTGAGGGGGATGGGGCTGACCGTTTGTTCTGGCTAACCCTGCAACAAAGGCCTCTTGCCATGGAGAGTCTGTGCCTTAATGCCCCCCATTAGCCGGAGTAGGGGGGCCATCGACACATTAACAACTAAAAACCGCCTGCTCTGGAATTCTTTTGCTGAGCCGCACCACTCCCCCTCAGGCTTGTGTGGCTAATTCAGGGCCTGGGACGGGGTTGATGGACTATCCTGGCTGCTCAGCCTCCTATTGTGTTACTAATGCTCAGGAACAAAGGCTACTTGCCCTTAGCAACAGTTGCTAGGCGGGTCTTATGTCCTGGGCTCCAGTCCCTGCCCCCACGGCCAGCGTCTGAGGCCCAGACTGGGCCCTGTCCCGTCTGCAGAGTGGAGCTCTTGTCCCCATCAGGGTCACCGACGGGGGGACAGCCCTGCTGGCTCTTACCGATGAGGCTCCTAGGAAGAGGCTGCTCTGTAGCCGAGCCCACTGGTGGCAGTCCGTCCCCACGTTTCTGGCTGCTGCCACCTGGGCCGCGCTCCCTTGTCCCCCACCACTAGGCTTTCCCTGGAATCTCAGCAGACCCTTCAGGAAAAAGGCCACCTGGCTTTTTGCTGCAGTGGCCACGGTTCCCTGGCATTGGTGCTCTTCTGTAAGGACACCGACAGCAGCCCTGGCCGGTGCGGCTCGGTTGCTTGAAGCAGAGTGTGTAAACTGAACGGTTGTGGGTTCGATTCCCAGTCAGGGCACATACCTGGGGTTCGACCTCGCCCCCCTGGTCGGGGCACCTGGGAGAGGAAACCCACCGATGTTTTTCTCCCTCCCTCCCTCCTTCCCCCTCTCTCTGTAAGCATGTCCTTCCTCGGGTGAGAATTAAAGAAAAAAGCAACAGCCTTTATCTCACCAGGCTGACTGTTCTGTGTACCTGTCTGTCAGGTCAACAGAGATGGCTGTCTTAGCCCTGGCTGTACGTTATTTATGCATCAGCATCACCGGGCTGGGGGGAGCAGGGACAGGGGGGACTAAAGAGCAAACAGGTTCCGGCCCAGAGACTCCCTGGGTGATTCCGCTGTGCAGCCAAGGCCAAGGTTCCACGCTGGGGGCAGGGCCACAGCGAGACCCCACCCTCGGTGCCAGCAGGGGGCTGAAGGAAGTCCGTGGCCCCCCCAGCTCCAGCTGTGCAGGACAGCTGAGGGTCTCAGCCCCTAAGCCTCCAAAGTGGCATCTATAAAACGAGGTGGTGTCCTGTCCAGGATTAGATGGGGCAGCGTAGAAGCTCAGTTTGTGCCTGGAAGCTCTCTGTCAAGAGCCAGAAATTCTGAGTCCTGGCTTCTGGTCTCAGGGAAACTAATTGTGTGACCGTGAGCAGCTCTCTGCTCCCGAATTCCCCGTTGCTTCCTTCCAGCTTCAAAATTCTGCAATTCCATGATAGTGTAGACCATGAAACTTTGCAATACTATACTGGCTTATGGAAGTCGTGTGCAGTGTGGTTAATTTCTCCACAAACATACAGTTCCTCAGTGAGACCATAGTTAAAAACTGGGGTAATCTGCCCTGGCCGGGTAGCTCAGTTGGTTGGAGCCCCACGTCCATACGCTAATATGGTGGGTTCGATCCCCAGGCGGGGCACAGGCAAGAATCAACCAATGACACATGAAAAGGTGGAACAACAAACTAATGTCTCTCTTTCTCACTTCCTCTCTCTCTAAAATCAAGCAATAAAAATATTCAGAAATTGAGATGATGTAAATTGGGTCCAGTGTGTTTCTGACTCAGGAGGGCCTGCTCCCCAGAGGCAGCAGCGTCTGCATCGCTGAGTCTTAGATGGAGGGCTGACAGCATCTCCCTGTGCCTCATGGTGATTAAATTCTTAGAACCTGCTCATCTTTGCAGGAAACGGCAGGTGTTGAGGTTTGTGTCTATATCTGGCAGATAGATTGGTCATAATAATCATATTATTATTATTAATAGTTATTCTTTCTAAGCTCCTTACAAATACTGACTTCTGTGATCCCTGCTGTGGCCCGATGGGGCATGATTCATTTGGAACAGATTGTACGGCGTCTCCCCTCCCCGCCCCCGAGCCTGAGCCAGGGGCTGGCCAGAACCCCCAAACCAGCTGAGTTTCTTCCCACGCCTGGCTCCCCAGCAGTGTTCTCACCACGCCAAAGGGGCAGGAAGGAGTGGCAAGGCCCCCCGGAAAGGGTCTCCTGATGGTTGAAGTGGGAGTGCTCCTGAGCATTCAGTCTATCCCAGTGCTCCCATTAAGGCTGCCATTTACCGGCACGGGCCTGGGCGGACTGGGTCCCGGGAGACCAGTGCACTCTGGGTGCAGCACCTGTAGCCCCGGCTCCAGGCCCCGTCTCCTTGGCTGCCCCGCTGTGGGAACCAGCCTGGCTTCTGCGGCGTTAAGCACCGGAAGGCCAGAACGGAGGCCTGGGCACCGCCCAGTGCAGACCCCCGCGCACCTCTGCTGCCTCACAGGCTGTCTCTGCAGGCCCGATCCGCCTGCCAGGAGTCTTCTTCCAGGCAGAACTGTCATTTGTGATTTTTTTTAAGGTCCTTTCGTCTCCCTTCTGTTGTGTTAGCACCGCCCCCCGCCCCCCAACATCCATCCGTCCGTCCCTCTACCCTCCTATTCTCTGAAACATACTGGCAGTGGCTTAGTGCTTTTCAAACCCCAGGTGGAGGAAGCCCTTTTAAGTTAACGCTTCTGTGTGGGGCTCCCACTCTGGTGCCATTGGAGGGGCTGGGAAGATCAAAGCCCCAGGAGCCCTGCCCCCTGCCGCAGGGGTTTCGTGCCCAGGTGGGACGCCCAGGCAGGTGACTCAGCCATGACAGAGCAGGTGGCGAGGCCACGATGACTCCAGGTAACAATTCTGGGTGCAGCTAACTCCCTGCCTCTCAAACTCGTACCTTCAACACCTTCTGAGGATCCCCAAGAGCGTTCGTTCATGTGGGTTACGTCGACTTTCTGTAGAATGTAGCCCGAATGAGGGAATAATGCAACGGGGACATTTTCCGAGCACAAGCCCACACAAGCCCACAGCCCATCTTTTGTCAGAGCAACATCTGCCCACATGTGCAGCTTCTGGAACATTCTGAACACTCAGGAGAGAATGAGTGAAACATGCAACTGGTGGCCAGGTGGCCCCGTGGGTTGCGGCTCAGCCCCAGGTCAGGTGCCGACAGGAAGCAGCCAGAGATGCACAAATGGGCGGGACGGCCAGTCAACGTTTCTCTTTCTCTCTGAACTCAATACATAGAAATGAAATTTAGAAAAAGACAAATGACATCTTAAACTTCTTTACAGAGAGAATTTTGACTTTGTAGACTGTCTGAAAAAGTCTAGGGGAGCCCACAGGGGTTCCCCAACTACACATATAGGTCCTCGCAACACTGAGGATTGGAAGATTTTGACAGGGTGCCTGGAGACTGCAGCAGCCTTGGTCAGGGACAGGAAAAGTCTCTTAAAATCCCTGGGGAAGTTGTGGAGGTGGCAGCGAGGGCAGTGAGGAGGGCACCTGGCCACGCCGGCGGGGTCAGACCCACCGCCACTCAGCAGCCCGGCACTGGAGTTCAGGCTCAGAAAGAAGTCAGAGCCTAGTCAACGTATATGAGAAAGTGTATTTAGAAAGTCACCGAGGCAGAAGAAGTGAGCGGTAGCAGAAATGGGCTCGAGAACCAAGTTCAGAGGCAGAGGAAGGGCCCGCGGAGCGGCGGAGAGAGAGAGGTAAAGGTGACGCACCTGGGGGAAGAGGCGGGGGCGGGGAGAGGCGGAGGTGTGCGCCCTAAAGGGCTTTTAAGGGTGGGGATTTTAGGGGAGGTCCCAGGGGAGGATCTCAATAGACTATTCATCCGCTGCCCAGGTGTGTCTTTCCGGGGGCATGGCCGCCGCTGATTGGCCAGCGCCGGGGCAGGGGTTAGTCACTGCAGCTGGTCCGCACGTCAGTCGCAGGCCGCTCCATCGAGTTTTGCTGCTTTTCTGGGCCTGGAGCTGAAACACAGCGGAGGCCTGGATGTTGTCTCTGGGGATTCATGCTTAAGGGGTGGCTGTAAACGGGACCGTGTGGGCGTCTTATGAAGTCACTCTTTGTCCCCTTGTTCCTCCTCCAGGGGGGTCCACACCACATGACCAGCGACATGCCAGGGGAGGAAAGGTCACTCTGGGGGTGAGGTCCTTGTTCTCCCAGTTTAGCCCGTTGCTAGGCCCCCGCGACTTTCTGCCCTGGCAACCTTCCATACCTGTGGCCCGAGGTCCTTGCTCTGCTCAGGTCTGTCTAACTGTCTACCATAGAGAAAGTTCTCTTTCATTTGCTTCGGTTTTGTTCTTGGGACCAGCCAATGAACTGACTGACAGGAGCCGCATCCACAGGAGTTAATTTGATGTTAATTGAATTTTTTTTTCCAATTAGATTTTTAGAGAGAGAGAGAAACACCGATTTATTCCACTTATTCACACACTTATTGGTTGGTATTTGCACGTGTCCTGACCGGGGATCGAACCCACAACCTCGGCGTACTAGGACGATGCTCTGGGGGAGCCGCCCGGCCAGGGCTGGTGTTAATGTTAATGTTTGTGTGCGTGGAGGCCTTCAGGGAAAAGAGGTGAAGACCCTGAACAGTGGGTAGACCGGGGGCTTACAGACTATTTTAACAAATGGAAATAAGTTGTGGAGAAGTGACAAGATGAAGGGAAAGGAGTTTGGACATCCAGGGACAGTCCACAGAGAGACTGAAACTATGTGGAGGAGAGCGGGAGAAGCAAAGGTTATTGGAGGAGGCTGGCTGGTCCAGACCTCCCCGCACCCGGGCTGACTTTCCATGTCAGGCAGAAGACTTGTTTCCTCTGCGCCCAGCTGTGGCTGGAAACCACCCCCCCCAGACGGAGATGATGCCCTGCTTTTAGGCAGGAAAGAAGGGGCCGAGAGCTGTCTGCCTCTGCTGCTCCTCATTGCCTTCAGCTAAAAATAACCGTGCGTCAAAAGTGGCGTCTTTTGGGATGATAAGTGATTGTACTGAGCTCTCACTGGTCCCCTTCAGTAAACCAGAGGAATGGGCAGTCCTGGCCGGTGTGGCTCCGGTAGTTGGAGTGTGGTCCCCGCACCGAAAGGTCGTGGGTTTGATGGTGGGGGCGCATGCCTAGGTTGCAGGTTGGGCCCTCAGTCGGGGTGCATACAGGAGGCAACAGATCGATGTGACTCTCACTACAACATTTCTCTCTCTCTCCCTTTCTCCCTCTCTCTCAAATCAATAAATGCATCCTCAGGTGAGAATTAAAAAAGAAAAAGAAGAGTGGTTAACCACCTAAGTTCTCTGCTCTGGGAAGTCCTGGCAGCCTGAACAGCCAGTCTGTCTGAGCATGCTCACTCTGAGATGGACTTGGCGGGGGGCGCAGTGCCAGGGTTCACGGGGGCAGCTGCCAAGGACGCCAAAGGGCAAGGCCGCTGGGGCCACGAGAAGGGGCTGGAAGCAGCTGCCTGCTCACCCACTTCCCCCACCGAAGCGGCAGAGCAGGACCCTCCAGGGACGAAAGAGCAAAGAGGCCGTTCTATGGAACTGGGAGGCTGAGTGGGGACAAAGGGCCGCACCTGCCGAGGGGCAGCCAGCAGGGCAGGGGGTGGTCCCTGGGGCCCGGGAGGGTGGTGTGAGGCAAGCAGGGGACAGCACCCCAGTCCCATGATGCCAGGGAAACAGGAGCAGGCTCAGGGAGGAGACAGGAAGTTCCTCCGTTTGGATGATGAGTTCACTCCTGCTTCTGGCTCTCCATGGAGCTACTGTCCCCGGGACCTGCCACCTGTGGTCTCAGACCCCCTGGGATGAAGCGGTTTGCCCCCACTTCCTGTTTATCAGCTCCTGCTCTCCCCTCCCGGATTCACACCAGCCACGCTTGCTGATCCTGCCCCGGTAAAGGAACCCCCCTTCCGCTGAGACCCCTGCACCTCTAAGGCTGACTGCTTCCTGCCTTGTCTTGGAAAAATGGGGAGAGTCCGTCTCTTCGCTCAGTTGGAAACTCCTCCAGGCCGGGCACCTGGTCGAACACACGTGTGTCAACCTGTTCCAGGGCCCGGCCCGATTCCTAACACCCCGTCGGTGCTTAATTAACATCCAGGGGAAAAAAGGGGCTCCTCTTACTTCCTCCTGCCCTCCCTCACCCTACAATCTCTGCAGAAACTGCCACGTCTTGTCCTGACCTGGAACTGCCTTCACGCGCAGCCACCCCAAGCGGGTGAGACTTGGCCCCGGGGAGGACCGGGAGAGCCGAGGAGGCCGGGGGTGGCCCCACCTGCGGGGTGGGCACTGGGGAGAAGGCTCCTGCACGATGCTTCTCATCCCTGCTGCCTCTTGGCTTGTTTGTTTTGTAGTTTTTTTAAAGGATTTAATTTAGTTATTTTTAGGGAGAGGGGAAGAAGAGAAGGAGAGAAACATCAGTGTGTGGTTGTCTCTTACGCGCCCCCAACTGGGGACCTGGCCCACAACCCAGGCCTGTGCCCTGACTGGGAATCGAACTGGCGACCTTTTGGTCCACAGGCCGGCGCTCAGTCCACTGAGCCTCACCAGCCAGGGCTGCTTTTGTTTTGCCTACTGTCTGTTTCTGGCTCTTCTAACCATGTTATTCTTGGTGTCCCTAGTGCTGTGGCCCCTTCAGGGGCGCTCCACCTCGGGAGGAGAGGGGACATGAATTGGGACCTCGCCCCGGCTGGCCTGCTCTTCATTCTTTACATCCATGCTTATGGAGCCCCTCGCGCGGGCCAAGCACGGTTGTGGGTGTGGGGACCCAGCCGTCAACAAGATAGGCAGATACCCCAGGTTGTGGCATCCAGCAGCATCCCGTCCCTCCACCCCCCTGCCCCAGGGGGGGCTAGGACTTCTGACAAAGGTCAGAGGCCACCAAAGGCATTGAACAAATGCGTTGCCAGGTCCAACCTGGTTTCAGAGGTGATGGGTGGTGGGAACGAAGTCCCGCTCCACTCACCTCTGGCGTCCGCCCGGGACCCTCTTCCTCCCCAAGGTGTATGAGCTGAACGGGGCGACCCACGACCAGGAGTGGGCGGTGAGGACCTACAGAGACGTGGCTTCTGTGTTTGCGAAAACACATCCTGGGTTTCTTGGAATCAAAATCATTTATTCAGATAACAGGTGAGGGAGAACCCACTGAAATGGAGAGAGTGGGAGCGGGGGGTGTGGGCAGAGCCCCCGGCTGGGTTGGGGGGGCCTGGGCGCCGGAGACCCCTGGGCTGGGCGGTGCACTGGGCGTGAGAGCAGGCCATTGCTGACGACCCTGCTAGTCCGGGTCTTTCCACCCCGACTGAAGCAGAAACCGGGCCGTTTTCCAGGCAGTGACTCTAGGCTGTGGTCCCACCTCTGCCTGGATGTTGGCATGATGGGCCCCCTTCCTTGTTTTAATTTGCCACCGGGCTTCTGCCTGAAGTCAGAACTGGGACGTGTTGGCTGCGTGTGAGGCCTGGATTGGTGGCCGGGCCTGAGTGACAGCGGCCTCAGCACCTGGGTGTGGAGACCCTGCAGTGGCCTGGGGGTGAAAGAAGGACCCGCGTTTGCCCTGAGCAAGTGCAGATGCCTTAGAACTTAATGTTCTCCCCAGCCTCCCCCCAGTGGGCACTCGGCCCTCCTGTCAGGGAGCAGCCAGTCTGAGGGCTGTGCCCGTCCAGGGCTGGCTGGAGACACGGGGCAGAGCCAGATGGGGTCACACCCACGCATCAGGGGCAGGGCTCAGGAGGATGGTCAGACCCCCAGGAGCCCCCGCCCCGCCCCGTCAGGGCTCAGGGCCATCGGGGCTGCACCTGTGTGCTGGTCACCAGGCAGCAGCTGCAGGACGGGCGGCCTGGGGGCCAGCGCAGGGGGGTGTCCGCACCAGCTGCGGTGAGAAGGTGGGCAGGTGGGGAGCGACCCCAGGCGCCCGGGCTGAGCACTGACACCGGTGAGCCGGCCGCCAGGCAGAACCACCCCCAGCCCAGGTTGTGTTGGCCTCTCCGGCCGGCAGGCCACCTGCCCATCCCCACGCTGGGCCTGACTGGGCTGGCTCAAGGCTTAGCCGGGTGGTCCTGCAGTTCCTGGCCCTGCTGATGGTTTCAGAGCGGGAGGACGGCCGCTGCCGGAGGACCTGGCAGGGACTTGGGTGACCTGCAGCATTTCACCGGTGACCAGCGGACCGAGAGCGGGCTTCTGTCCTGCACCCACTTCCAGCACCCAGCCTCTTCGGGGCGCAGGACCAGTTTGGGACAAGGCCACGTTGCTTTACCCACACGAACAGTGACACTTGTCTCCTGGGTCCCCCATCTTCGCCTGCTTCTCACACCCTGTGGGTCCCTCTGCAGCCGGCCAGAGTCCTGGGCAGGGACGGACCCGGGGGAAATTCTCTCAGCTGTAGCCACTTCAAGGGGTCAAAGGGCCCTCCTGGGGTGGCCACAGGGCAGTGGCCGCGGAACACCCTGGACTGGACAAGATGACCAGCCGCCGGAGCTGCCAGGGCCCCCGGCTCCCTCAGCCCCACGTCACGCTGTCCTGTCTGTCTCTCACAGATCCAAAAACGTGTCCCTCATCGCGAAATCCGTCCAGATGGCCATGAAGCTTCGGACTGAGTTCCCAGGGACGGTGGCGGGGTTTGACCTGGTAACTGTCTGGGCAGCAGGGCGGTGCCTGCAGGCTCGCTGGGACGGGCACAGTCCCCAGAGAAGGGAGCGCACGGGAGGCCCAGGTCCCGGGATCAGGAGGGACTCGGGGAGCAGGGCAGTGGTGCCGGGTGGGCTTGGTCCCGTCTCCCCGCCTGCTGCCCCTGTTCAGAGCCGGGGCTGCTCTTGTCCTCTCTCCTCCAGTCACTCAGGCAGACAACCCCCCCCCCCACGCCCCAATCAAAGCCTCAGCCTGATGCTACCAGCCAGGCCTCACTTCCCCCGAGGACTTGTTGCTGAGTTAATTCAGGCTCAGACGCCTTCTTACAGAGTCTGCGCATTTTCCTGGAGACTTTGCTGAAGTAGCAGCTCGCAGACCAGCCGCAGCCCCAGGGGGCGGATTTCAAGGGATCAGCTTTTCTGGACCACAGATGTCCATCCCCCTGGGGCCTCAGGGAGGTGGAGAGGGGGCTCCAGGCTCCGCTGTCCAGAAAGGGGACAGAAGTCCCTCCCATCTTGGCTTTTACCTCCACGTGCAGTGCGGCAAAGGAGCCTCAGCCAGTGCAGAGCTCCTGGAAGAGTCCGTCCAGGACTGGAATGGACAAGTCCTCGTGGGAAACCGGGGTGCAGGTGGCTCCCGTTCAAGGGGTCCATTGCAGGCTCCGTTTCTTTCACGCCTACACGCCATCCTACCGCATCAACTACCCACGTTTGCTTTCTTTATAAAAACAAGTTAAATTTGGGCTCAGAGGGAGGTGTCCCTCTCCCCAGTGGTGCTCTTACCGCCTGCACACAGCCGCAAAGCCCTGGACGTGCAGGGTGTCCTGGGCCGTGGTTTGGGGGTAGCTGCTCTTCCCGTGAGTTACCGTGGAGTCAATTGAGTGGAAGAGGGGCGCTGCCAGGACGCTGACCCCACCCCCACCCCGTCCCAGGAATGGCTGGCGAACTGTGTCCTGAGACCTGCCCAGTGCAGGCTCCGCCGCCCTGCTCCCCACTCTCTCTCGGTCCCCTTGGCTCTCAGCCTCGGCCTCTGTGTTCTCTCTCTGTCTCCCTGTCTTCCTGTCTCAGCCTCGGCCTCTCTTGCTCCCCCTCCGTCACTGTTCCTTCCCCACAAGGAGCTCAGGGCGGAGCACAAGGCGCTTGGGAGGGGGTGGGAAAAGACAAGATGGGAAGGAGTTAGGGGAAAGTCTTGGGGGCAAGAATGCACCCTTTTTTCTGTCCTGCTTCTGCAGCTGGGTGACCAAGTCCTCAAACCACAGGGGCGGGGTCTGGGGCAGGGCGTCCCCAGGCCGCAGGGGCCCCCTCAGCGAAGCGAGCCCCGGACCACGCAGGCGGCCCCACAGCCTCCTCTCTGTCCTGCAGGTGGGGCGCGAGGACACTGGCCACCCCTTGTCCTACTACAGGGAGGCGCTGATGATTCCTGCCTCGCAAGGCTTTAGGCTGCCCTACTTTTTTCATGCCGGAGAGACAGGTAAGCCATGGAGAGACGAGGACCGGGGACAGAGGAGGCGGCAGATGGGAGGGGTGCCCACAGGTCACTGGCACCTGTCCATGCCCCGTTTCACCCTGACAGCAGATTAGACCCCGGAGGGGCAACAGCAGTACTAACAGCAGAGCCGGACGCTTTCTGTACGTGGTCTCAGTCTCACCCCCGTCCTCATTTTATAGACAAAGAGCGCAAGGCCCCGAACATGTACAAGGGAAGGTCGCGGAGCCTGAACGTGAGCCTGTTACGGTAGCCTCCACTTTATGATGCGTGACCAGTGCCTGAGAGGTTAATGCGCCTTCCCCAAGTCACGCCCTGTGAGCGACCCGCCCTGGCACCCAGGGGCCCTGTCCACACGCATAGATGCAGAGGAGGACACCCTGCGTGGTCCGGGTGGTCTGGCCACTGTGGCTTCTGAAATGCCCCAAGCTCAGCACACCCCCTCCACCCTCCCCGAGCTCAATACGAGAGCTCGGTCACCTCTCAGGTGCTGCCACATTCCAATTCTTAAAGTGTGGGAACGCTGAGCAAAAGGAGCCCCAGATCATGGCTGCCATTTCAGATCAAAGGGAACATCTGAGGGGCATGGACCAGGAGGGAAGGTCGCTGCTGGGCTCCTGGTGGCCTTGGGTCCTGGCCACCGGCCACCTCAGAGGAGTAGAGGCAGGAGAGAGCAGTGGGGAGCTGGAGTTCACAGCCAGGCTTGCTTTATCACACCATTTCTCAGCGGAAAGGCCTCTTTTCCCCAACATTTCCAGTCCCCATGGATCACAGCTGTCCTAAGAGGCTTAAAGACCTGTTTGCAGGGAAGGGGGCGGGGCTTGCTAACCCTGAAGAGCTTGTGGTCTCGTTGGGAGAATCCATCCCACCTGTGTGACATCATCCCGACGCTGTAATGCAGGGTCCGACCAAGTGCTGAGAGCTGTGGCCCTCAGAGAAGATGCTGCCAGGACCTGGGTATTTAATACCCGGGAGGAATGGGTGCCCCTCCCTTTTGAAAGAAGATATATCTTTGAAAAGTACTAGACAGGAAACCAGTGAAAACCTACCCAAAAGCACACACCCTATTCAGCAATGGGAGGGTGTTGTTTTTTGTTTGTTTTTTGGTTTTATTCCTCACAGAAAAGTGCAATTTTTATACTTTACACATGGACCAACTAGGATGCCTCTGGCTGCCAGGAATGGAATGCACACATTCAGTGGGCTTCACAATGAGCCCCTCTGTTATCTCACATAATAAGCGATGCCCACTGTCCTGGGATCTCACCTTCCCCAGTTGTGGGATGCTGAAGTAACCTGTAGGTGTGACCACCTCCCACCAGTGAAGCACAAAAGAGATGTTTCCTTCAGGAAAGGAAGCCCCAGAGGCTCCTCACCCATAAGCCCGCAGGCCAGCCTTGGGGCTCTCCTAGCTGCAAGGGTAGTGGGGCAGGTCAGGACCTTCTCACCCTCTAAAGCAGGCCTGGCCGCATGGCAGGCACCATGGGGATGCTGGGACGGAGGCAGCCAACATCCCCGCTGAAGTGTGCAACATATTTTTGTAAAGATTATAAACATGGAATTCCCAGAAAATAGCTCTGGAAACAACCCAAGCACGGGAAGAAAGAATATGGACTGTGGGGTCACACACACCAAGGTGTGAAACCCAAGTTTGCTGCTGAGTACCTTGTTCAATCCATAAAGCCCATGTCGGTTTTAAATTCCCCATCTGCATACATACACATATTTATACATACATACATGCATATAATACATATATACATACATTCATACACATATTCCTAAAACAAAGACATGCCATAACTCTCTTGAACATTGTTATAAAATATGGACTTCTGGCCAAGATGAAGGCCCAGTGCAGACACGCTGCATCTCCCTCCACAACTAAGAAGGAATACACCTACGTCAAAACTAGAAACAACCAGAAGTTACAGAAAATCAAACTGCATGGAAGTCCAGCAAACAAAGATATAAAGAAGAAATACTCATCCAGACAGGCAGGAGGGGCAGAGCAGGGGCGGAGAGGACGTGGTGTAGTGGTGACAGCAGCGGCAGACTGGCAGAAAGCACAGTCACACCTTTGAAAAAGTCAGGAGGGACACCTGGGGAGCGCTCCCAGCTCCTCACCAGACCACACAGCTCATGGTCCCAGCACCAGGGAAAATCAGGCCTCATTGCTTCTGACTGTGCAAACCAGTGGGGGTTGGGGTGGAGGCAGAAACTCCTGGTCTCTCAGAAGTCTGCTTGTTTAAAGGGACCCCACGGTCTTAGAACGTCCACAGACCAACCCACTCTGGGAGCAACGGCCAGGGCAGCAGCTAGAGAGGCGCCAGTCCCATACGGAAGAGGGAGAAGTGCCTGGAAAAGGGGCGAGTGCTGAGCAAGCAGCATTGTTTCCTCTCAGGCCCCTCCCCCCCACACAGCGCCACAACGTGGTGAAACGGTTCGCCCTGCACTGACGAATACCTAAGGCTCCGCCCCTTACAATGTAACAGGAGTGACAGCTCTCCCTAAGACACAGAGGGAAACAAACACAGGATTCTGTCCAGATGAGGAGACAGAGAAGTATGGCCCAAAAGGGGGAACGGATCAAAGTTCCAGTGGGAGAACTAAGCGACAAGGAGACAGCCAACCTAACAGATGAGGAGATAGCCAACCTAACCGACGCAGAATTCAAAACACTGGTGATAAAGATGCTCACAGGCTTGACAGATATTCTTGAGTACGGCAAACACAGAAGGGCAGAAGTGAAGTTTATGCTAAGTGAAATGAAGGAAAATCCACACAAAACCAATGGTGAAGGGAAGAAAACTGGGGTTCAAATCAATGATTTGGAACATAAGGAAGAAAACAACAGTCAACCAGTACAGAATGAGGAAACAAGAATTGAAAAAAATGAGGAGAGGCTTGGGAACCTCTGGGACAACTTTAAATGTGCCAACATCCGAACCAGAGGGGTGTCAGAAGAGAAAGAGCAAGAAATGGAAAACTTATGTGAAAAGAAAATGGAGGAAAAATTCCCAAATTTGGTGAAGGAAAAAGACATACAAGTCCAGGAAGCATGGACAGTCCCGGATGAGCTGGACCCAGAGGGGACCACACCAAGACACATCATCATTAAAATGCCAAAGGTGAAAGATAGAGAATCCTAAAAGCAGCAAGAGAGAAGTGGAGAGTTACATACAAAGGGGTGCCTGTAAGACTCTCAGCTGATTTCTCAAAAGACACTTTGCAGGCAAGAAGGGACTGGCAAGAAGTATTCAATATGATGAAAAGCAAGGACTTCTATCCAGCAAAGCTATTACTTAGAATGGAAGGGCAGATGAAGTCCTTCCCAGACAAGGTAAAGCTAAAGGAGTTCATCATCACCAAGCCATTATTACATGAAATGTCAAAGGGACTTACTTAAGAAAAAGATCAAAACTATGAACACTAGAATGACAACAAACTCACAAGCATCAACAACTGAATCTAAAAAATAAAAACAAAATCCGACTAAGCAAACCAGAACAGGAACAGAATCATAGGTATGGGGATAATCTGGAGGGTTATCAGCTGGGAGGGGAAGGGGGAGAAATGGGGACATGGTGCAGGGATTAAGAAGCATAATCAGTTGGTAAGAAATAGGGGGAAGTTAAGAATAATATAGGAAAGGGTGAAGCCAAGGGACTTACATGTACAACCCATGGACATGAACTAAGGGGGGTGGGATTGCTGGAGGGAAGGGCGGGTACTGGGCAGAAGGGAGCAAAGGGGGGAGAAATTGGAACTACTGTAACAACATCATCAATAAAATAATCTTTAAAAAAGAAAAAAGAAAATGTGTGTTTATCTGTGTTCATGTTCACCCACCTTCCTTTTCTTCCTGGGGGGAGGGGTCTGGAGTCTTCCTCTGAGGATGACCTGCGGGTCAAGTCCATCGTGATAAAGACTCCCCCTTTCTCCACAGACTGGCAGGGCACCGCTGTCGACGGAAACCTTCTGGATGCCCTAATACTGAACTCCACCAGGTTCGGCCATGGATTCGCTTTGACCAAACACCCAGCAGTCTGGACTGACTCACAGAAGAAGGACATCCCTGTAGAAGTCTGTCCCATCTCCAATCAGGTAAGTGTGACCCAGGGGGCCACCCAATGCGACCTCCTCCCCAGCCCCAGTCTCTGCTCTAACTCCCAGGCTTCCTCCGGGATGATTCTCCCTCCTGAGCTCACTTGTCTCCTGGGTTCCACCCCTCCCACCCCAGTCTAGTGAAGTCATTTAGGAAGGGCCCTTCCCTAAACCGTTCATGATAGTGAGGGTCCCCGGCGGGCTGGGATTTGGGGCAGAGCTGTGGACAAAGCTGAAGGGACACTGGGGCAGCCAGGGAGGTGGCTGGGGCCGCGGGCGCCGCTGCTCCCTCAGCCGCGTGGGTGCTTTGTGAACCCGCCCGTCTTGCTTACGCGCTGCTGAGCGGGATGAGCAAACAGATGCCTGTGGTGGGCACGAAACTGGGAGAAGGTCGGGAGAGCTTGAGGACTGGCTCTTGTCCCCATGGTAGCACTTTGCCCAGAGGTGACCCAATGCTCAGAAGCGCAACGGGGCGAAGACAGAAAGACAGAAGCTCGCGGTGCTTCCCGGTCACCGTTTGTCCTTCCCCGTGGCCTCCTCCTGCGCAGGTTCTGAAACTGGTGTCGGACTTGAGGAACCACCCCGCAGCTGTTCTCATGGCGACGGGGCACCCCATGGTGATCAGCTCGGACGACCCAGCCGTCTTCGGTGCCAAAGGCTTGTCCTATGATTTCTATGAGGCCTTCATGGGCATCGGCGGGATGCAGGCTGACCTGAGGACCCTCAAGCAGCTGGCCATGAACTCCATCAAGTGAGTGGCCTGGGTGCCTCAGACCCTGTACCCCTGCCCGCCCTCTTCCACCCCACAGCCCTGTTCACTCCCCGCAGAGGTTCCGGGCAGAAGCCTGGAAGGTCTCTGAATTTCCTCCACATTGTCTCTGTTCCGTTACCGCTCTGGGACTGGGGAAGACTAAGAGTCCTGCCCTGCCTCCCACCCCCTTCCCTGGGGCTGACTTGGGACCCTCTCCTCCTGCAGGTACAGCGCCCTGCTGGACACAGAGAAAAAGGCCGCCATGGAAACCTGGGCAGAGAAGTGGGATGAGTTTGTCGCCGACCTGGCCCGGAGGCCGGAGCGAGGAGACAGCCCTGCGTGACCCCAGCCTCGGATGCCTGCCACCAGCTGCCTCCCCTTTCAGGGATTCCTGAATCTTTGCCAGTGTGCTCTCCACCCCCATTTCTTAATAAAAGATGGCCGTGGGAAGATTAGCAAAGGCCTCTGTCTTGTTTAACGTCTCAGAAACAGTTGATCAATTGAGCCCGCGTTTTTGAAGTATTTTTCCTCTCTCAGCCTCGGGGACATCGGCGCTGCTGGTTTTCTCCTTTTTCTCTGGCCATTGCGCCGAGGTCCCTTTCCACGTCTCTCTGTCTGATTCCCCAGTTTATTGATTCACGGAGGCCCCAGGAACCTCAGAAACCTACTATGTGCAATCCTGAAGGCTCAGTCTCGTCCCTTTCCATCTTTTCCTGGTTTTTCCCCATCTTAATCAATGGCACTTCCATCCCTTCCACCCAGGAGCTCAAAGTTTCAGTGAAATTCTTGACCCTGCTCCGTCTCTGCTCCCTGACCAAGCGCCTCTCCGTCTCTGCTACCGCCATCGGCTCAGTTCAAGCCGAGCCGCTGTCTGTCCCCTCCGGATTATGACAACGGCCTTCTAATTGATCTCCCCTTTCTTCTCTTTGCTTTTTCCAATTCATTTTTCACAAAACGATGGCTTTTAAAAAGTTAAATTAACTCAGCCCTTGGCTCCACGGGTTGGAACACCGAGTACACCTCAAGGCTGTGGGTCTGATCCCCGGCTGGGGCGTGTACGGGAGGCAACTGATCGATGTTTCTCTCTCATATCTATGTTTTGTGCTCTCTCTCTGCAGAATCAATAAATACAATAGAAAAAAATTAATTTAAGTGGATTCAAGTTACAACTCAGTGCACTTAGAAAACTGAGGTGTCCCAACAGGGCCTCCTGTTGACTCGGCATCCCCTCCAGTGGCCTCCGACCCAGGACCCCCGCTGCGCCAGGCTCTGGCCACACCGGGCCTCTGTCCCTCAGCTGGCCCCGCCGCTGTCCCGAGCCAGGTCTCCTCTCGCTGCCTCTGCCCGGCCGGTTCTCGTTCTCCACGTGGGTCTAACGGCTGGTCGTCTCTCGGATTTCAGGTTTCCGAGGACTGTCTCAGACAGGGTCCCCACATTCCCCGGCCCAGTAGCTTCTCTCGTGCCGCCTTGTGTGTTTCCTTCCTGACTTACCACAGTTCGTAATTTCACGTTTATTTCTGGGGTCCCAGCCTCCCTCCCACCAGCCTGGATGCTCCGTGTGAGCACACACTCACGATGTTCCGCGTGTGCTGTGAACCCGGGGACCTCGGGGCCCTCAGTGGACGACGGAGCGCAGGGGCATAACCTGCAGGCCCTTGGCGGGGGGCTGAGACGGGAGGGAGCAGGGCAGCCTCCCCAAACGGCCTGCCGAGTTTTCCAAGCTGGCCACAACGGGGTCCAGGACCCCAAAGTGCCCCCTCTCCCACGGCCAGGAGGCGGAAGGGCTGATGCTGCCCCTGCTTCCCGCAGGAACCGGCCACTTAGGGACGGGGTGTCCATACAGCACAGACCGTGTCTCCAGGCCGAGGCTAAGTCAGCGCACGGGACCCTAAGCAGGTTCCCGAAAGATACTTCACGCGCCGCTCGCACAGCGAAATAGCCACGTCCTCGGAACAGCACAGCCCGCGTTGTCCCGCCCCGGGAGGGACAGCGCTGTCCCCACGCGCCAGTCCGGGCAGCCGCAGCCCCTCCGACGGCAGCGCCCTGACCGCCGCCGCCCGCGGGCCGGCCGGCTCACACCCGCGCGCCCGGCCGACCCCTCCCGGGACCGCGGGCGGGCTCCCGGCCCCGGAAACGGCCTCGGTTTCCTGTCCCCACGCCGCCTCCGCCCCCCGCCGAGACCTCCGCCCCGAGCCTTCCCTTTG
Organism: Furipterus horrens; assembly: GCF_987537825.1. NCBI lineage: Eukaryota > Metazoa > Chordata > Mammalia > Chiroptera > Furipteridae > Furipterus > Furipterus horrens. The sequence goes on from NW_028327182.1 coordinate 533,287, forward strand.
TCCAGGGCCCCGCCCCCGCCCCGGCCCCGCCCCCAGCCCCAGCCCCTCCTGCGGGCGGCGGCGCCCTCCCGGGCCCAGGGGCTGCCATTTAGCGGGAACCGGCCGACGCACGAGCCTGCGGAAAGCAAATGGCGAGGAGAGGGCGACGGGGCTGGCGGGAAGGACCCCTCCCCCGCGAGGGCGCCTCCGGGGCGGCACCTGCGGGCGGGCGGGGCGCTGCTGACCCCTGGCGGCCGCGCCGCGCTCCGACGGCTTCCCGCGCGCTCTGCTGTCGCCTGCGGCCACTCCGGGCAACGACACTCACGACACTCAGGGGTCATCCCTCCTGATTGCGGACCGTCGTGTCTGCTGCACCCCGTTAGAGGGCGTGGTGCAGGGTGGGGGAGCAGCGCCGCCACGGGTTTCAGGTTTTATTATATTGAAATAAACATGTTAAGTAGCTGTACAATCCTGCCTAGGCCCAGAAGAAAAAAATAAAAATAAATAAATAAATAAATAAATAAAGTAGCTGTCGTCGTCGTCGGCAGCCGTCCGTCTCGAGAGACGATGGTGTAGCTTCTTAAGAGTCTATCTGCACCGCCGAGAATGGCTGTGCAGTCCGACTCGGGAGTGACATGGTATCTGTCTCCTCCCGTGTTGAATCGACATCTTGCGATGACGCTGGAGTGTCCTCTCCAGTGAAGCTGAAGCTACAGAGCCTGGGCAGGGTGATATGGAGGGTCTGCTGTTGCCCATGCAGCAGACCCCCCCTCTCTTCGCAGCTGAAGGGTCCAAGGGAAAGACGGAGTCAATACAGCTTGGCTTCAGGTGCGCCGCAGGAGTTGCCGGTGTTGACTACAACGTCAAACCGCCTTAGGGACTCCGGCTCCGGATTTTCTGTCGGGGTTTACTCCCTTAGCCTTTCCCCTGAAGAGGTATGCCGCAAGGCAGCGGAGGTTTTTTTTGGAGTCAGAGTTTTCCTTCTCTGAAAGTAGCTGTACAATCACACTAAAAAAATGTTTTTAAAAAGAGAAAAACGATACATTGGAAAGTCTTCCGTCCACCCCTACATCCTCCTGTCCTCCTTCCCACCCCGCCCAATTTTCCCACGACGTCTCAGTTTCTGTGTTTCTTGATGCAAAATAAATGAATAAAAATATATTGTTTTCCCCTTTCTGATTTAACAGACAGCAACTTATCCATGCCGCTCTGTTCTTTTTATTTAATAATATTGTCCTAGGGATCTTTCCATTTTAGTACACAAAGTACTTCTTTTTTTCTAACTGGGAACACACTCTAGTTTAATTCACAAGGCCCCTGGGTTGTTTTCAAATATGCTTTTATATACGTTTTTTATTTTATTTTATTATACTTTTAATTTAATTTTATTTTATTAATTTTTATCCTGACCCAGGGACACGCTCACTGATCTTAGAGGGGGGGTTCGGCTCAGGAGCGCTGTCAGTGTGGAGAGCAGGACCAATAAAATGGCACCGGTCCGATCAAGGTAGGACAAAGTTTAGAAAACAAAACGGCATCACTCATGTCCACCAAGAGCGCTGCCAGTGAGCCTGACACTTTGGTCGGAGAAGGAACGACCTAAGTCACGCCAGGCGCCCTGCCGAATGCCTGCCAGGGCGGCACACGCACGACACCGGCGCACAGACGCGTCCGCAGAGAGCGCACACCACGGTCACAGCGCGGGGGGCTCCTGGCCCGCAGCGCAGCTCCATGGGGAGCCAAGAATGTGGGGACCATGGAGGTGGACTTCCGAGCCGCCGCCGGACGCCGCTCCACGCTGCCCTGGGCCCCGCGCAGCCGGAGGGAGGCTGTGCCGACCGAGCTGGGAACCCGCCCGCAGCCTGCGACGCCCGCGCGCCCACGCTGTCCGCGGACCTGGGACGGAGACTCCGGGCGTCGGGTTCGTGAACCGCCCCACTGATTGTCGCGCGGCGACTGCGTCTGATATTACAGAGCGAAAGGTTTTACTGTCACGTGGACGTCCTCTCTCGGGTGACCCTGCATGTCACGAAAGCTGAGTTTGAGCAACAGCTCCCGGGGCTCTCGCCTCGTCCCTCGCCGCTGCCCAGCAGACTCTGCCCGGCGACCTTCTCCCCCGGGCCGGCGGTGCGCGCTCACCTCTAGGAAAGACCCTAACGCGACCCTCCTCGTGAGGTGCAGGTCGTACCGAGGGTGCTCGACGGTCATACTTGCCAGGAGCCTCCTCCCTACCCGTCAGGAGCGGGGCGAGGCTGCACCTGTGTGCTGGTCACCAGGCGGCAGCTGGCAGGACGGGCGCCCTGGCTCTGCTCAGGGGCTCCCTGGGGGCCAGCGCAGGAGGGCGTTAGCGCCGGCTGCAGGGTCCCCACCGGGCTCTGCGGGGAGAAAGTGGTCACGTGGGGCGCGCGAACTTAAGCTCCCGGAACTGAGCCTCTCCGCTGCCCCGCGCGTAGCCCAGGTCCGGGCCTCGCACGCGGGACTACAACTCCCGAGAGGCCGCGGGCGCCGCCGGCAGCTGATTGGCTGCACGGCGGGGGCGGCCGCGGGCCACGCAGGCGCAGTGCTCGCAGGCGGCGGCCAGATGGCTGTTCTGGGCGTCTTCTCGGCGGTCCGTGCGGCGCCCGGGCTTTGGCGGCGGGTGGCGCACGCGGCCGCGAGGTTCCGGGGCCCATTCCCCGGAAGGGGGTACGCTGTGGGCCCCGCGCAGGTGAGGGCCGCGCAGGGAAGGCGGTCCGCGGGGCTTGCGGTGCGGCCGGAGCGCCCGGCCTCCAGGGAAATGGCCGTGATTGGGCAACTGGCTGCGGGTGCGCTTGGTTCTGGCCTTAAGCACGAGGGTCCCCCGTGCGCCCTGCCTCCCCGACGCGGGCCCTTGGGTGCGTGTTAGGCCGGGAGGAAAGTGACCCGGGCTGGAGCAGGAACACAGCACCCAACACGCGCCCCAGGAGCGTCTGGTGGCCTCTCGCCGATCTTGGTCCCTAAAGTCCCCGGCGCTATCCGCCTTCCGGTTTCTTCTGCGATCCATGATGAGCACTTTTGGGTTATGATTTCCAAAAGCTTGGAAAGAGATCTCGCGGCTCGTGATAGGCTGCTCTCAGCAGCTGCACCTGCAAGGGAAAGCCGGAGACGAATGTGGGGTTTGTTGGGGGGTAGAGGGGGACGAGGGCGGCTTTTGACTTGACTGTGGGTCTCCTTGGAATGAGCAGCTGTTAGGTCGGGGGGTGGGGAGAGGGAGGGAGACCCACGCAGGGTCCTGCGGTGATTGATCGCTAACTCTATGAACCTGGGAGGCAGGTATGAGCCGGATGTCAGTGAAGAAGCTGAAGTTTGGAGTCACGTTTTTCACAACTCTGTAAAGGCCACGCACCACGTGCCAGGACTCAGCTAGGCAGTCCTGTCTTCCATCGTGTGCCCCCTGAGCCATGTTGCTGCTAAATCCACAATTTCTTTGTGCAACAGTGAGAATGCCATGCATTTATACGGTTGTATTTTACGGCAGCTGTTTATCTAAAAAACACACAGTACTTTGTGCAAGGCCCTATTCTAAGTACTTCACAAGTCCATCATTAACCCATATAATTTCCATAACAACTCCACGAGTGAGTCCTAGCTCACAGTGAGGCTAAGCAACTTGCCCAAGAGCACCCAGCTGCACGTGCCCGGGGGTCAGGTGGCCGGGTGCCTGGATTGTGGCTCTGAATAGCTTCCTCATCGACGTCACCATCTTGCCGATGCAGCAGCTGAGATGCTAAGACATGCACTGGCAGGGCACTTGAGCTAAAAGTGCCCAAGCCGGAAACTAAGAATGATTGATAAGAGGACTGGAAACCACGAGGGCATGAGTATAAAGAATAGTGGCCATCTTTATAATCATTGTGTTGATGCCAGCGACTTTGTGGGCCCTGAGGTATCTCGGAGTGACTTTTCTGATCACGTGGGAAAGGGGAAGGGAGGAAGGAAATGCATCAGAGAATTCGAGTTGCCTCCTGCCTGCACCGTTTACTGGCTGTTGGACCTGAGGCAGACACTCAGCTCTCTAAGCTCAGTTTCCTAACATGTAGTCGGGGGGCAGAGGGAGGGGGGAATCTTACTTATCACCCTGCAGTGTTTCTGCGAGAATGTGTGTATGTTTTTTTGTGATAAGCGGGGAGTACTTTCCACAGTGACTGGCATGTAGTAACTTATCTCAAATGTGGAAGTGATTGGAGGAGACAGTGAAATGGGCTGTTTTAATGCTGCTGTTGTCTTAAAGGATTTTATTTATTTTCAGAGAGGGGGGAGGGAGGGAGAAAGAGGGAGAGAAAGAGAAACATCAATGTGTGGTTGTCTCTTGCACATCCCCAACACCTGGCCCGCAACCCAGGTAGGTGCCCTGACTGGGAATCAAACCTGTGACCTTTTGGTTTGTGGGAGGACGCTCCAACCAACTGAGCCCCACCAGCCAGGGCTGTCTCTAGTATTTTGTTTTTAAAAAAATTTTTTGAAACTGTGTGTGGTTATAATAAAATTTAAAACATGGTATGAAGGCTATTGTAACAGGTTAAAATGTTTGTATGTCAAGCAAAAAGGACAAGATGAAAAACTGCACATAGAAAGTGTAGCTGCAGCTGCATATGACAATGAAGAGAGGTGAAAATATTAACCGGTTGTGTTAAAGTGCAGGGATTACGTGCTGAATGTCTATTTTCCAATTTAAAAATGTCTCTTAATTATGGAAAAATGATTTTTAACAAAGTAGTTAGGTGCTTAATCACAGATGAGTCCTGCTTCTGTGGCTTAGTTGGTTGGGTGTCATCCCACAAAGCGGAAGGTCACCGGTTCGATCCCCAGTCAGGGCACAGACCAGGGTTATGGGTTTGGTCCCGGGTGTCAGAGGTAACTGATGAAAGCTTTTCTCTCACATCTATGTTTTTCTCCGTCTCTTTCTTCCTTCCCCTCTCTCTGAAAATAAGTAAATCAAATCTTTAAAAATATATACATATATACATGTGAAAAGGACTCCTTTGTTGTAGACAGATGGCCCCATCAGAAGTCCCACATCCCGCTTTGTGCTTCAGGCCTGCGCCCCCCAGGAACGACGCGGAGCCCCTCTCTCTGAGGGCCGCGTCCTCCCTCCCCTCTGCCTTGTGACTCGGGCCCTGGTGGCCCTTCTCCCTCTGCAGAGCCCGCCTGCTTTTGGGTTCCTGCTGGATATCGACGGAGTGCTGGTGCGGGGCCACAGAGTGATCCCCGCCGCTCTGGAAGCCTTCCGCAGGCTGCTGGATACCCGGGGGCAGCTGCGGGTGCCTGTGGTCTTCGTCACAAACGCTGGGAACATCTCACAGCACGGCAAAGCCCAGGAGCTGTCAGCCCTGCTGGGCTTCGAGGTAAGCAGGTGGCCGGAGACACGGGAACCCACAACCCTGCTTCCCACTCCCACTCTGATGGGGCGTTTCCCCGGGGGGGTCTTGGAGCAAAGGGTGGATAAGCCCGAGGGCATGGCTGGGGGTTTCAGTACAGTACAGACCTTTCAACACTGCTGGAAAAATAATGTGACGTTCCAGCCCAGCCTTGGGAGTCAAGACCTCACCTACAGGGTCACTTTCTTTGCATGCTGAGCGCAAAAATCTGCCCACCGTTCAGCCTACAGTCTTGGTGCCCATTTCTGTACTGGGCATCAGGGTCGTCTCTTTTGACTTGTCCACCCCTAGAGAGCATTTTTCTAAACCTCCGTATGCCAGCGGGAGTCCCATAAATAAGACGCACACATGGGAGTCCCTCCTCGCCCACTTGCGACTGCAGGCACGCCCTGGCGTGATGCAATGCTGCTTCCGTGCTGAGGGCGGACGTAGCTTTGTCACCAAGCCTATGAATAAAGGGGCTGGTGGCGGGTGGCCGTGCATGAGGCTGAGTGCAGGGAGCAAAGGCACAGAATGGTTCCCTTCTGTGGCTCCAGACAGCATTTCACTTTGAGGAAAGACTGCCTTGTCATAGCATAAACGTTAGAAAGCTCAGTCTTTAGATGGAACTGAGGACAAGGTTAGAGGCAGGTGCTGGGACAGTGACCAAGAACATGGGCGTGACCCCCTGCTTCCCGCAGGGCGCGGAGCAGGGCCGCATGGGTGAGCGTCAGAACCGCGGCCGGCAGCACATTCCACGTGCTCATTTGGCGGGGCCAGAGCTCCCACACCTGCCTGGATCGTTTCCAGGAGCTGGGAGGGGGCTTTCCCCACATCTTTTTCTGGGCAGTTCTCTTCCTTCCTAGGTGAAGACACTGCCACTTCTGTCCCTTGACTTGCTCTCAGCTGTGTGTCTCGCTCTTCTCTCCTGTCTCCTGGTTGCCTGCAGGTGGAGCCAGACCAAGTTATCCTCTCTCACAGCCCCCTGAAGCTCTTCTCCCAGCACCATGGGAAGCGGATGCTGGTGTCTGGGCAGGGGCCCCTGGTGGAAAATGCCCAGGCGTATCCTTTTGCTGCTTCTTACTCTGGCTGGAGAGGAAAGGGCAGGACGGGCCTTTCCTCCCCTAGCTGGGGGGGGCCCATGGGAGATGTGCCAGGCCTCCCGGGGTCTGTGGTGGGCTCCTGGGGGAGGGAGGACAGCCCTCAGGTGTGGCCCTCTGCCTCAGCACTGCCTGGGAGCAGAGTCTTGGGTCACTAGGTCTGAGATAGAAATCAGTCTGTATTTTAAAAAGGAAACTAGGTGATTCAGTATAATTAGGTCTGGAACCACTGCTCTAGGGCTCTCTTCAAGGGGCTCCACAATTTATCTGCAGCGTTGATTGAGTGTCTGCAGTGAACTCATCCTTCGGGCTGTGTGCACATTCAGAGACAGAAGACTAATCCCTGTTCTCGCGCAGCTGGTTTATTTGCTGCTCCTTCAGACCCTGTCCAGCGCTTCCTGTGCACCTGCGCTTCCCGTGCACCTGCTCTTCCTGTGCACCTGCACTTTTAGTGCACCAGCGCTTCCTGTGCACCTGCGCTTCCTGTGCACCTGCTCTTCCTGTGCACCTGTACTTTTAGTGGACCTGTGCTTTTAGGGCACCGGCGCTTCCTGTGCACCTGCGCTTCCCGTGCACCTGCTCTTCCTGTGCACCTGCACTTTTAGTGCACCAGCGCTTCCTGTGCACCTGCGCTTCCTGTGCACCTGCTCTTCCTGTGCACCTGTACTTTTAGTGCACCAGCGCTTCCTGTGCACCTGTGCTTTTAGTGGACCTGTGCTTTTAGGGCACCGGCGCTTCCTGTGCACCTGCGCTTCCTGTGCACCTGCACGTACTGTGCACCTGCGCTTCCTGTGCACCTGCACGTACTGTGCACCTGCCCTTGCAGGCAGGGCCCAGGGGAAGTGCAGTGGGACTGCGAGTTATTCGAAGGGCTCCCACTGGAGTCAGGAATAATAGAGCTGCACACAGTAAAGGGATGTTTCACACGATATGGGAGTGAAGATTTACACGTGCAGTGCAGGTTCCGGAGTCCCAGGTGTCAGGGGGACAGGAGCATCCTGGGAGCAGGACTTACCTGTGGCTGCACGGAGGGGTGTGGCTGTGCCATAGGAGAGGTCTGAAGCAGCAGGTTGGGTTGGGGCAGGGTCGCCCTGGTGTGGAAACTGGAAGTGAGTGAGAGTGTCATGAGGGCCGTGGGGAGTCTGCAGGTGCCATGCTGCCGGGGTGACCCGAGAGATGTGTCATTTTTGGAGAGTTCATTTTGAGAGTAACCTGAAACTTGCCCAGTTGAGACTGTAAGTGGGAAGGAAAGCGAGGCAGGTCTGGGGATTTAAGGCTGGAGCCAGCTGCCCTCCTCCCATGGCCTCCCCTCCCGGCGGAACCCACTTCATCTTGAAGCTTGAGCTCAAGTGTAGCATCTCCAGGCCTTTGCCCAGCTACCCAGGCCACCGAGCAGGCTCCTCTGCTGAGCTGCGTGGCACTTGGTGGCAGCACTTCACAGGTGCTGGCAGTGGTGGGCTTAGGACGGGCGGGGGGCTCCCTGAGGACAGAGGTTCCTGTACGCCGGTGCCCTGGTATTGCCCGGTGACCAGCAGTGTGTGGCCGTGTGCTGCCGGCCTGTGGGCCAGCGCTCAGGCTTGGTGTTGGCCTGCTGGGTCCTGCCTGCGCCACTGGGTCGCTCCTATCTGGAGGCTGGGTAGACTGGTTTCATCAGGATTGGGTTAGTTCCCCTCCCTTTAAAGGTACCTTCCCCCCAGACTGTCCAGCGTTGTTCCCCTGACCTCGCTCCAGACTGGGCTTCAAGAACGTGGTGACCGTGGATGAGCTGCGGACGGCCTTCCCTATGCTCGACATGGTGGATCTCCAGCGGCGGCCGAAGACCACGGTAACAAGAAGGGCATGCGGGGTCTCGTGTGTCCTTCGCAGGCGCCTCTTGCTGACCTTGCACCTGCCCCTTAGAGCCACAGCTGGTTTGCATCCTGGAGAGCTGCCTTCTCAGAGAGGCACATCTGGCCACGGGCCTGTCCCCAGGTGTGCAAGTGGCTCAGAGGAGCCGCTCACTCTGCTAAGGTGCTCCTCACCGTACCGCTCGTGGTCAGCCGAGAGCCCTTGCGGAGCCTGCGTCCCCTCTGTGAGCAGCTTGTGTCTCCCCAGCTGGCTGTCCTGGGATGGCCTGGTGGGTCCGGGCCTTTGGTAGACCCTCTGCTGCTCTGCCTTGTCCTGATGCGGCCCCCGGTGGGCAGCGGCTGGTGCAGCATGGAGCGCCTGCTGCATTCCTTCTGGGCTCAGCTCTGGTTTGCAGTCCTGGTCTGATTTTCTCTCCTGATGAGTGGTCACAGGCCTCTCCTGGGTCCCCCTAGGCTGTGGCTGCCTTTGGCTGTCCTTATGTCAGCTCTGTGTGTATGGCACACAGCCTGCGTTTCACGTCAGGCCAGTGTCAGACGGTGGAAAAGGTGCTGTAAGCAGACAGACTTTCTTCCTCCAGAGCGTCCCGGTGCAGGAGCGCACTTGGTGGCCTTGAGAACTTTCCCTGGGAGCCCTGGGAGCCCTGTGACCTCTGTGCGGATCAGAGTGTCAGAGGGAACGGATCTCAGAACAACCTGAAGCTAAGGCTGCTCAGCTGGAGTGACTTCCGGCTGCTCACCCGGCTGGCTGGTGGCAGAGGAAGGCTGTAACAGCCTGGGGGGCCGGAAGGCTCCTGCCCCCTCCTCCAGCAGTGGGAAGGGGCCCCGCACCCCACGGGCCCCCCTTTCTCCACAGGCTCGCCCTCCTCCTCGCCTGCCCGAGTCTTGCTTCCTGTCCTGCTGGGGAGGGACAGTGAGCAGCCTGCCCCCGCGCTGACCTGTGTCCAGCAGGGTCACTCTTCCCTCGTGTGCCCGCATGGCCACAGGGCAGCCTTTCATCCCGTCTGCGCTGCGTCTCCCCCCTCCTACCCGAAACCAGTGTGAGTGTCCAGTGGGGGGAGCAGCCGGGCATTGACGGGCCTGTTCTTTGTCTCTTGGCAGCCCCTTCCGAGGAACGACGTCCCCGCCATCGAAGGTAATGAACAGGGTCTCTCCGTGTGCGGGCTGGGTCTGGTGCGTCTCCCCCTTCAGGCCCTCCAGGCTCTTGTCACCAGGGGCCATCACCATGGGTGTTGCAGCTACAAATGCAGAGTGATCGTATGTTATAGGTATGAGGGAGGCGTGTTTTACTGGTGACTCAAAAACAGGGGTGGAATTGTCATTGGTGAAGTGATTTTGCAAACAGGGACTAATCCTTGGTAAAATTTAGAAAAAAGAAGTACAGTTTTCTTTTGCCTTCTGTGATAGTTAACATTTTTTGGAAAAATCAGTGTCTGTTAAAACTACCAAAACATACTTTGTGTTTACATGTGGCGTGGAGTTAGGGTCCAGGCTCAGCTGAACATGAACAGGTTGTTCACCTGCCTGAACACCCGCGGGACACGTAGGTGTTCATGGACGGGGGCCGTTCTGGGTCCAGCCGCACTGTCCCGAGCACGGGCCCGGCCCTCCCAGGCCTCAGCAAGGCTGTCGGTTGCCCGGACCAGGAAGCACACCCTCAGCGCCTAGAACACCTCCCCGTGTTGTGTCCAGCGCGGGTCGCGTGCGTCACTTAGCGTCTCACGTTGACTCTCGTACCCGTGGTCGCGTTGCTGTGTGTGAGGGGGCCGAGGCTGAGAGGGGTACATAACACGCCCACAGCTGGGGCGACCTGGCACGGTCGGCCTCGGGGCTTGGGCCCCATCGCCTGTCCCCCCACCCCCCAGCTGCTGAGGATGGCGGGCCCTCGGCGCAGCACCTGTGGGTGTGGTGTGGGGAGCGCTGTCAGCAGGAGCAGCCTGGCTGGCGGCTGCTGTCAGCTCCTGACTGCTCCTGTGGGGCGTGGGGAGCCCCGTGACAGCAGGGGCCCTAGGGAGGCGCCCCCAGGCTCTGCTCCCTGGGGGAAGAGGTGAGGGGCCCCGGCCAGGCTGGGTGGCCCAGCTGGTCTTCTGCGGGCTTCCTCCCGCCGCCACAGAGGGCAGGCTGGGTGCCCTGCATCCTCACACCATGCCTTTGCTCTTTCAAGGGGTGCTTCTCCTTGGGGAGCCGGTGCGCTGGGAGACGAGCCTGCAGCTGATCATGGACGTGCTACTCAGCCACGGAAACCCTGGCACGGGTCTGGCAACGGCCCCCTACCCCCACCTCCCTGTCCTGGCCAGCAACATGGACCTCCTCTGGATGGCGGAAGCCAAGATGCCCAGGTGAGGACGCTGCTCCGCTGCGGCCGGGGCCTCCCGCCAGCCCCTCGCTCTGGGCTCAGGCCTGGGGGCCCTGCAGGTGCTGCCACACCTGGGCCTTCTGGGAGGGGTCTCGAGGGGCACGTCACACAAGCTGCAGCTCACTGAGCACTGAAGACGTGTTGAGATGGTAGCAGACGCCTCTGAGGGGCAGGTGTGCAGCTTCTCCCCTGCTCCGCCTGCCTGCGGCACTGCTGCCCCGCTCCGTCTCCTTGTGTCCTTCGGACGCAGGGGCAGGGGAGAGCGAGGCTTGTTCTGAGGTTGGTACAGACCAGAGAACTGGGACCCAGGGCCCGGGCCCAGGGCAGGGGGCCGCTGGGTGGCGCTCGCCTGTCCCCTGTGGCTGAGCTCAGCGCAGGCAGCCCTGTCTCTGGCCCTGGAGGGGCTGTACCAGAAGGGCAGCTGCCGGCGGCCGTGTGCCTTTGGCTGCTCTTAGCTGCGAGGCCGAAGTCTGGAGTTTTCTCCCCTGACGCAGCCACTGACTCCCAGTGCGCTCGTGAGTGACCGTCACCAGAGCTGCAGGGTGCAGGGCCGCCCCCAGCCACACCACTCCGTGGCCCACCAGAGACGGGTGCCGTGTTCGCTCTCACGGCTTCCCAGGTGTCCTTCTGTAGCCCGAGGTTGGGCGTCTTCTCTGAAGGGTTCTTCGTACAGTCAGGGCGCGGTGACACCGGGTGGAGGGTGTGTAGTCTGTGCCCTGAATAGGAGGGGGCTCATTTCAACTCACAAACCAGATTTGAGATTAATCTTTCATTCACGTGTGTAAACACGGAAAATAGAATTCATTACATAAATAAGCGACGCAAATATAACTTGACCACGCTGTCCGGTATCAGTTCAGATTTGGTCTCCTGGCAAGGGCTGAAAACCCGAAAGCATCCTAAACAAGACAGAGTTTCCTTTCTGATGGAAAGTAAGTCTGGGGCAGGCAGCCCAGGTCTTGTGGGGAAGCCTGCCCGGCAGGGACAGAGGCCCCGCTGGCGTCCCGCTGTGCGGTCCCCAGCGCTTCACTGCAGAACCCAGGACGGCTGCCCCGTGTCAGCCACCGCATCGCGTCCCAGGCGGCAGGAAGGACTAGGGGAGGGCAGAGAAGCGCATCGCGTCCCCGGTTTTAAGGACACTTTCTAGAAGCTTAGCCCAGCACGTCTATCTCCATCGCCTCTCCGGCTGCAGTGCAGTCACGTGGCTGCACCCCCAGCTGCAGGGGAGGAAGGGACTCTGGTTCTCACACCTGGGGGCCCTCTGCGCAGCTGGAAAGGGCGTCGAGGAAGGAGGGGAGCCTGGCAACCAGCAGCCTGCCTGAGATCTAAAGCAGAATTTAAACTTCCTGGAGTCCAGAGGCCTGGATGTAGTCCCAGCGCCACCCCCTGGGCAAGTCGCTTCATCTCGGGGTGCCTCAGTTTCCTCACTTGTAAAACGAGAACAAAGGTCTCGGGTTCTCCTGAGAAGTAAATGTGACGCGTACATGCAGTGCTAGAACGGTGCTCAATAAATGCTGTTGGGTCACGGCAGGTCGTACATGTCGCTCACACGTGTAATTCTTACGAGAAGTAACTTCATTACGACCCGTTCCCACGGGGGCCCCGGAGCCCAAGGTGCCGCTGGCAGGTGACCGGAGGCGCCGCTGAGCTGTCCCCTCCGGCAGGTTTGGCCACGGCACCTTCCTGCTGTGCCTGGAAAGCATCTACCGCAAGCTGACGGGCAAAGAGCTGCGGTACCAGGGCCTGACGGGCAAGCCCAGCACCCTCACCTACCAGTACGCGGAGGAGCTGATCCGGCAGCAGGCGGCGCGGCGGGGCTGGGCCGCCCCCATCCGGAGGCTGTACGCCGTCGGGTGAGCTCCTGCCCCTGCCCCCTCCCCCTGCCCCCCTCTCTGCCTGCGTCCGTCCCCCACAACTGTCCCCTGCTCTCTGCGCCTTACGGTCTCCTCCTCCTCCTCTCTTTTCGTTTGGCTGCCCGGCCAGGGATAACCCTATGTCCGATGTCTACGGTGCCAACCTGTTCCACCAGTACCTGCAGACGGCGACGGGGGACAGGGCGGAGCAGCTGGAGGCGGGCGGCGTGTGGCAGCCGCGGCCCTCGGCCACGCAGAGCTGCGCCTCCATCCTGGTGTGCACCGGCGTGTACACCCCCGGGGCGCGGGGGCCTGCAGAGCCGGCACAGCCGGGAGAGGATCCCCCCTTCCACGGGCACCGGGACTTCAGCGCCAGCCCCGGGCTCCTAGAGGCGTCCCATGTCGTGAGCGATATGGACGAGGCGGTGCGGCTGGTCCTCCGTGAGGAGGGCTGGGCTGCCTAGGGGGGTCGGGACGCCCGGGGCTGTCGTGGGTCCCGGTGCCCGCGCTGGCCTGGGCCCTGGGCGTCCCGTCCGGCCTGCTCCCCCTGCCGCCCCACAGAGGGACCCGCCGGTCACTCCAAGCAAGACCAGATCTTTCTCCTGCGGCAGCAGCCCCAGGGGTGGTGCTGGGGAGCATTTCAGGGAGCACTACCAGGATTTCCTGTGTCCAGGTCCTGCCTGGCCTCAGCCGGGCCCCTGCACCGCTGTGCCTCAGTTCCCTCCTCAGTGCAGGGGGGCCTTCTGGGAAAGGGAGGCAGTGTGTACTAACGCGGGGACCTCTGCAGGGCCGTCCTCCGCCTGCAGGGAGCCGCTGCGTGCCAGGGGGCGTGTGACTGGCACTCAGACGCTGCTTCTCACTGGACTTCAGCTTTTTGCCCAGAGACGATTGAGCTTATTTTTTTAATTAAAATAATCATAATAAATATTCGTTGCACCCCGTCTTGTGAAGCTCCGTCTGGAGCAGACTGAGAAGTCCAATGCGGGGGGCTGAGGGGCGGGTGGGTGCCGTTTCGCTCCTTCTGGGAGCTGGTGTCCCGTCCCACCCTCCCACCCGTCTGTCTCCGCGGCGGCGGCCCAGGCGGCGGCACCTGCCCCGCGTGGAAAAAAGAAAGCTCCTTCCTGCCTCGGCTGGCTCTACAGGAAGGAGCCTTTCCTGCAGTGACTCTGCAGGGCATGTGTCCCCCGCCCCCCCCGCCCCCCAGGAGGACTCCAGTTGCATCTTCTGTGGCCCCTCCTTGCATCTGCCAGATCCCCGCAACCTGCCCGCTGGGACACACTGCCCCCCTTCCCTCTTCTCCCAACGCTGCGCTTGGCTCCTGCCCGGGTCCTGACGCCTGTGGCGCTCCCTGGTCGCGGGGGAGCGGAGGGCGCCGAGGAGGCTGAGAGCAGCTGTGAGGCAGGAGGGGACTCGCGGGCTGGTGTGGGAGGCAAGTGAAGGCCCTGTCGTGACGCCACCCACGCCCACTTCAGACAACAGCACTCCTTCCTTCCCACCCAGCTGGGCCCGTGCTCGGCCCTTCTTTCCTCCCTCTCACTTCCCACGCGCGGCAGCAGCAGAGCCCGCAGCCTGGCCTGCAGCGGGGGCCCGGGTGGGAGCGTTTCCAGCTCCCGGCACTGCTGGGCCGGGCTGCCGGGGCCTCACGTCTGGCCTCCGTCTCACCCCGCCGTCCCTCCTCGCTGTCCCCGACGCATAGGCCCAGAAGTCGGTTCATAAGCCCTCCTGTGACCCCGTCTCAGAGTGAAAGCCCTGCTTCCTCTCCGCAGCCCAAACCGGTCCCACCCGCTCCCTCTGTCAGGGCCCACCAGCCACACACCTGACTTGGGGGCTCTGCACCGCCGTCCCCAGGCTTCATACCCACCGGGCTCGCTCCTTCCCTCCTTTTTCTTCCATTATGTCCTGAAGATGGTGGCTTTGTCTCAGAGATTCCCTCACCCTCCTATTAAAAAACCCCTGTGGTCCCACTTAGTTTTCCCTAGTCCTTCTCACCCCGCGACCTACATTTACTCCTCATTCTGTGTCTTGTACCATCTAAGCTCCGCGGACTTTGTCCAAATTCACTCACCTGCATGCCGGGCGCTTGGCAGGGTTACAGACAGGCCCTGGAAGTCCTCAGAGACAAGCCGGGCTTTCTTTTCTCTTCTCTGTGGGGAGTCAGGGTCTTGGAGTCGGGCTGGCCTAGAACCAAATCCCCGGTCTCTCCCTCACTGGCCGGGGGGCCTCGGGCGGCTTTTCCACGTCTCCAAGCTCCCGTGTCCTCACCTGCAAAACTGGCCACATGCATCTCATAGGTGAGCTGTTTTAAGTGCAGTGCCGCGGCATTTAGGCGTGTGATCAGCCGCTTGCTAAGACGGCTGACTGCAGTGGCTTGAACACACGGGACTGTTCTCCTGAATGAGAGGAAGCTCAGAGCCAGGCGCTTGAGGCTGCGGACGAGGCTCGGATCTGGTCAAGGACGCAGGTGCCCACCGTCCTCCTCACGTGTGTCTGTCCAGTTGCAAGATGTGCCGGTGCACCGTCAGGCCTCGCCCACGCTCCAGGGGAGGAGGAGGGGCCAACGGTCTTTTCAAGAACTTTCCGTAGGTCCACCTGGGGACTGACGGTTCTGGGCAATTGGCTTCAGCTGAGTCCCAGGCACGAGGAGCAGCGAGGAGGCAGGACCAGGCGTGCAGAAGGCAGGCTTGGGGGACGGACGCTGGGTGGGCGGCTGCCAGCTCAGTCAGCGCCTGGGACCCCAAAGGCCTGAACTGGGGTGGCTTCGGGTGACACCCTGGCTTCCCAAGCACCTTGTGTGTGACCAGAGCCTCTGGGTTGAGGGACAGCCTTGCCAGCTAACGTTCGCTTCTCAGGAACCTTTTCCAAACCATTTTATTTATTTATGTATTTATTTATTTTTTTTAAATATAAAGGTACTGACATCTTTTTAAATTATTTATTTGTTTGTTTGTTTATTTATTTATTTTTAGAGAGAGGGGAAAGAGAAGGAGAGAAACATCAATGTGTGGTTGCCTCTCACTCGCGCCCCCAACTGGGGACCTGACGTGCAACCTGGTCATGTGCCCTGACTGGGAATCGAACCAGCGACACTTGGCTCGCAAGCCGACGCTCAGTCCACTGAGCCACAGCAGACAGGGCTTCCAAAGCATTTTAAACCAGCCATTCGTCCATACTTTGTTAGAGCCTCACAAAGCCCCAGTGGAGAGAGCCAGTCCTTGTCTACCCACAGTCACAGGCGAGGACACCAAGGCTGAGAGCTTCACTTAGGGACCTCGATTGAACTTTCCGTGCCAAGCACCCTGAGGCGCCCCAGCGGTGACCAATCACGGCAACAACGCCTGCCCCATGGAGGCCGCATTTTAGTGGCCGTGGGTCCAAGTCAGTAACAGAGGGGGCCGGGCCTGGACTGAAGTTGGCTCTCCTAACTCTGACCCCAGGGCTCTCCTGAGGTGTACGCCAGAGACCGACCCTCGCCCCTTCCCAGCCCACGGCCGCCCTCCAAGCGTCACTTTATGTCCTGGGGCAGCGGCTGCTGTGGGAGGAGCCTGGGTGTGCACCCCAAAGGCAGGTGGGCCGAGCTTACCCAATGCAGTGACCGCGGGGGCAGAAGTCCAGGGTGGCAGCTTGGGGACAGCCCTCAGCTGCAGACTGAAGTGCCAGGCTGACGCACTCTGTCAGCCTCTGGCTCCGTCCCTTGGGCTCTGCGGCCCCCTCTGTCCCGTCCTTGTTTGGGTTTCCTGCTGGTAACCCAAGTCCCCTCGGCTCCAGTGCCCGTCTGGTCTCAGTGGCTTTGTCTGAACCTGTGGCACCAAGACCCACACCCGCTCCCCTTAGCTCAGCCCCAGACTGAATACAAAGGTTACCTTTCCGTGTGTTCTTGTTGTAAATACTTCTACTTATTTATTTTTAGAGAGAGGGGAAGGGAGGGAGAAAGAGAGGGAGAGAAACACCAAGATGTAGTTGTCTCTCACGCGCCCCCAACTGGGGACCTGGCCCACAACCCAGGCCTGTGCCCTGACTGGGAATCGAACCAGCGACCCTTTGGTCCGCAGGCCGGCGCTCAGTCCACTGAGCCTCACCAGCCTGGGCCGTTTCTGGGTTTTGATGGTGCCAAGTGAGTACGGAACAAAAAAGGCTTCGTAGGCCAATTGGAACAGGAAGGAAGCCCTTATTTACAATAAAATGATGAACCTGGAACAAAGCTAAACCATCAGGCAGTCACACCGAACGGAGAGAAGCCCCTTTGCTGTGGAGTTGGAACAGGGGCACTTCCTGGGTGTCCCCTGGGTGGCGGGACCCTCTTGGCTGCCCAGGCCCCCGGGCAGGTACGGGGCGGGCGGGGGGCGGGGCGTCGCACGCTGGCAGCCGGACTCCCAGCAGAGCTGGGGTTGCTGTGGCAACCGGGTGCTGCGGGGAGTGAGTGGCATGTAAACCACCTCGCGGGTGACGGTTCTGTTCCCGCTGTCGCTCTGTCCCCGCCCCGGCGCTGCTGCGTGGTGCTGCGGGGGCCTGTTTCTCTGCTCGGCTCTCGGCAGCTTTTTGGGGCTCAGAGGTGGGAGGGCTGCCTCGGGGGGGCGGGCTGCTGGGGCGCCGGCAGAGCTCCAGCTCTTGCTTCCAGAAGCCCGATGCCGTTGGTCCTTTTTCGGGAGGCAGAGAAGAGGGTCCAGCCGGAAGCCCGCCCCCGCCCTGGCTTGCGCCTGTGGCTCACACCTTCCAGGGCGGCCTGAGCACCCCTGGGTCCTCTCCCGGAGGGGGCAGGGGCGCATCGCTCCTTGTCTGTTTTCCCTTCGTCTCCCTGGCTTCCGCTCTGGCTTCGTGATTCACTCTGCGAATGACGACCGAACACTTACTAAGCCCCAGGATGGGACGTGGGAAACCGCCCTCGTCCTGGAGGAGTTCCTAAGTCTCTTGTCAAACATTTTTTACCAAGTGACAGTGATTCAGTGTTCTGTTGGCAGAGGGCAGGGTACAAGCCGTGGACGAGACAGCCGTCGGAAACACAGGTGATACACGAAAATGTTCATGGCCTGACGTGGGGAAGGTGGCTGTACTCAGCCTCCCCCCCCCCCCCCCAGGCAGAGATTCGGGGATCCCGGCACCTCCCACCGTCTCCCAGGTCTCTGTGTGAGAGGGAGACAGCATGGTGACCAGAGGTGACGGGGAGGGACACGAGGCCAGACCTGTGGTGCAGGTCATCACCGGGCCCCTGTCCGCCGCCCGGCTGCTTGGGTGGTCCCCGCACAGTCCCAGAGAGACTGGGGAGCAGGGTCTCCCTCTGGGCCTGGGAAGAGGAGCAGGTCGGAGGGCCTGTAGCCTGGCTCTGTGGCCATATTGCACTTCACCAGGGTGGCTGAAATTCTGTTCTGCTTCTTCTTTTTTATTTTTATGAAGAGATCAAGACACATGAATGAAAAGTGTGAATTAGAATTGTTATTTTTTGTACAACTACATCTTTTTAATCTGTATAATTAAAAACATTTTTTTGTATTCCCATTATCCCCTCCCCTTTGAAAACACTCCCCTTATTCTCTGTTTCTTTGGGTCTGTTTCTGTTTTGCTTTTTGCTTTGTTCATTTGTGTTTTTTACATTTTTCCACATATGAGTGAAATCCATGGTATTTATCTTTGTCTTTGTCTGACTTATTTCACTTAGCATAATACCCTCCAGATCCATCCGTGTTGTTGCAAATGGCAAGATTTCGTTCTTTTTTATTCCTGAATAACTTCTATTATGTACACATAGTCCACTTCCCTCATGGGGCCGGCCACGCCGTCGGCGCCAACGGGCGCGCTGACCAGCCACCGGTACCGGGTCAGCGTGTCGTTGATGTTCTCGCCGGCACAGATGGAGCCTGTGTTGCCGTAGTCCGAGTATTTCGGGTTGCAAGCCTGCGGCAAACACAGGGCGGGTCAGGGCTGCGGACGGAACCAAGCTCTGCTGTTCCTCTCGAGTCCTACCACAGTGCTCTCCTGGGAGGCCCGCCTGCCTGCCTTCCTCCTTCCCTCCCTCCCTCCTTCCCTCCCTCCCTCCTTCCTTCCCTCCTTTCTTTTTTATAAAGATTTTATTCATTTATTTTTAGAGAGGGGATGGGAAGGAGAGAGGGAGAGAAACATCAATGTGTGGTTGCCTCTCATGCACCCCCAACTGGGGGCCTGGCCTGCAACCCATGCAGGTGCCCTGACCAGGAATCGAACCAGCGACCCTTTGGTTCACAGGCCGGCGCTCAATCCACTGAACTGCACCAGCCAGGGTGAGACTGGCCTATATTTTAAGACCATTTTCTACTGTATTTGTCTGGGTTTGATATGTTATATTAGCCTCATGAAATACATGGTGGCCCATTTCATGTTTCCATGTTTTCTGGAACAGTTTGTTAAAATGGGAGTTTCAGGGCTTCCAGTGAAGAGAAGGAAGTAAGTCAATACTGTTCTCACCTCCCCCACAACCACAGCAGAACTGCAGCTTAGTTACAGGAAAACCATCGTTGGGAACCATCTGAAGACCAGCTGAGCAGAAGTCCTGTAACTGAAGATGCAAAGAAGAAGCCACGTCAGGCACGGTGTGGGGGTGGGGAGATGCGGGTTGGGAAGGCCCCACGCTCACGGGGTGGGGTCAAGCATCAGAGGGATATCCTGGCTCTGGTGGCCTCCCTGAGAGGTGAGGGGTCCCAGCCCCACATTGGCCTTTATAGCCCACGACTCAGTGCCAGGAAGAGAAATCCCCAAATCACGCAGCTGTGAGAAGCTGTGGGGATTGAGGCTTAATGAGACAGGCTCCTCTTGTTGGGCCGAGCATGGCCTCACTCGCTCACAGCAGCTCAACCACCAGCAGTGATGAACGGGGCGTGGGGTGGGGGTTGGAGCGGGGGTGAGAGTGGGGAGCTGAATTTCCTAGCTCCCCGGTGAGGGCGGGAGGAGCAGGGGTCAGGACAGCTCTGTCCAGACAGACGGAACTGCTCCCCCAAGGTGACAGCAGGCACAGGCTGGTGCCAAACCTGAGGCCACACCATTCACCTCATCGTGGTGATTCCCAGAGACCCCACTCTACTCAACTTGATCTTGATGATGGCTGTTGGGTCATTTAGTTGTCATTTTGATGTGGTCACAAGAGGAGGCAAATGCAGCATTAGCTGCTCTGCCGTCTTGACCAGAAGTTTCTAAAAGTTACGATTGTGGACACTGAATCCCACAAAGTGCTGTCTGCAGTCTGAGGCCCGGAGTCCCAGGGCCCGAGAACCAGGAGCCGTGATGTCTCAGCTCCGATAGGTCCCGAGGGAGAACGCGGGGAGATGAGGCAGAGTGATCCAGAGGCTCCGACCCCAGCTTCAGTCAAGTGACAAGCGCAGCCACACCGGTCTGCCGGACGTCCTGCAACCGCCGCAGGGGTTCTGAGCACTTAAACCGTGGCTGGTGAAAGCGAGGAGTTGGATTTTAAATATAAGTTTATTTCGATTAGTATTAATGTGAGCACATTTTAATGTAGGTAGCTGCTTGCGGCTGGTCCTCCCCATGTGAGACAGTGGTCGCACGCAGACAGACCGCACGCAGACAGACCGCACGTCGGGAGCCGTTCACGGCACGCGGTTCATTTCACTCACCATTGCGGGCTTTAGTCTCCTCTTCATTTGTGGCCCCAAGAATTTATCTTACTCTCTTAACTGTTCACTTAAAAGGATGCTTGACTTTATGCCCCGCTGGTGTGGCTGTGGGTTGGAGTGTTATCATGTAACCGCGAGGTTGTGGGTTCAATCCCCGGTCCGGGCGCCAACGAGACGGCGACCAATCCATGTTTCTCTCTAAGAGCAATGAAAACAAGTTCTCGGGTGAGGATCCAAAAATAAATAAATAAAAATTAAAAGAATGTTAAATTTTATCTGGTGTGTTTTGGAAGCTGGGGCGGTTTCACAGTATTGAGCTTACCAGATTGCCAGAACAAGAACTGCGGTCTCCTTCCACTTCCTCTCCCCTCCGGCCATCACCCCCCCTGCAAAGCAGCTGATCTAAAATGCAAACCTCTTTGTGCTGCGCTCCTTCTTCCCCGGGTTCCCTGTCCTCCCGGAACGCAGCCCGGCTCGGCCTGGCACGTGAGGCCGTCTGACCGTCCTGTCTCATCTCTTACTGCATCTCCTCCTGGGACTTTATCGTCAAACATTTGGCCCTAAACGTCATAAATTGTTTACATGTCTGTCTCCCCCCCAGTCTGGGCTTCTGGGAAAGGACTTGCTTTTTTCCATCTCTGGAACCCTAATGCCTAGTGTAGGGACTGGCCCCAGGTGCTGCTGATACTGGGGCTTCTGCTTTATGCTTGGGGGGCGGGAGGTGGAGGGGGCATCACCCTGAGTACCTGGGGGCAGCTCAGGATGCAGCCTGGCACCAGGGATCGAAGGAGTGCTGGATCGGGGCAAGTGCAGTGTCTGCCCGCAGTTCTGAGGCTCAAGTCCCTAACCACCCAAAGCGTCGCAGGCTCGCGCTTTCCCTGCCGGCCTCCCCTTCTGTTCTGAGGTCACTGTGGCGTCTGATCAAGCACCTGGGGACCCTGCTGGTGTCTTGCACCAGATGCACCTGTGAGTCTCCACGCACCCGTCTTTCCACCCTCTGAGAGCTCCCTGGGGGAATGGTCCTCATTCTTGCTGGGAAGGGAGAGACAGCAGTGATAATGGAGAGAACGGATCAGCCCAGAAGGGTTCAGCTCTAGGCAGGGCTGGCTTTGCCTCTGTTTCCCTGGCTGCCGAGTGACTAGGGACTTTTCTCCCTTCCCCCTAGACCTCCTGCTGCTGTTCCAGGAGGCAGTGACCCTTGGCCTTTCTGTTCCAGGGGGACAGGAGTATTAGGTCTCCCAATGAGCCTTACCCAGTGCCCAGCACGTAACAGGTGTTTAGGGAAATACTTCTGGGCATTTAAACCTCTTGGTTTGACCCTGTATCCCGGGATGCCTGTGCACTGCTACCGTGCCAGGCTTGTGAGCAGGGGTGGTGGGTGGGTGAGGGCACTGGACTGAGAGTCAGGAGTCTGGATGCGACCCAGGCGCGGCCCTTAACCAGCTGCGTGACTTGGACCAACTCTGACTCTCAGCTGCGGGTTCTCGTATGTAAGATATCTAGCTGATGAGGCGCTCAGTGACTGTGTCTTTCGTTTTTTAGACCCTTCTAGATGTTGGTACTCACCTCATATATGAGAAAATCTGTCTTCCTTCTCATCCTATCACATCTTCGTCTAGCCCTTTCCAGGCTGAAGCAACACCTTGTGTGTCCGTGTGTGTGTGTGTGAGTGAGTACACAGAAGGTTAGAAAAAAACCAGACTACCAGCTTCATCTGCTCTGTACCCTGCTTTCTCATCCTTTTTATCTGCGGTCTTTTAAAAATATGTTTTATTGATGACAGAGAGCGACAAACATCGATCTGCTGTTCCACCCATCCATGTGCTCATTGGTTGATTCCTGCATGTGCCCTGACCGGGGATTGAACCCACAGCCTTGGCGCATCAGGATGATGCTCCAACAAGCTGAGCTACCCGGCCAGGGCCATTGGTGGTTTTTTAATTCAAGGCCTCAGAACTGGAAAAACTGGGCTAAAGGACTTCTTACCAAAAGTGGATCTGACTGCCTGGCAGTACGTTTCCCAGGGTGGAAGGGCTGCTACACATCACCAGGGAAGAAACTTGTCCTTAGGGAGACACCTGACTGGTGAGAGCAGGGGCCAGACCAGGGCCAGGGGGTGGGGTGGGGACAGAGTGTCAGCGTCCTCTCAGGAGCCCAGTCTTTTGTCTTTGTCCACTGCTTCTGCATCATTAGCATGAGTGGAAGTCTTGGGCCAACATCCAGGGTAGCCGCTGGCTACCCTGTAATCACTCCCATTAGCAGTTGGCAGCCCCCCAGCCTGTGTCCTAGCCTGGGCCAGCTCAGCCTGACCTCGGCCCGACCTGCCGCAGTGCCCACACATGAGAGCAGGTTGTATCCGCGCCCCATGTGGGTGGGCGGTGGCATTAGCTGGCAGAGCTGAATGTCCCCCACTGGGAAGCCTGGGAAGAGCGTCTGCCAGCCGCTTCACCCCCTGCACTCACCAAAGGCAAGCTATGGGGAAGCAGAACTCCGTGGCCTCAGGAAGGGATCCCACCCAGAAAACAGTCACTGTGGCCTCTGCTGCGTGCACATGTCCCCTGGGAGGTTGGGGACCACCTGCCTGTCCCTGAGTGCATGCCAGCTCCGAGCACGGGACTGAGAACCTGTTGAACTCACGGCCTCTCTTTACACAGCAGCCTGTTAAGGTGAGCACCGGCACCCTTTTCCAGTGGATAATGGGAGGCTCAGGGGGGTGGAATAATCAGTCCAGCGTCGTACAGGCTCAGAGCTCAAGTGCTTACCCCCCAGCTATCCGGCGCTGCCTTGCAGGACGAGCGGACAGAGACATTTTCAAAGGCTGCGGGCGCCAGGGGCAGGTGGCCATCATGCCCGTTGTGGGTTCTAGCTCCCGCATCCCCACGGACACCTTATGCAGACTGACCTCCCAGAGGCTGGAGGAAGGTTTGCCTGGAATTGACCCTTACTCACATGGCAGGCTGAGTGACAGCTCTGGCCACCAATCACTGTGGTCCGAGCCACTGACCCCTCCCTCAGCTAGCTGCAGGTGGTCCAGGCAGGTGAGCCCCGCAGCAGAAGGCTTAGCGAGCGGGCAGGTGCAGCCTGAGGTCTGTGGTGAAGAGTGAGGAGCAGGAAGCCTCCGGCCTTGCTCCGATGTGGCTGGGATATTTGTGTTATACACGAGCCCCCCCCCCCCCTGTATTGTTTCTTATGTTTTGAGCTTCGACGGCTCTAGTCATTTCTTCTGCCCTAAACCCCTAAACGCATAACTCTACCTGCTGCCTTGCCGCCCCAGCCGTTACGTTGTCCGTGGGCGGGAGTCAGAACGGAACTCCAAGCTCGCAGGTGGCAGGTTGTGCCTTCCGTCCACCTGTCCCCCTGGCGCGCGGTCACGTCCCCACCACGCACTTCCAGCCTTTGCTTCCATCAAGGTCCCCATGCCTCTGAGTGTCCCCTTGTCCCCCACCCCCCCGCCAGACACATCTCCCTACAGTTCCCAGCTCAGTCATTACTCAGCCTGCCCTCTCTTCCCGAGCAGTTAAGACTCAGAAAACGAGTCCAGCGTCTGGGAACTGGCACCCCCCGGAGGGGCTCCCCGGGCCCGGGCAGCGCCCATGGACATGTCGAAGTTCCTGTCCGCAGCTGCCCATCGTTCCTGGTCCCTGCGACGCCTCCGCTAGGTTTTCGATGCCCTGAAGACAGGCAGGGGGGCGGGGGCGGAGGGCGCTGCGCGGGCCGGAGGCCAAAGCTGCCCGGACGCCTGCAGAGGAAGGAGACCGTGCGGAGCCGGGGAGAGGCCTGGAGCCGACCCCGCCGGTGCTGGGAGGCCTGGGGTCAGTGCCCACCCGCGCTCCGGCGTTTCTGCTGCGGGACGCTCCGCGACGTCTCTAGGAGCCCGGCGCTGCCGCAGGGTCTCCCCGCGCGGACCCCCTGCTCTCTGCGCCCCCTCGCCGCCGGGACAGCTACCTCCGCCCCGCCTACCCCCCAACAGCTCCCGCTCCCCCTTTTCTTCCGGCGGAGCAGCGAGCCGCGCATTCTCCTTCTCCGGCCTCCGCTCCTCCTCTTTCCCTGCGATCCAGTCCTGGTTTCCCCGCAGCCGGCCTCCCGCGCCTACCGCCCGGCTCGCCCCCGCCCCGCAGCGCCCGCCGCCGTCCCCGCGCGCGGGTGCAGCCTGTCGCCAATCCCGGCTCCCGGCCCCCCGGGACCAGGCTCGCCCGGTCCGGCGGCTCCAGTCCGGATCTCGCTGCCGCCCGCCCCGGGTCCGACTCCCGCCGCCGCCGCCGGAGAGGAGGAGGCGGCGGCTGGCCCGGCTTCCCTCGGCCGCCCCGCCAGCCCGGGGGTGGAGGGCGGGGAACGGCGGGCGGCCCCGGAGGACAATGCACCCGGCTCTCGGCCACCCGCGCTCGGTCTCGTCCTCGTCCGGCTCCTTCGCGCCTCGCGCCGCCGCCGCCCGGGCGCAGCCCCTGTTCCTGCGGGGCGGCTCCCCCCGCGCCGGGCGGGGCGCGGGCGACAGCAGCACCAGCACCAGCGCCAGCCGGGGCGGCAGCGGCAGCGGCGGGCGCGGCGGGGGCGGCGGCGGCGGCGGCGGCTCCCCGGGCGGCAGCAGCACCGGGGCCGAGCGCGAGGACGACGACGACAGCAGCAGCGTCCGCCGGCCGCTGGTGCCCGCCGGGGCCCCGGGACCCCTGGCCGCTGGGGGCGCCCCGAGCGCCGACCCCGCGCGCGCCGCCTTCCCGGCCGCCACCCCGTCCTCCACGCCCACCTCCTCGGGCAGCATGACGGCCGCGGACTTCGGCGGGGGCGCGGCGGCGGGGGGCGGCGGCGGCGGCGGGGGCGCGGGGGCCCGCGCGGCGGGGGCGGCGGGCGGCGCGGGGCCCGGCGGCGGCGCCCCCTGCTGTGCGCGCTGCTGCGGTCGGCGCCCCGGCTGCGGCCCGAGGCGCGCGTGCGGCTGGGGCTACCAGGCGCTGTCCGTGGTGCTGCTGCTGGCTCAGGGCGGGCTGCTGGACCTGTACCTCATCGCCGTCACCGACCTGTACTGGTGCTCCTGGATCGCCACCGACCTGGTGGTGGTGGCGGGCTGGGCCATCTTCTTCGCCAAGAACAGCCGGGGCCGTCGGGGCGGCGCGCACGGCCACCCGCAGCAGCACCACCACCACGCCGCCGCCGCCGCCGCCGGGGCCAAGGCGCGCGGGGGCCGCGGGGGCCCCGGGGGCCCCGGGGGCGGCCCGGGCGCGGCCGCGGCGGGCGGCGAGTTCGCCTTCGCCTACCTGGCCTGGCTCATCTACGCCATCGCCTTCACGCCCAAGGTGGTGCTCATCCTGGGCACGTCCATCCTGGACCTCATCGAGCTGCGCGCGCCCTTCGGCACCACGGGCTTCCGCCTCACCATGGCGCTGTCGGTGCCGCTGCTCTACAGCCTGGTGCGCGCCATCCGCGAGGCGGGCGCCCCCCCGGGCGCGGCGGGCCCCTTGGTGCTGCGGCCGCAGCAGCACCGCGCCGCCGGCTGCTTCCTGGGCACGTGCCTGGACCTGCTCGACAGCTTCACGCTGGTGGAGCTGATGCTGGAGGGCCGCGTGCCGCTGCCCGCGCACCTGCGCTACCTGCTCCTCGCCGTCTACTTCCTCACGCTGTCCTCGCCGGTGCTCTGGCTGTACGAGCTCAACGTGGCCTGGGGCCCGGCCGCGGGGCCCCGCCGCTGCGGCCGCCTGCTGCGCCTGCTGGGCGGCTGCCTGGTGGACGTGCCGCTGCTGGCGCTGCGCGGCCTCCTGGTGCTGAGCTACCAGCAGCCGCTGTCCATTTTCATGCTCAAGAACCTCTTCTTCCTCGCGTGCCGCGGCCTGGAGGCCCTCGAGGGCTGCTGTGAGCCGGGCAGGCGGGCCTCCCCGGGCCGGGCCAGAGGGGGCTATGGCGCCCCGCCCGCCGCCCCGCCGCCGCCGCCGCCGCCGCAGGGAGGCTCCCAGCTGAGCCACTGCATCTCGGAGAACGAAGGGGGGGCCCATGGCTATGTCAACACCCTGGCTGTGGCCTCCCAGAGCTGAGGGGGGTAAAGGGGGGCTTGCTTTTTGGCCGAGAGACCTCACCTCCCTTGTCGTCTGCCCTTCTCTCCCCCGGATCATTCGGAGCTCTGACCGTCAGTGGGGCGAAGCGCCGTGTGTCCTTCTGCGCGCCTTGGGTCAAGAATGCTTGGAGGAAGGCCAGCAGCTCCTAGCGAGGGAGGAAGGTCCGCTCGCTCAAGTCTCCCTTCTCCATGCCAGACGCTGCCCCTGACCCTGACCCCCACCCCTCAAGAGTCTGGATACCTCTGCCTCTTGCTCTCCCAGCTCCACCGTCATTCCTATCGTTGTGTGGAGGAGAGGGGAGCAGGAAAGGAGGGACCTTCCCTCGGGCTCCGAAGTGCCAGCTTCTTTTACGCTGTGGTCAGTGACCATTGCCCCATGCCTTGAAACGGACTCAGAGTCCCCCGTCCCCCGATGTCTCTGTTGGATTTCTTCCAAACGGCAGATGCGTCTCTGTGTCTGTGCGGTGTTTTCCTGTGTCTGCCCTGTGGCCGCGTGCGATCGGTAGGAAATCTGGGGAGGCCCTGCCATCCCCACCGTACACACCACTGCCCTCCCCGTTCCTACCTGAATTTGTGGCCATGGATTCCCGGAAGGAGCTGGGCTCCTGGAAGCTGCTCTTCAAGAGAGAAGCTCAACCAGCGTCTTCCTCCACCGGACTCCTCTCCTCTCAGCTTCGGGGAGGACAGGGTCTGTGCCCTAAGGACCAAACCACACCCTTCCGTGGGTGAGTGAACATTTCTACCTCCATGCTTCTGACTTCTGTTGCATCTGCACGGATGCCGCTTGCAAAAAGTGAAGACAAACTACCCAGAAGTTGCATTCAACATGGCCACCGCGTCCAACCTGGGTTTGATGTCAAGGTTATTACAGGGTCTGCGGAGTATCAGCCATTGGCTTGCCCCCCCCTCCCCCTTACGCCCAGCCCTCTGATCCTTCCTGAAGTCTGTTGCTGGCTGGGCCAGAGTGTGGCTCAGAGCAACAGCTTTGGTGGGGTTCCTAGAGAGAGGTGAAGTTGGGTCTTCCATGGGCCCACCTGTCCTCACACATGGTGGTGGTGACCTTTGTCCTTTGCTCTGGTGAAGAGCATCTCCAGGGAAAAGGCGGGCTTCTTGAGCAGCGGAGGGAAAGCCAGCACCGCCAGCCTGCCTCCTGGCTGTGGTGAATGAGAAGGGACAGGACACCCAGGGCTTCCTACGAAGAGTCTTGATGGGCACATCCCTCTTGTAATCTCGCAGGCAGGATAAGGATTTTTAGGGGAGGTGAGCGTGCAGTTGGGGGCAAGACCAGGAAATAACTCTCCTCTGTCCAGCAATGGGATGGAGGTGGGGGGTGAAATTGTAAGAATTTTTGTTTCCCCTTTTCTGTTCTTACGTGCAGGACGTTTTGTGTGTTGTCATAAACCTTGGACAAAGGACCAGAAAAGTAATGGATTTTCGTTTTGACTATCACCTTTGCTTTCCGGGCCTCAGTTTTTTGCTTGGGTTGTTCTCTCCTAACTTTTGGGGGGCTTGTTGACAAAAGACCTCCATGTAAACAGAAGAGGGGCCGATGGCTCACCCAGAGCGCTCCTGCGCCTTCCCACCCCTCTCATGGGGGCCGGTGCACAAGGAGAAGAAATGTTTACACGCAACGTACTATCCGCGCTTCCATCCCTCCCCCTACCAGGTCCGACACGGGCTGGTCGGACTTCGCAGCAAACTGGGTTTTTTCCTGCCTTTTCTCCTTCCTGCACCGACTCC
This sequence comes from Furipterus horrens, assembly GCF_987537825.1. Taxonomy (NCBI): domain Eukaryota; kingdom Metazoa; phylum Chordata; class Mammalia; order Chiroptera; family Furipteridae; genus Furipterus; species Furipterus horrens. Next base: position 561,166 of record NW_028327182.1, read on the forward strand.
TCTTCTTTCCCTTTGAGTCCCATGTGCTCAGAGTTCTGGGGCCCAGACCTGGGTGAGCCCGCAGAGCTGCTCCCTCCCTTTCCACATTCCCCTCCAGCTCTGCTGCTTTTCTGTGACCTGGTGTCAGGGACTGAAAGGACTTTGTCTCTGAGCCACGAGCCCGTTCCTGGCTGGCCCCTTGCCCCAGCCCCTTTTTGCTGTTTGGATGATGATCTCCCACTGAGTGACCGGCTGTAGAATGTCTGGGTGCTGCTGGGGTTTCTGGTGGGAGACTGTGTAGGTTCCCATGAGCTGCCGCTTCCCCAGGTGCATCAAGAAACTGACTCGGGTAGACTTGTCCGCCCCGTCCCGGTGTCCTCTTCCAAACATCCGGTGCCACTGCCTTCTGCTCGGACCATCAGTCCCTTCCCTCTTCGGCTGTGTATCCCTTGGGAATCCATTGACTTCTTTCCCTTGCCTAGATCACAAGAAGAAATGACCCTAAAGCTTCGTTCTCGCCTTCTAGGGGCCTCTGTAGTGTGGGGGTCAAACTGGAGGTGCTCCCATGGGTCAGTGAGCCGCAGAGCACTGTCCCCCGAGGCTGGCACCAGAAGCACAGCCCAGAGACAGGAACCCGCTGCAGGGTCCCGGATGCTTGCCTCTCACACCTGCGCAGGTCAGCCTGTCCTGCTCCGCCGCCAGCTCCTCTGCTCTGGGAAGGCGCCGGATCAGACCTCTCCAAGGCCGTCCCCACCTAACACGTCCTGACTGGGACTTGGTGTGTTTTTGCGAAAGAGCCAGCTGGCAGGCAGAGCCTGGGAGAGGGGAAATGGCACCTCACTCACATTTGTCATGTTTTTCTCCCCTTCTTTTTAAAAATAAAACCAGCTTCTGTTCTGAAAATAAAAAACTTGAGACTTGTGACAAGCTTCCTGTGCAGTCTGTTTTAAGATCTTTCCTGTCCTGGTTTCCTTCCTAAATTCTTAAATGTCATGGTGACATTTGTAACCATTTTATTACATATTTGTGTGACAGTAATGAGTGTGCCGTGACTACTTCCTGCTAGACAGCGGCCTGCTGCTCAGGGAGGCAGGGTGGCTTTGGCCGTGACCTGGTGGGTGTCCAGCCAGGCTTTCTGTAGGCAGAGTTATCGCCGGCGCAGCCCGAGACTTCCCGACCAACCGGGCTTTCTCTCCCATTTCTTTCTAGGAATAATTTACCAAAGGGGGGAAGACTGAGAACTAATCTTTAAATACTCTGTCCTTCTTTATTAATCTTGCCCCTACAGAAGCATGAATTCTTACAAGGCCATGGGGTTTTTGTTTTGTTTATTATTTTAACAGAAAGGGAACCGTGAAGTCTAAGACAGAATATTGAGTCTGCACAAAAAAAAAATTTATATATGTATATATATATTTTTTCTTTGTTTTGGGGGGCGTGTTCGTTCCCATTCCACGGTGTGGAATTCTTTTAAAAATATTTTTTAAAGATTTTATTTATTTACTTTTAGACAGAGGGGAAGGGAGGGAGGAAGAGAGAGAGAAACATCAATGTGTGGTTGCCTCTTGTGGATCCCCAACTGGGGACCTGGTCCACAACCCAGGCAGGTGCCCTGACTGGGAATCAAACTGGCAACCCTTTGGTCTGCAGGTGGGCACTCAGTCCACGGAGCCGCACCAGCCAGGGCACGTTTATATATTGTTCTTTAGCACAGAGACAGCCCGCCCTATTTGACCCAATCTGTGTTCTTGCCCCGTGATACTTCTGGCATCCCAGAGTCAGGGCACCAATGCTGGCTCATTCCATCCCTATGGCCACCTCAGGGTAGCTCTATGGTCATTTTTCCGAGGTCTGGAAAGACGGGGACGCTTGCCAAAGGCTACACTGTAATCAGGAAGGGAAGCCAGACCCGGACCCAGGTGTGTCTGCTTCTGGAATCTGTACCCCAGGCAGCCTTCAGGCCTCAGCTGTTCACAGGTTTAACGAATCCTTCGTTAAAGCTGAGCACTTCTGGCTAAAACCCAGAGGCTGGTTTGCACGTTCTGCATGCGCACAGAGAAAGAGGCGTTGGGCCAAAGTCAACGGTGAGGCATCAGCGCGCCAGCAGCAGTGGGGTCAGCCAGCTGCGCAGCCCCCACTGTCTCCTCCCTGCTCCCCCTGTTCCCTCAGGACACTGTTGTATCTTCTTTCTCTCTATGCAGAAAGGAAGGACCCAGTGAATAAACCTATACTGTGCTCTGATGTTAACACCCTAAGGGGCTGTTCCTCCTGGGAAGGGCATCTAGGCACCAGGGTGGGGGGAAGGCATATAGGGCACCACTCCTTGACATTCTTCAGGACCTGAGCGAGGGGCCCTGGCTGCTGGGGATCAGGGGACTGAGTGCCGGCCTGAGAAGTGGAAGGTCGCCAGTTTGATTCCCAGTCAGGGCACAGGCCTGGGCTGCGGGCCAGGTCCTCGGTTGGGGGCGTGTGAGAAGCAACCACACATGGATGTTTCTCTTTCTCCCTCCCTTCCCCTCTCCCTAAAAATAAATAAATAAAATCTTTAAAAAGTCCTGAGAGAGGGGACTCCCTGTTCCTCTAACAGGCAAACTGGCTCAGCAGGGTTCCCCGCCTGTCTCAGCCAACCAGGATGAGAGCGTGGACCCTGTGCCAAGATCTGGGCGAGGCAGCAGGGCATGGATATCTGGGGAGAGGCCAAAAGAGGAGAGGGAAGCCCTTTAGGAGTGATGTGGGAAGTAGGGGTGCACCCCAGCTTCACAGCCTGTCCCTGGAAGCTAGGGCAGTTGCTTTGTTTTGTATTCTTCCATAACCTATAATTTATACAATCCATATTGTTTCTATTTTCCCAAAATGAGCACGTGTACTCAGACAACACATTTACTGAGCTCTTAATACATGCCAAGCATCCGATCATCCATTACTTTCATAATTGATAAAGCAGAGACAGCAGGAAAGGAGACCAGGTAAACAGCACCCGGCTTCACGAGCTGCTAGGACCCAGAATGGGGTCAGAGCCCCTCCTTGCTGCGGCCTGAGGAAGCCTCTGGCTCCTTACAACGGAGTGGTGGGAGGTGGAGCAGAATCACCTGGGCCCATCTACAGCTGTCGTGTGTGGAGTGTTTCCTGGGTGCTGCACATGTGTGCCTCCTCCACTCCTCCCAAGACCTCTGGGAGGCAGGGATGCCTGCTGTGCTCATTTCACAGACGAGCAAGGTGAGGCCTGTGAACCCTGAGAAAGAAGACACCTTCTAAGAGGCTCTCCGGGTAGCGAACTGGACTTAAATAAACAAATCAGAGCCTCACAACCATTTCTGCCCAGGGGCCCCTCGCGCAACCTGCAACCAGGGAGCAACATGCACTGAGCCGCTGCCTGCACTATTCCTGCCTTCTGAGCAGCACTTATAGGACTTCCTGGAATTGTATTTCCACCAATGAAACTGAGGCGTTCCCCCCAACCAATCAGAGCCTCTCCATTCTGACCAATCAGGACAGTGCCTTTGGGCCAATCAAACTTCAAGAACTGGGGTCCTCATTTGCATGAGGCCAGACCAATGCGGGGCCTTATACGTGAGGCCGCTCCCGTCGCTGGGTCGGGGGGCCACGTGCTTCTCCCGGGCGGGCTGTTTCCTGGCGGAGCTGTCTGCTGGGAGACGCCGGCCCGTGGGAGCTGCGTGGCGTGGAATAAAGTTCCCTTCTTCGGCACACCCCGACTGGGGATTCCTGTTGGTGTTGAGTTGGGGCCCATGACCATGACCGTGGGTGACAGGTCTGAGGAAGTAACTTGATCCAAGTCGCTCTGCCGGGGGCGCAGCCTGTGTTCCCTGACGTCGGCCTCCTTTTAAGAAAACGCTCCGCTACACGCCCGACCCGGCGGCCGGGGCTGAACTGCCAGCGCTGCGCGTACGTCTAGGCTCAGGCCTGCCTGGGTCCGACGCAGACCGTCTGCTGGCCTTTCTGCCCGCGGTCCCCAGCGGTGTTTGGTGTGGGCAGAAATTCCAGGCGCCGCCTGGGGTTGGGCTGGCCTGGCAGAGGGGGCAGGTGTATCCCTTGGGTGTCCCAGAGGGAACGGGCTGAGGCAGGAGCCCGCCCTTCTTCCAAAACTGCGCAGCTTTTGTGGATGATGTTGTTCTAGTTTGTAGGCGAACCCTACGGAAACTAACGGGGAAAGTAGGAGAACTCAGGTGTCACAGTTCAGCCTCCACTGATGGGCTTCAGTGACCGCAGCTGTGACTGGATGGGCTTACGTGATGCTTGTGAATAAAGGCTCCTTTCCTCTCTCACCAAACCGTGGCCGCTGGGATTTTGCCTGGAGGGTGGTGGGCGTCTTTGGTAGCAATTTTTCTCTCTGGGTGAGAGAAGGTTCTAGAGTCCGTTATGCTGGACCTCTAAAGCCATGGCACAGCATGTGGACGGCACAGCATGTGAATTACAGCTCGGTCATTACGCTGCTGGGAGAAAAAGCAGCAGCTCTGGACAGAAGGGGACAGCGTGGACCACAGAGGCAGCGAAGCCAGAATTCAAGGTTTGTAGGGACCACGACACCAAGGCCACCAGGACACCAGGACTGCCCTCGCCGGGCCCCTGGGCTGCCAGGGAGAGCCTGCCCCGCAGTGGACGAGCCTGTCATGGAAGCCACAGTCCAGACATTCACAGAGCAAGGTGGGCATCCAGACACAAGGGTGCCCACCTCCGCAGCCGCTGAAGAGACAGACCCCGAGAGGCTGGGAGGACGCGGCGCCCCTCCTGCCTGCCTGAGTCCGTCAGACCTGCTATGACAGACGGAGCCGCTTACAGCCAGCAGACACTTCCCACCGTCCCGGAGGCTGGAAGTCCAGGCTCAATGTCTGAGCACTCGCCTGCTTCCTGGGGCACAGGGGACCACCGTGCTGTGTCTTTAGATGGCAGAAGAGTGGAGGGAGCTCTCTGGGGTCTCTTTTATAAGGGCGCTCATCCATCACCTCGGGGGTTAGGATTTCAACTGAAGAATTTTGAGGGGACCCATGTCCCATTTAGAGCACCCCTCACCTGGTCCTTTGCTGCTGCTGGGCTGGGTCAGGACTCATTGACACTGTCTGGGACTTCAGCCTCGATGGTCCTGCTGCTCCTTGGCAAATTCTCACGACAAGAAAGAACTCTACAACTAGGAACTTCCTGAGCTATGGGAACGTGACTCAAAAATGAGGACCAGGAATCCTTCCCAGAGTTAACATTCACTCTTTTATCTCTCGCTTTCACGCGCACACACGTACCCCTGTGATACCTGGTTTCCTGTCACATTTCAGAATCCTCTCCTCCCCCTGGAAGCTGCAGGGAAGGATTCAAATACAGGCGAGGAGCACCCTCAGCTGCAGGGGCAGAGGCATCCCAGTGTGGCCTTCCACGAACGACTTCCCACATGGGCCTTAGCGTCTCTCCTCAAATGCTGTCCTTGAACCTCAGGCCTGCAAGAGCAGAGGGGTGCCCTCTCCTCTCCCCCAAAGGCCCGCCCAGAACCTCACTGTCCTCCCACTGCCCCTGCGTGGACCCTCCACAGCTCACACTCAGTGTGCTTTGCTGCTGGACCCAGTGTGGGGCTGGGGGCGCCCCGGGCACAGCCCAGGAAGCGCCCTGTGCTGTAGGTCCCCAGGGACCGATGGGGGGGGATGAGGTGTCAGGGCTTCAGGCCCTTCTCCCAGTGAACGCTGTTCACTTTCACATCACAGCTGTCTCTCCTGTCTCTCTCCAAAGTGACCTGAGGTGGCTCCCAGATGCGCTTGGCCTCAGCTGTCTCCTCTGCAGACAACAGCTCATCCTATCCAAGGAGTACCAGCTGGGCTGGCGGCCCAGTTCCCAGCCTGGGCTGTGGCTAACTCGCTGCCATGTCTCTCCAGGCTTGGCTTGCAGCTCGCAGGTGGGCCGGGCCCCCACATCCCTCCCAGCCTGTCCCTTCCCCAGGATGGTGCCTCCTTTGACCACAACCTCTCGGCCCAGGAAATTAGCTTCTCCTTCAGCTCATACGTCACCCGCTCCAGGATTCTTCCCGGGCCAGGCGCCCTTTCTGTGTGGTTTCCTAGCCCTGGACAGGCCTCTGCTTGGCCTTGACAGCTTGTGTGACCGTCCTCTAGTTGCAAATCTGTCACTCTCACTACATGGCAAGCTCCTTCGTGGCCAGGGCCAATGGCAGGGGCAATTTATCTCAGATGCCTGGCACATAGTGGGTGCAAAGTCAACACTGCATAAATGCATGAAACTACTGTAACAACATAATCAATAAAATATATTTTTTAAAAAAGGGTAGAAAGAAAAAAAAAATCATGAAGCATCAACATCTAGATGTCTGCACTGGAAAGGTACCATTCCACACATGAATATATCATCCACATACACAGACACACATGCGTGCGCACACCCAGGCACACGCACACTCCCGCTCATGCTCTGGGCCTGCAGGCCCTATGGGACCGGCCCCCCGGGCCCCAGACTGTCCCAGCCCGAGTTCCTCTGAAGCTCCTGGAAGAAGAGCTGTCTCTGGAGGCTCCGCAGGCTCTCCAGCGCCTGCGGGGGGAGCTGCTTGGCTGACAGCCCCAGGTCCTGCCTCGCTTCCTCTTCCTCCACATCCACCAGCCCCTCGGGGGGCTGTGGGGAGCTCCTGGAGATATAGCCCTGGTCAGACTGCACCGACTCCCGCTGCCCCTCCCCGTGGGGCGTGTGGGGCTCTTTCAGGGCCGCCTCTGGCCGCTCCCAGGCCTCCGAGGCCTGGCCACCCAGACTCTGCTGGAAGAGTGAGAGCATCAAGCCTTCGAGCTGCTGCCGAACGCCCTCTGGGAGGTGGTCCGGCGATGCCCTCGGGGTGCTGCCGAGAGGGGCGTCCTCAGAGTCCAGAGCGGGGAAGAGGATGCTGTTCCGCCGTGGGCCAGAGCCCCCCAGCAGCGGGCAGGCCTCACCTCCCTCCACGATGGCCACCTGGCTGGCCACGCTGCTCCCGGCGACCGTGGGAGAGACGGGTTCCAGGGCCTGGGCAGGAGGGGCCGCCTCCAGGGGCAGCACTGTGGTCTGCAGGGCCTGGGCCGCCAGCTGCCCCAGGGGCCGAGGCTGAGGGTGCAGCCGGGCCCCTCCCTTGCCCTCCTCAGCGAGGAGCGGCTCCACCACCAGGGGGTCCTCGGTGGCTGCTGGCTCCCGCACCAGCGGCGTCTGCTTCGTGATCCCACTGCCCGGTGGCGGCAGCAGCTCTTCAAACACCTCCTCGTCCAGGGACGGGAGGTCCTGGCCGTCAGCCCAGCAGAGGTTCTCGCGCTCAAACCAGTCGGGGCACTGCACCTGCCACGCGCGGAACCGGTCCACGGCCTCCCTGAGCTGCCGGCCGCTGGGGCTCCGCAGGTAGTTGTCCCCAGCGAGCTCCCCCACGTGGTGCATCCGGCCCGGCTCGAACATCTCCAGGTCTTGGATCCGGAAGTACACCTCCTCGAACCTGTCCATGAGCGGGTACCTGGACGTGATGTGGAAGAGGTCGGGGATGTCGTCCTCGCTGCTGATGTCACTGAAGTAGCAGATGACGTAGGTGCCGAAGCAGGCCGGCTTCTCGAAGTCAGGGAGGATCATGTTCATGGCTGCGGTGAAGAGGTCCCCGGCCAGCCTCTGGTGGTCACAGCGCAGCTGGATGGCGGGCCCCTCCCAGCCGAGGATGGCCTGCCACTTGGCCCGGGTGCCTCGGGAGCACAGAATGATGATCTTGGAGTCCCTCTCCGCCATCTCCTGCTTCTGGCGGCCCACCCAGGTCATGACCCCCATCTCTGCGATTGTCTGCTCCTCCAGCAGGTCAAGGGCCACTTCGGTGCCACAGACAGTGAGCAGGAACTGGGTGAACTTCAGGACCACGTCCACGTAGAGCGGGTGGTCGGCCGAGTAGACGATCCAGACCTTCCTGGGCTTCAGGGGAGGGGGCGTCAGGCCGGCGGTGGGCAGGGCCCCTGGGGGAAAAGGCAGGCGCAGCCCTGGGTCAGGGGTGTCTGTGCCGACCCCCCCCCCCCCCCCCCCAGGCCGAGAGGCTGCCTGCCCTGCCCTGTCCTGGCTGCAGGACAAACTTCAGTCTGGGGCCCCCTGGGGAAGAGACCCTCTTGTACAATAAACTTAAAAAGAAAGAAAAAGAGAAGAAAATAAAGACCCTCTGTCTCTCTGTTTCTTCCTGGCCTTCAGCCTACACTTCATTAAAAAGGAAAAAAGGGCGCAAAGACCTGCCCATGGGTGGGACAGGAGTGTTACAGGGACGACCTCTTTTCACAAACTACGGTGGGTACCTGAACCCCCTTCCTTGTCCAAGTGATTTAAAAAACGCTCCCCCAGCCTCACCATGTAAGGGGGTGCAGAAGGCAGGCCCCCGAAAGGCGAGGTCTCCTGAAGGGACGCAGGAGTCAGACTTCGGGAGGTGACCGACCCAGCTATCTCAGGAGAGCCCCCCACACCCCCCCATCCCCCGCACGCCTGCCCAGCAAACACCGACCTTGGTCTCCGGCGCCGGCGCCACGCTTCTCACCACGAGACCCTGAAAGGAACAACACCGCACTGGCTCTTTTGGAAGAGACATGGGGACGGCTCACAGAGGGGCCCAGCGCTGCCTCCCGTCCCCCCAGGGCCACGGAGAAGGGACCGCAGCCAGAGGTGGGGCTGTCGGACGCTCAGCTGGGGCCCCCGGCCAGTGAGAGGAGCCCCCAGACCTGGGAACTCAGTTTGTTCCTCCGCTAACGGGTCGGGGGTGGGGGCTCAATGAATGTGTGGGTGTGAGGTGCCCAGTCTGCTGGGGCCACACGTGTTCTGGGCACTGACCCAGCCGAGCCCTCTGGCCCCACATGGCAGTGCAGTGGCCCCTCTGCACAGCCTGGCCACCCCCAAGGACACCCCGCACGTCAGGGAGGCCCTTGCCCAGAGGTGTCCTCGCAGCGGGCAGACACTGCGCATTTCCAGAAGGAGCCTCTGCCCGGTGCCTTACATTTCCTCCTGGGAGGTGTGAGGTGAGGGAGGGAAACCAAGGTCCTTGAGCAATGGCCCCCCTCAGAGGTGCCATGGAGATGGCCGGGACAGGAGCCACGTCCCGGGGACGCAACAGTGGCAGAGAAGCCTTCATTTCAACCTCCCCCCACCCACCCCCGGGGGCCTCTTCTGGGACAGAGACAGTCCCCGAGCGAGTCCCCGAGCGAGTGGGCGGGCCTGCCCTCCCCACCAGCCACTGCTGCGCTGCAGGGCAGGTGCCCGGTGCTCAGCAGGAAGGGGACAGGAAGCCTCTGCAGGGGCCTTGCTGCTGGGGACAGGAAGCCTCTGCAGGGGCCTTGCTGCTGGGGACACAGACTCAGGCAGCCCCCACCCCATGACCGTCTGGGGAAGGACCCTCCCCGTGGGCCTCCCGGTGCCTGGTTTGGGTTCTTCCCCCGACCCAGAAATGATGACTCTCATCTGAGTAAGTGCCTGACCCTGAGCACTGTCCGTGTGGGGACGGCCGCCCACGTCCCCAGTGAAGGCGCCCAGCGCCATGAAGGGACGGGTGAGGCACGGCCCCCTGACCTATGACCCGCGTTCTCTGCTGCTCAGAACCTGGCCAGAGAGGGCTGCAGGATGGAGGGGAGCTTATATTTATTTATTTATCTTAAAAACCGTCCTCACCCGGGGATGTGTTTTTATTGATTTTAGAGAGAGAGGAAGGAAAAAGGAGAGAGAAACATCGATCGGTGGCCTCCTGCATGCACCCTGACCAGGGATCGAACGCGCGACCTTTTGGCGCACAGGACGATGCTCCAACCGAGCCGGCCGGCCAGGGCACGAAGCGACGCTTATTAACATCGACCCCGAATGCGTCACTTAGTCCTCACAGCCCGAGAGGGAGGCGCTGGGACTCTGCTGTCCAGAAAAAAGCCAGCCCCACGGGCTATGAAGCAGCTGCCTCTGATGGCCACCCAGCCCCAAGCTCTGGCCCCTGAGGCCCCCACTGCCCCACGCTCCCTCCCTGGCCTCGGGGTACAAGTCTGGGGGCGGCAGGGGGTTCGCTCAGGCTGCCCACGTCCGACGGAGGAAGTTCCACTCTCGTTCCCCTCAACCCGCTGAGTTCAGTGTCAGCCTCGGCAGCAGTAAGTCTAAGGGCGGCGGACACCGCGGGGCAGACGCGGGCCAGACTCCACGCTGAGAACCCAAACGCACTGCCTGGGCGAGGCTCTGTGGGAAGCCTGAGCCTTCCCCTCACAAGAGGCACCCGAGGTGCAGAGGACTTAGCGACCTGCCCTGGAGACAAGAGGAGGAGCAGCAGGCGGGCTTGAGTTTCTGTCCCCCACATGCCTCACAGACGGGGGAGGGGAAGAGGGAGGTGTGTAGGGAGGGGGAGGGGAGCAGAGGGACACCCTAGGCCTGGCAGCTCCCGGGTCCTTACCGGACAGCCTCCAGGTCATGCAGAGGACCAGCAGGATGGCGGAGCCCACCAGGAGGATGGCGATGGCTGTGACACACAGGTACACCCACAGGGGCACGTAGTCTGAGGGGCAGAGCAGCGCGAGGTGTGGCTGGGAGGCCTGTGACGCCAGCGCCGAGGCCCCCACCCCAGGGTGCAAACCCATGAGGGCCCCCACCCCAAGCTCCCCCACCCTGAGGCCCAGCCTGCACCAAGACGTGCCGGTGGCCTCACCCACCCCCGGGGCAGGCCTCTCGTGGGCCCTGTGTGCCTGGCTCCACACGAGCTCACCCAGGGACTTCTTACGTGGCCCCTGGAAGGTCTCCTGGGGCCTCCCCTGCGCGCACACAGCTGGGAGTGTCGGCCTTACCTGCCTGCAGCTCTGCAATGACAACAAAGGGAAGCAGAGGTTTACTTATGAACAGGAACCCCGACCATCACCAACACCGCCCCCCCCCCCCCGGGCCCGCTGCACTTCAGATACGGTGACGCTTCATGCAGCCACCCACACGGAACACCCCGTCTCTGGTCTACTGAGCGAGGCCCCGCCTCCCAGCGGGGGGCCGGGCTGGGTGTGCTGGCCAGGCACCGGCTCTGCCCCTCCCCTGGGGTGTGATCTGGGACAAGGCGCAACACCTCCGCGCCTCAGTTTCTCCATCTATGACCCGGGGGAGGGAGTCTCCACGTCCTGGTGCCGCGGTCCCCAACGCGTGAGGAGCAGCAAGGATGACGCGCCGCGGCGCTGTGTCCCGTGCCCGGTGTGTAACCACCCCACCCCCCAGTCACAGACGCTGAGACCAGCAAGACCAAGTCCCGGCCAAGGCCACGTGGCTAAGACGGGGCAGCCAGGGGTCAGCTTGGCAGAGTGTCTCTGTAAAGCCCACATCGCAGGCCTGAGCGACCCCGAGTGAGGCTCCGTCCCCACCGCTGGGACCAGGGCCGGGTTCCGTGTAAGCAGTTGACCTTCATCCCTTCTCGCCCCCCGGGCCCCACGACGGCCGTGTGCCTCCCACCTGGGGGATCTGGGGTTTCCGGGCAGCTGACGTTCACAGGGCGTCTGGGACAGTCATTCAGACAACTGCTGAAGAAGGGCTGGATCTGAGAGCAGACGGGGCAGGGAGAGAGGGGGCCTCAGAGGCTGGGGGACAGGGGCCCCCCCCCAACGCTCTCCCACCCGCGCCGCATTCACCCACCTGCAGTTGGTGGCGGCAGCACCAATCAGCCCTGGGCAGGGGGAACGTGAGGTTGGCCCGCTGCTGGGGGTCCTCCGGTGGTGGCTGTCGGGGAAGAGACTGGGTGAGGCTGCGGGCTGCGATGGGGCTGCCAGGGTGCCGGGCGGAGGCCAGGACAAACGCCTCCCGGGTCTGCGCCAGCGAAACAACGTTCCCTGGTGCCCTGGCCCGCTGGGAACTCAGCACACAGCCAGCGACGGGTGCTCCCTCTCCGCCTCGGCTGCTGGGGACCATGGGGACAGACCCGTGCCCATCCCCCGCAGCGTGGCTCCGGTTCTGTGCGCACCGCGCCCTGGCTGCGCCTCCCGGCCTCATCTTTAGTTCCCCTTTGCCTGCATTTCCACACTGAATGTCTTCAAATCCTTTTTGAAATAAGCAGAAGCAACAAAGCCCAACCAGAAGGGAACAGGGGAGAATGTGTGGGAGGGAAGGACAGATAGGACGGGGGCGGCCCTGGTTGGGTCGGTGGCTCCGTGGGCTGGTGCGTCGTCCTGTAAACTAACGGGCTGCAGGTTCGATTCCCAGCCAGGGCTCATGCCTGGGTCGTAGGTTCAATCCTCACGCCGGGCACGTACAGGAGGCAACCCATCAGTGTTTCTCTGCCACGTTGATGTTTCTCTCTGTCTCCCTCCCCTCCCCTCTAAAATCAATGGGCATGTCCTGGAGCGAGGATTTTAAAAAAAAGGATGGGGTGCTGAGCAGGGCAGAGAGCAGGGACATTCTGTCACTACAGACGGTGAGAGCGAGAGGAGACCTCAACCACAGAACAACTACGGACCACTGTCCCCACGCCCACGCGGGCAGCCTTACCGCGGGCACGTCCAGCCTGTGCTGGAAGCAGCTCTGGCCCTCCTCGCGCGGGAAGCTGTCCAGCACCACCTGGTAGCGGGCGGACTCGCTCCACAGGGCGAAGCTGACCCGCAGCTGCCGCGCGGCCTCCAACAGCTCCACGGCGACGCGGGGCTCCCACAGGCTGCCTGCCGGGGCGCGGACACGGGCGGGCGTGAGGTGGGCGCAGCGGGACGCCCCGCCAGGGAGCACCGCCACCGCGCCACCGCCGTTACCTGCGCTCACGCACGGCCGAGTTCTCCGCATCAGGGCGGCGTCGCAGTCTGCAGACCCCAAGGAGACGGAAGCGTTAAGCCTCTGCCTGACGCAGCCTCCCCGGCTGCCGACACGGAGACTGCCGCCTTCTCCTTCTGGCAGCCTGTTCAGGGGTGGCCCTGGGAGCCCAAGCGTCTGGGACACTGCGGTCCCGCCTCTCCCCGCGGCAGCTTCCCCTGCGGCTTCTTACAAGGGGGAGCTGCGTTCCCTGTCCCTCTGTGGCAGCGCTTCTCGCGCTCACGGGACGTTTCTGACTCGGCAGCTCTGGGTGGGTCTCGAGAGTGTGCGTTTCCACAGGTTCCCGGGCGATTCGAGCTGCCGGTCTGCGCCCACCTCACAAACCACCTCCCTGTCTCCCTTCCCCGTCCCTCGACGGCCACGTTTCCGCTTTGGTTCAGGAAGACACGTGACAGGTATGAATTGCCGTGGAATGATGGGGACTGAATCAGTCTCCCTTAGAGACAGGGCGGGGCCTGGGGAGATTCACTCGTTCATCAAATACTTAGGAGCTCCCCAGCTGTGCCAGGCACAGTGACGCACGGGACAAAGTCCCTGTCCTCCAGAGACACCCCTCCAGCAGAACAGACCAATGAAAACACAAAGCCCAATACAATGTCACAGGTACATCGTGGCCATTTAAGGTCAGGGAGTGATGGGTAAGATGAAGAAAAATAAAGTGGGATATGCAGATAGCGCATGCGCACACACGCACGCACACGTGTTCATGTACATGCATTGCACGCACACACGTGTGCACGTGTGTGGTGGGAGCTGCTCCACAGATGAAGGGCACGGCCACCTGACCAGCATTTCCTGACCGCCTGCTGCATGCAAGCCCACCCGTGAGGCTCCAGGGAGGGCAGGAGCGGGTCTAAGGCCCAGACCTGGGCCCAAGGAGGCTGCCGCTCCGGGCGGGGTTGCCTCTGACCAAGAGGGTACTGCAGGTTGTGGCGGAGGTTCTCGGGGGGACAGAGGACCGGCAGGTGCCCACAGGGCCTGCTGCTGTAGCAGGCAGACCTGGCAGTGCTCCCTGCAGGACGGGTTAGGCTTGGGGGACGGGGAGATGGCGTCACATGGGGGGCGTGTTGGGTAAATGCAGGCAGGGTGTGGGGTCAAAGTGCAGAACAAGGTGATGGAAGCCAGGATGAGGCTGGACGCTGGGGTACAATTCTAAGAGCCGCTTGTCTTGCCCTGACCCGTGGGGCTCAGTGGGCTGAGCGTCATCCCACGAAGAGGAAGGCTGGCGGTTCGATTCCCAGTCAGGGTGCAGCCCTGGGTTACAGGTTTGATCCCCAGTCGGGCACGCGCAAGAGGCACCTGATCGATGTTTCTCTCCCTCCCTTCCCCTCTCTCTAAATATAAATATAAAAAAATCTTTAAATTAAAAATAAATAAATAAAAGAGTGGCTTGTCTTCCTGATAATTCCTGGCAGGAAACGGGCTTCTCTAGACAGAGGGAGGGGCCCCAGTTCCCATAAAACCCCTGGGGTCGTGGGCCAGTGCCCACTGCCCGCCAACAGAGAACACGCTCTGCCTTCGGGGGCAGAGGCTGCAGTCACACCCCAGGGCTCCCGTCCCCAGCGCCCGGGTGTCCTGTGGGACCCCGTGCCGGGCGCCCCTGCAGACCACATGGTGAAGGGCAGAGGCTCTTACGTGGCACGAAGAGGTTCCGGGACTGGTGGTTCGGGTCCCCGTCAGGGATGGGCTTGGGCAGGTGGTGAACGGTCACCTCGTACTTCTGGCCAGGTTCTACCACGAAGTGACTGAAGTTAAAACGCCACTGAAGGGACGAGAAGGGAGGACGGGAAGGTTGGACAGCCACAGGCCGCGCCTCTCACACAGCTGCACCCAAAGGACCCCACCCTACCCACCCCCAAACGTCCAGCAACAAAGAACAGGAAATGACCATCACACAAGACCCAAAGTAAGAGGCTCCTGTATCTTGGCTCTTTGTTTCCCCTGGTCTTTCCTGCCTGTTTCAGAACACCTGGGTCTGCCCTGGCTGGTGCGGCTCAGTGGATTGAGCGCCGGCCTGCGGACCAAAGGGCCCCCGGTTCGATTCCCGGTCAGGGCACAGGCCTGGGCTGCGGGCCAGGTCCCCAGCTCGGGGCGTGCACGAGGCAACCACACACTGAAGTTTCGTTTCCTCTCTTTCTCCCTCCCTCCCCTCTGAAAATAAATAAATCTTAAAATAAAATTAAAAAAAAACTACTTAAAAACAAAACAAAACAGCACCTGGGTTAGACACAAGAGAATGTGGGGAGAGCCCTCTCCCCCCGCCCCCCCCCACCGTGCAGAACAAAGGGGTCAGGGGGCGGAGCCAGGACCGGGGTCACTGGAGAGCTGGCTTCCAAAAGGCAGCTACAACCCTCATGTTAAATGACTCTTCCCCCTTCAGTGGGAGAGCCAGGGATCTCTTGAGAATGTTCTGGAGCACAGAGGGCAGCAGGGGGGGCGGCCAGAGAGATGCCCAGCCCCGCGGCCTGCGGGCCCCTCAGTGGCACAGCCCACAGCCTGAGTGGAGGCCTTTTCTGGACAGAGCCAGAGACAGACACTGACGACGAGCTCCCTGGTGGGTCAGGGTCGGGGGTGGGGTCCTTGGTTTCTCGGTACCTAGGCACCTGGTCCTCACCACGCACGCACGCAGCAGCCCAGTGTGGGGACCCTGACTGCACACGGGCGAGGGGCCTGTCTTTGCGGGACCGCACACCGCGGCGGCTTTAAGGCAGCGGTTTCCAAACTGGAGGCAGAGCTCGTGCGCTCCTGCCCGCCCGCCGCCGTCCTGCGGGGCGCAGCCGGGCCCCTCTGCAGGCTGTGCTGGCAGGGGCCGGGCTGGGGCGCCCGCTCCCCCTTCATGATGGCCGGCTAGGGCGGCCGGAAGGAGGACTGGGGGTTTCCAAAAGCGCGCTCGGCTCGGCGGGGACGTGCGGGGCTCTCACCCGCCTGCGGTGATGCTCCAGCCTGGACAGGAACTCGAACTTGACGCACAGCTGCTCGTTGGTGTTCAGCTGCAGCACGGACAGCTCCGCCCCCTTCAGGTAGAGGACGCTGGCTGCGGAGGGCGGGGGACAGGGGTGGGGCAGCGGGCGGGCCGCGGGTGTCACTCCCTCGGGGTGTGGCCTCCTCGCGCGCTCGGGACACCCTGTGACCCGGCCCTCGCTTCCTGCCTGTTCCAGCTCACTGGGGGCTCCGGCAGCCGCGCCCTGCGGAGAGCTGCTTCCCAGCGACTGAAGAACAAGCTGCACTTCGGGCGGGAAGCAAAGGCTCTCCGGGTCTGCGGCTGAGGCTCTGGCCACAGGGCGCGGGGGCCGAACGTGGCCGCCCCCACGGCCCGTGAGGAGGTTGTTACAGCAGCGGGGGCCTCACACAGAGAAGCCCCCAGGCCCTGTGCGCACCTCTAGGGCTGGCTCCCGTGAACCCCCCTGTTCTCAATTCTGCAACACCCCTAAGACGTTGGGGGCTCTTATTGCAGGAGACAGCAGCCTCTAGATGAAGGGGAAAAGCAGGCTGGCCAATGTGTGACCATTTTTCCAGTAAATGTTCGGTACTTCGGTCAGGCACAGAATTAACCATGTGACTCCCCCCTACCGCCCCCCAACCAGGGAGATAAAGACTTTCGGAGGAAGGAAGGCCTTTCACAAAGGACAGTGGTCTGACATCTAAAACGCAAGTATTTGCTGCGAGACATGCAGGATCCTCTCACCACTAAATTGGGGACCCTGTGTCTGAGCACAGGACGGGGGACCTAATTCTGAGTCACGGGGAGCCAGACGGTCCGGCTGTGGGTTCAGGTCCTGCAGGCAGGCCCACTCACCATCCGTCTGCAGGGTCCACTCGACATGAGCCACAGGGACCAGAGCTCCATCCTGGGTGCGGGCCACGCGCAGCTCCACCTGGACATCTTTTGGGGACGAGGGGGTCAAGTCTGGAGGTTGGATCCAGCTGTCATCCAGGCAGGTACCTGGTGGCCAGAAACGCAGAAATCAGACACCTGCATGGTCTGCAAGATTCTGGAGAAATGGCAAGGAACTGAAGCACACAAGCAAGACCTTAACCAGCCAGGGCCCTGCGAGCCTCACCCCAGGGGGCGATCTCCCGTCTCCCCCTCCCCTGCCTCCCTCATGCTTGTCTGGGCTCCCTTCAAAGCTCTGAAGCCTAAAGGGAACCTCAGGGGAGAACACAGAGCACACGTCTTGGTTGTGAGATGAAGCGGCGGCTGGAGATGCAGGCAGAGAAAGGACAGAGTACTGATCAGCGCTGCTTTAATTTTATACTAATTTTATATGCCAGGGCCCCTAATTAGCACAGACCCTTGAAACATGTGCCTCCTTCTTGAATTAAACCACCGATCAGCCCTGGCTGGTGAGGCTCAGTAGATTAAGCGCTGGCCAGCAAACCAAAGGATCGCCGGTTCAATTCCCAGTCAGGGCACAGGCCTGGGTTGCAGGCTGGGTCCCCATTTGGGGGCACGTGAGAGGCAACCACACATGGATGTTTCTCTGTTTCTCTGTCTCTCTCCCTTCCCTTCTCTCTAAAAATAAATAAGTAAAATCTCTAAAAAAAACCCAGAACACAGAACAAAATCAACAGCACAGACGCCTCTCACTTGACAGCTTGGTTCCTGGCACACAAGAGGCAGCACCCACGGCCACGTCCAAGTGCAAAGGACAGCCTGGCCCTCTCGCCTGACCTGGGGTGATGAACGTTCCTGCCGGGAGGCAAGGGTGTGCCCACCCAAGCTTCTCTGGGGCGCGGCCCTCAGCATGAGCTTAGCGCTTTATTAGCAAAGCAGCAGCAAGAACGAAAAAGACCACTTACTATTCTTGACTTGGCATCTTAGCCCCTGCGGGAAACAGAGAAGGTCATTACCGACGGGAAGGACTTCCGTTCACAGGTCGGGGTCCCCTTCCCTCAGCCTTGTTCTCAGGAAGGAGACCTCCTGGCCCTGCCGTCCCACTGTTGGGGGCCCATCTCGGGAGGGGACAGGATTATCCTCGCACTTTTCTCATTCTGCCCGACTGTGGGGAAACAGGATGAGGTGCGCGCACAGTGGACAGCGGAGCGGAACCTGTGTTTTCTGAGTCACCTTCTGAGCTGGGAACCCTCCAACTTGAGGAGCCGCTGCGAGGGCCCCAGAGACAGGCCTCTCACCCCTGGGGCGCCCAACCTCCAGCCTGGAAGCAGCACTGGAAGAGGGGGAAACAAACCCTGGCACCTGCCCGGAAATTCCACAAAGTCCCTGCAGTCCCCGGGGCAGCTGTGCGGACCCTGTGTTGCGCCGAGCCGTGGGGTGTGCTGTCCCCCGAATCCGCACAAAAGCCCTGGAGTGGAGTCACCTCCAGGCAGCGAGCATGGCCAAGCCTCGGCTTCCTCAACTGTAAAATCAGAACCACCGCAGCATCGGCTCCCCCGCGCCGTCGAGAATTAACGACACAAAGAGAAGCAGCGATCCTGGGGCAGGCGTGGGCTGGCAGTGACAGGTCTCACTTCCGATACGTCTGATCATAAAAGTCTTCAAACGATGGCAATGCACGCGTGCCATCAGGAGAAACAGTCCACGTTCCCACGCCATCGGACAGGGCGCTGGCGGGACGCCCGGGAGAATCGGAGGAGGGATTCTGTGGGCCGCGGGGCCCCGAGCACCGCCCTGCCGGCTGCGTGAGACTGAGTGCGCCCCGCATCTGCTCCCAGTGGCCGTCCTTGCATTATGGGTTCCCCTCCTTTAGAGCTTGGTGTACAGTAAGTGCTTCATAAGTGGGAGCCATTATTACGGGGGGTGACCGCCAGATGCTCACACTTGGCCGTGGAGCAAGGGGACCAAAGGCACCCAGGGGGGCAGAAAGCCTGCGGCTGAAGGGCCCCAGAGATCTGAGCTGCACGGGGCTTAGGACGCTGCAGTCGGGTGGGCCCTGCCTTTCCCTCGGGACGGAGCAGGGAGGCAGCGGGCAGAGAAGACGCTGTCCTACTGGGGTTCCTTCCCGAAGCAAGCGGATGGAGAGAGAGCGTCCCCCGCCCCCTGCGCTCCAGGGGCGCCTCTGAGCGAGCCGGCTCATCCGAAGCCTGCATCTCGGGGACACCAGGCCACCGGGGCCTGACCACCGGCACCCTCAGGGCGAACGGTCACCTGCAGTCTCAGGGCCACCACAGCCCTGCCTGGCGCCCCCTCGCTGTCCCCTGGTTCCTGAATGGTGAGAGGTTGACATCCGAGAACGTTCTAGGTCCAGGAGATGGGGAAGCTCTGCTAGAAAACGCAAGCAATGCCCTCCCTAACGCCGCCCCCCCCCAGGAGCCCCTCCCGGTGCATGGCCTTCCCGCAGGCCCAGAGGAGGGGCACGGTCTGAACACGCATCAGCTGGTGGGTCTCCTCCTCCAGGTCCCGTGACGGTGGAAACAGCTTGGTTTTGGTTCTGTGTCTGGCCTCGGTTTCTGACAGCCTTTGCCGTGTGTAAGTGTTTTCCTTCTGTTATTATTTTCCTTAAGAGTTTTTCTGTAAGACGGCCCCCGGACCTGACGCAACACCTTTCCAGCACTCATTGACACAACGTGGCGGATTTTCCCTTCGCCGGTGTGCCGGCCCCCGCGCTTACACTCACGCACGCCTCGCTTCATCTTCCCGGCGGTCCCGGGGCACGGACCCTTCTCTCGTGTTCAGTCATGACAAACCCGAGGCCCGGGGAGGTCAGCGAGGGGCTCCGGGTCTCACCCGCCAACGCCCCAGGACCCAAGCCCCTCACCCACTGTCCTGCCTCTCTGAATGAAAGAGGTGGGGCAGGACTGTCAATCATTGCGGTGAAAAGCGAGGAAGAAACGGTCGCCCTGTGCGTTCCGCCCTGTGCGTTCCGTGGCCACAGCCCAGTGCGGCAGCACAGGGAGGTGAGCTCTGCAGTCCCAGGGGCTCAGCACTCAGCAGGGCGTCCCCGGGCCGTCGCAGGTCACCAGCTTCCCGCACCTGTGTGATCACGCCCGCCTGGCAGGCTGCCGAGGCTGCCGTGAGCTCTGGATGCAGGGGCACCTGCTACCCGCCCCCCCCAGCCCACGCCGGCTGACAGCTGACCTTTCATGCACCTAGCAAGCTATCTGCTCTCCAGGGAATCTCGTGAGGTGGGGTCACCTCCTGTTAGAGCTCATAGCCATGGAGTGACAGACCAGGGCAGCACAGCAGGGAGGGGAGCCCAGGGGGGACCCCCAGACAAATGCGCCCCCTGCACCACACAGCCTCCGCATCCCAGCTGCCCACCCCCTTTGCTGTCAGTCTCTAGACAAGAGGCCAGCAGAGCGGGGAAGCGAGGAGTGGGTGGGGTGGCCAAGGGGCCCCTTCCCTTTGTTGGGGCCCCCGCCGGCAGCACCCCCAGCCCGGACTGCCCCAACGCCTCCAGCGCGCAGCGGCGCCCACAGAGCGCGCCCTTTCATACTGGGGAACAGCGCCCTCCGAAAGCAGCCTCTGCCATCAGCAGATAAGGCTTAAACCAAACACCTGTTCAACCACAAGTCAGAACCGCAAGTGCTCAGGCCAAGGAACAGCTGAGAATGCCACACACGTCCTGAAGACGCTGTGTGTCAACAGTCACCGACCAGGTCCACGTCCAGGCCTCGGGGGGCTTTCCTCTGGGCTGGCTGCCAAAGGGAAGCGGGAGAGGCCCTGGGTACAGTCCCGGCCTGTCACTCAGGGTCTCTCCAGTGTGGACCTCTGCAGGAGCTTGGTGTCACCTGGGTTGGGAGGTGCCAGTCCAGGGCTGAGCCTGGCCTCAGTTCCCCCTTGCTGTGCAAGCCGAGCTAGGTAGGCATGCACTCATTTCTCACGCATTCCCGGATTCTTTCCTCCCGCAGACACCGGCCAGGCGCCCCCACCCTGGGTTTGCAGCGCGGGGCTAGCACAGAACAGGTCATTGAGCTCTATCCAGCCGAGCTATGGACCGCCAGTTACGTTCTGCACAGTGGGTGGGCCCCGTTGAAAAGGCCCACCCAGCCCTCCCACCGTGGAAACGGGAAAGCTGGGTGCAGGCACCGGAATGCCCAAGGTTGCAGAAACCATAAGTGGTGAGGTCAGGATGCAAACCTGGGCCCTCTGAGGCCAAGTTCGTGGCTTTGGCTCTCGCCCCTCAAGGGCGTGGCAACCACCAAAACACTAGCAGAGAGAGAGCTCTGAGGGGGTAGTTTCTTTTTAAAGGGCCCAGTCCATGTCGCGGGGGAGAAGGAAGCGCGTGGAGACAGCTGGCATCTCTGCCTCTGCTCCTGGGCAGTTCAGGTCAAAGGCACTTAATCCAGCCCGGCTCGCAGGCCAGCCAGGGCACCCCCGCCGCCCTCGGAGCTTCTTCTCTCCCTTTCCCTGCCCCCCAGGGAGCGGCGCCGCCCCTTTCAGCCCGTGGAAGGGTCCACAGCTCGTCTAGGGGGTGCCCACGACGCCCCAAGGCTGACACCCCAGCGGGAAGCAGCTCTTCTCCCCGGAACTCCGTCCACTCCCTGCTGTACAAAGAGCACCTGCCTCAGGCCGCCCTGCGCCCCGGCTCCTACCGCCTGGAAGCCTGTCGCCTCCCGGTGACTTCAGTCCCCTGGCCGTGCGGGTTTCTGGACAGTGTCCGCTCCCAGCAACAGCGCCCTGTACGTTGCAGGCCCCTGGCCCCTGGCCATCAAAAGAGGAACTGGGGGTCCTCCCGCAGACTTCTTTGCCGAGTCCGGGGAGGATCTGCCCAGCCGGGCCCCCGGCTCGGCCGCAGAGCGGGCGTCAGGGCATTTCTGAACTCACACACGGAAGCGCTCCCTCCGCTGCTGCACGGTCAGCCGCTCACCTCCAAACCGTCTACGGAACCAGATAAGGGGGACCGTCTCAGCGCGGCGCGCACCCTCTGACTCAGACGCTGCTCATTGCTCCTCGGTCCGCGGCGGCGGGGAGGGGCTGGGGCCCCGGACGGGCAGGGAGGGAAGGAAGCCGGGAGGCAGGCGCTTCTCTGCTGCTGCGTTTCCCCCCTTCTGCTGGGCCTGCGCCACGGGGCCGCTCCCCCGAGAGCGAGGGCGGGGGTGTCCCTTCCCGTGGGCACGGCGCTGGTCCTACTTGGCAAATGCGACCCCCGCGACCCAGGCGCGCGTGGCGGCGGTGGAGATGCGGGGCCGGGGGGCGGTGTCTTAATCAGCTGCCGATTCTCTGGGCTTCCCCGTTCTGGGGAGGGGGCACCAAGCTGCCCGCACAGCCACCCCGGGAAGCTTACAGGCCGCGTCTCACCGCAGGCTCCGGCCCCGGCCCCGGGCCCCGCGTGCTGCCCTGGCTGGTGTGCCCTGTCCTCCGCCCGCAGGGCCCCCTGCCCCCCCGGGGAGCGGGCTGATATCCGCCGGGGCCCCACCTCTGATCCGGCTGCTGCGGGCTTGCCGGGCTCCTCGGGAGGGGAAGCCTTGCGGCCGGACCAGCCCCGGGCTCCCGCGGTGTGTCCCTGGGCACGACGGGGTGTCTGGGGGTCGCACGACGAGGGCCGGTCCCATCCCGCACCTTCGCACCCCCTTTCTAACCAGCTCCGTCCCGTCTCTCGAGCTGGGCCCTGGGCCTCGATCTACTTCCCCAAACCTCGGGGCCCGGCGGAGGTGTCCCTCCCCGCCTCCCGCCCAGGACGCCGGTCAGGTTGTGCAACACGCGCCGCGCGCTCTTTTCCCGGCAAACGCCCTCTTCTCCCGGGTCCACACCGCCCCTCCCGGCCCTCCGACGGTCCTCCCCGGGCACGGCGGGGGGTCTCACCTCCTGGGAGCAGACGGGGACCGGGTGGTCCAAGAGCCGCAGGGCAGCGCAACCCGGGGCCGGCCCGCTCAGGAGCAGGAGCAGGAGCCCCAGCGGGGACCCCAGGAGGCCGAGAGGCGGGCGGCGCAGGGCACCCATGGCCCCCGGCACCGTGGCGGAGCGCGTGGCCCGCAGCGGGGGGGGCGCAGCGAAGGAACACACCGGCCTTGCCCCGGCTCCGCGGTCGCGAGTCGGCCGACTTCGCCCGCTTCCGGCTCCCAGCCCGGCCGAGGGGCGGGCCGCGCCGAGGGGAGGGCTCCGTGCCTCCCCGTCCCGCCCCCGCCCGCCGGCGCGGCTAGGTGCGCGCCCGGACTCCCCGCCCCGCGGCCCGCTCCCCGCCGCTGCCCCGCCCGCCGGCGGCCATCGGCTCCCCTCCGAGCCGCCCCCCCCCGGCCCCCCGCATTCACGCCGCTCGCACCCCCGCACCCCCCGCCAGGAAGTTCGGGTTTCCCCCTTGCCAGTCGCCCTGCGCTGATTTCTTTTTTCCGGGTCCTTCGACGTCGGGCCCAGCTCGACTCAAAGGAAGTTGTCTTCAGTCCCGGTCCCCCCTTGCGCCCCGCGCCCCTGCCCCGGCTTCCCTGTCTCCTCCTCCGGCCGGCGCGTCCCTCTGTCCCGCTCCAGGGCAGGGAGTCGGAGCAGACCGACCCCGCGCGCGTGACGCGAACCTGGGGAGGCGGGATCCTTGGCCTCGCTCTGTTCTGTGTCCGCACAGCGCCCAGAGTGTCGTGTTTCCCAGGGGACCTACGCCCCGTCTGCCGAAGGGCTGTCCGCGGCCCCCGGCCCCGCGTTCCCGCCGCACCGCAGCTCCCAGCCTTGCCTCCCCTTTCACCCTGCACGCTCCAACACACATGCGTTTGGAAACGGCGTTTTTATCCCCTTTCTCCCTCCATCCTACACCCACGCGCCTCCGCATTTCCCTGCCTTCGACGCCCGTGGAGTCTAGAGGCGCTTAGCTTCTCCCTGTACTTCCCACGCGGCTGGACCGCAGCTCCCAGATGTGGGCGGTGGGCCGTCCCACTGCCCAGCGCGCCCACTGCCTTTCCCGCTGCTGGCAGACTCCTGGGGACCATCTCTGCTGGTCGCCCCGCAGCGCCCCAGCCCCAGGAGGACCCAGCTGCGTTAGGCCTGAAACCCCGGGGTCTGCGGACACCTTCACCTGTTTATTTCTAAAAGAATCGTGAGCCCTGGCCAGGGAGCTCAGTGGGTGAGAGCGTCCTCCCACCAACGCGGCGGCTCCGTCCCGGATCAGGGCACAAACAAGAAGCAACCCGCTAAGGCCTCGGGGCTCAGTGAGCGTGGTCCTGGGAAGCCAAGGTTAGGGGTTCCATCCCTGGTCAGGGCACATACGAGGGTCAACCAATGGATGCGAGAGTAAGCAGAACAACAAATCACTGTTTCTCTCTCTCTCTCAAAATCAATGAATATAAAAGAAATGAAAAACCACCAAGGAATGCATAAAGAATGGAACAACACACTGAAAGGCTGGTCTGGCTACACCCACCGCTCACCACTTCAATTCAGCGATTAACAACCCGGTCACGTCTGCTTTACCTGTGTGACCGTCTGAGTGTTTTTCAGCAACATCCAGAAGTTGCCGACATCATGACTTTTGACCCCCAAATATTTCAGCCAGCACCTCCTAAGAGCAAGGACAGCCTATACGTGCCTTTATTACTCTTCACGTTCAGCTCTTACTCAGATTCCCCCGCTGGGGCCCCTAAGTGCTTTTCACCGTCGCTCTCCGAGTTCCGCACAGATGCCTCTGCCTCTAGAACAATTCACTCTCTTTTTCTATTTGCCCGACAGTGTGTCTTAGCACTGTCCCTCCCGTTCCCTGTACTTCCTGGGGCCTGAAGTGACGTCCAGAGCCTTGATCTGCTTCAGGTGAAACATCTGAGGCAGGAACTCCTCCCCCGTGGGGCTGTGAGTTTCAGAAGCCATCCCATCAGGACACCTATTGGGGCAGGCTGTTCCCACCATTGTTATTTATTGTTTTTCTTTCCTTTTTTTTTTTTTTTTTTTTGGTTAAAGACTTTATTTTTAGAGAGAGGGGAAGGGGAGGCAGAGAAACACTGATGGGCTGCCTCTCACAAGCACCCCAACCGTGTGACAGAACACACAACCCAGGCTTGTGCCCTGACCAGGAATCAAACGGATGATCGTTTGCTTTGCCAGGCAACACTCAGCCCACTGAGCCACGCCAGTGAGGGTTGTTAACTTTTCCTACTCTTCATTAAGACATAGTTCACATGCTGTGCACCTCGCTATTTAAAGTGCATGGTTCTGTGTTGCTTAGTAGTCACAGGGGTGCGAACGGGCCCTGGCAATCTAGCTTGCTATTGTTGGGACTAAGTTTGATCCTCTGCTCACAGCAGTGACCGCCAGAGACAACCGACGTTTTAATTCACTCATGTGTCCTGAGCTCGGTGAGCCAAAGCCTGCACAGGGCACCAGACTCAGGCGGCAGGACTGGGTGTTTTAAGAGGTTCCGTGCAAACTCAGAGAGTGCAGGCCTAGTGGGGTGGTGGGGACCGAAGTCAGACCCCTCGGAGAAAGTGGTGTTGGGCAGACTTAATCTGTGAGGTCTTGGGGAGGCAAGCGGGGTGCCAGCACCCATCCTTCCCACACACCTTCGTTTGTTCCGGCCTCTCGCACTGGGGTCCTGGGTTTGTTCAGAACAGATTGGCAGACAAGCTCAGGAAATCTGGAGCCCAGGGGAGGGAACCGGTATTTGCTGAGCGTTGACCCAGAAGCAGGCCCCAGCACGGCTTTGCTCGGGTTATCTTGTGGACTCCTCGGAACCACTGGGAGGTGGGTATTTTATAGCAGAGCAAACAAGTCTGGAGATTAAGTCATTTACCCAACGTTATATAGCAGGGGCCTTGTGTGCACGAGAATTAAGTCTACATATCGGTTCTCGGGAAGGTGGCAAAGTTCTTCCTGCTCCCCCACACCCTCACCACCCCTGTTCGTGGGCCTCCTTGTGGTCTCTGGTCCCGGAAGCCTTTCTCCGGGTCTCACAGTCCCTTTTGGCCTCTCTTCCTTCTTAGTTCAGCCTAAAGTCGAGGTTGGCCACAGGGATCCTCCCCAGGGCTGAGCCAGGCAGGCCATCCCCACTGACAGGAGTCTGCACTGTGAGCATGACCGTGTGGACACACCTGAAGTCAGACGCCGGCAGCATGGAGTCTGCGGGAACACGGCTTCCTGGCGTGCTCGCCACACAGCGTAGGCCCCTGAACGCCAGGCCCCGGCTAGGTTTCTCCCTCCTGCCCTCCCTCTCTCCCTGTCTCCCTTCCTTTTTGGCGGGCATGGAACCACCAAACAAGACGTGGGCAGGACCCGTGTGAGACCGAGGTTCTGGTCAAGGCCACGTGCTGCAGCCTTGCTCCTCACGGAGTTCCCCGTTCTCAGCTGCGTACAGAGAGGGCGAGACCTCCCGGGCCGTGGGTCCCCAGCAGCACAGACCTGCTGCTTGTAGGCTAACCGATTCCAGGAGCCCAGAACCTTCTCTTCTATACAAATCTCCAGTGACTAGACCTGTCAGTTGGGACTGCAGTGGCCAAGCCATCATGGCCAAGCTGGTATGGCCCGTCCTCAGCTCTGCACAATTGGGAGCGTGCGGAAGTGTTTCCCCCTCTGCTGGCCAGACGACGGCTGCGGCCTGATGTTCGCCCTGTGGTCTGCTTGGAGTGCCCCTTAGTGGGGCTGCGTCTGCTTCCACGCAGTTCCTGCGTGTTCCCAGTCCGCCCTCGTGGAGTGGGGCTCACAAGTCACTCTCTTGTGGGTCCCCTGCTCTGCTCCCTGTGGGGGTCAATGCCTATCTCACTGCGGCTTTAATTGCATTTCCCTGATGATTAGTGACATTGAGCACCTTTTCAGATGCCTGTTGGCCATCTGTATGTCCTCTTTGGAGAAGTGTCTATCCAGGGCCTTCACCCGTTTCTAAATTGGATTGTTTGTTTTTTAGGTGTCGAGTTGTATAAGGTCTTTATAAACTCTGGATGTGAAGCCCGTAGCAGATGTATCACCGGCAAAGATGTTCTTCCATTCAGTGGGTTGGCTCTTCATCTTGTTTTTGATTTCCTGTGCTGTGCAAACACTTTTTAGTTTGATGTGGTCCCTTTGTCTGTCTTTTGTTTCCATTGCCTGAGGCAATATGTTAGAAAAATATGCTATGAGAAATATCCAAGACGTTACTGCTTGTTTTCTTCTAGGATTTTCAGTCTTTAATCCATTTTGAATTTATTCTTGTGCGTGGAGTAAGAAGGAGGTCTAGCTTCACTGTTTGCACAAATCTACCCAATCTCCCCAACACCATTTATTGAACAGACTGGTTTTACCCTATTGTATGTTCCTGCCTCCTCTGTCAAATATTAGTTGACCATAAAGGCATGGGTTTATTTCTGGGCTATTCTGTTCAATTGATCTGTATGTCTGTTTTTATGCCAGTACCATGCTGTTTTGATTTCTATGGCCTTGTGGTAGTTTGATATCAGGTAATGTGATTCCTCCAACTTTATTCTCCTTTCTCAAGATTGCTGGGGCTATTCAGGATCTTTTGTGGTTCTATATAAATTTTTGGAATATTTGTTCTAATTCTGTGATATATGTCATTGGAATCTTGATAGAAATTGCACTGATTCCATAGATTACTTTGGTCAATATGGACATTTTTAAAAATTTTATTTATTTAATTTTTAGAGAGAGGGGAAAGGAGAAAGACGGAGAGAAACATCACTGTGTGGTTGCCTCTCACTCGTGCCCCCAACTGGGGACCTGACGTGCAACCTAGTCATGTGCCCTGACTGGGAATCAAACCAACGACACTTGGCTCGCAGGCAGACGCTCAATCCACTGAGCCCCAGCAGCCAGGGCCAATATGGACATTTTAATGTTAATTCTTCCTATAAAATTTCCTTCTTCAGTGTCTTATAATTTTCAGAGTACAATAGGTCTTTTACATCCTTGGTTTAATTTATTCCTAGGTATTTTAGGAATGATTGTTAGTTTATCTGATAGTTCATTATTGCTGTATAAAAATATAACTTATTTCTGGATATTAACTTTGTATCCTGCTACTTTACTGAATTCATTATCAGTTCTAGTAGTTTTCTGGTGGAATCTTCGGGGTTCTCTATATACAGTATCATGTCATCTGCAAATAATGAGTTTTACTTCTTCATTTCCAATTTGCATGTCTTTTATTTCTCCCTCTTAATTGCTGGGCTAGGACTTCCAGAACTATGTTGAGTAAGCATGGTGAAAGGAGACATTGCTGTCTTGTTCCTGAATTTGTAGGTTTTGCCCGTTGAGCATGATGCTGGCTGAGGGTTTGTCATATATTGCCTTTCCTACATTGAGGTATGTCCCATTTGCCCCACTTTTTCTTTATCAACAGGTGCTGGATTTTATCAAAAGCTCTTTCTGCATCTATTGATATGACCATGTGGTTTTTATCTTTTATGTGATCTATCACACTTATTGATTTGCAGATATTGTACCAGCCTTGCACCCCTAGGATAAATCTGACTTGATCATGGTATATGATGTTTTAAATGTATTGCTCAATCTGGTTTGCTAATATTTTGGTGAAAATTTTAGCACCCATGTTTATCAGGGGAATTGGCCTATAATTTTCTTTTTTTGTGTGTCTGTATCTGGTTTTGGAGTTATGATAATGCTGGCCTCAAAAGTGAGTTTGGGACTCTTCCCTTCTCTTCAATTTTCTAAAATAGTATGAGACAGACAGGTGTTAGTTCTTCTCTGAATGTTTGGTAAAACTCCCGTGAAGCCATCTGGTCCAGAACTTTTGTTGATTTCACTATCAGTAATGTCTATTCAGATTCTGATTCTTCTTGATTCAGTTTTGGAAGTTCGTATGTTTCTAGAAATGTATCCATTTCGTTCAGATTGTCCAATTTGTTGGCATAAAGGTGTTCATAATATATTCTTACAATCTTTTTATCTGTGGAGCCAGCTGCTACATCTTCTTTCATTTCTTTTTTTATTTATCTCTTTCCCATCAGAAGTCTGGTTCAAGGCTGAACAGTCTTATCTTTTCGAAGACCGGCTCTTGGCCTCATAGATCTCCCGTGTTGTTTCTCAGGCTGTTTCTCTGCACCCCTCGGTCTCAGCCCGTGTCCCCGTTCTGAGGGGGCTGTTGCGGGCAGCATACGCGAGGGTGTTGTGTTCTTGTCCGGCCACCTGAGATGCCTAGCCCGGGTCGTTTTGAATATTTTAGGTATTCTTATTTAATAAATATGACTGTTGTTTACCTGCATGTGTACGGTACTAACAGAACTGGTGTACTGATGGGGAAGACAATTACCGAACGACGTGAAAAATACTGACATCAATCAACGCAGACCAGCAGAGCTTCCTGGGCCTCCACTCCTGCAGGTTCCCGTGGAGAGGTCCGAGTCTCAGGGTGACAGCCCAAGTGACAAGCCCCTTCTGCTCCCAGGCCCGGGGTCTGAGCCAGGGCCACCTGGGTGAAAGTCGGCAACCCTGAGCGCTGGACCATGCGGCAACTCCTGGGAGGGGGCTTCTCCTTGGTGTACTGCATCCCAGAGCAGCACCAGGAGGTCAGGGTGGTGCTCCTGTCTGTCCCACCCTGTGCACATCTGTCCTGACCATGGCTGCACAAGCCCCAGCCCCCCTCACCCTGACTGGGCCTGGGCGGGGACACACGGGCCTCGGGCGGCCAGCGGGCCCTGACCCGGAGCCCTGGCCGGTGGCTGAGCGCTGCCTGTCCCCATGGTGTGCATCTGCAGACCCTGCTGCCGCCAGCATGGCCACACCTGGAACTTCCAGTGGTAAAGGAAGGAAAGCTATTGCTTAACCTTTGACATCAACTGACATCTAAGCTCAACACAAAGGACCGCACCTGGGACAGGGGTTCCAGGTGAGGTCCCTTCTGTGAAGAGCAAAGGCGCGACCTTTTATTTATTTTGCTTCTACACCTCTCTGTTAGTGCCTCACTGAAACTTGGCCTCTGTGTGCGGGGAGGGACGTCTCCTCGTGCAGCTTCCGCTGAGCGATTCCATCCGCCCGTCGCGGACGACTCGAGCTCACCGTGGCGGCCCGATTCCCGCAGCCAACAGCCAGCCTGTCCTGCCGCAGTGACAGTGTGCGTTCCAGGCCACGAATTAAGTGTGGCATCTGCGCACTAACCGACAGTAAGATCAATGAAACGACATGGATTCGACCAAAGAGAGAGGTGGCATCCCCCATCGGCGGGAAGGGGATCATCAAGCTGGAGGCAGGCTCTCCCCGCATCTCAGCCACACTGCACGGTTCTCAAGAAAAACTGGAGAACGCCCTTATCTTCGTATCAATGACAACCCCACATCCAGAAATCAGAAAAGAGCTCACTCATCAATTCAGCTCTACTAAGAAAACTTAGAAAAAAAAACTAACAAAACTCAAGAGTTGGGTGATAGTTACTATAGTTTTCACCTTAATTATTCCTTAAGCCATTCAATCGTTCTGTGTGGTTCTGTAATGAAATGTGTTTTATTGTCTTCTACAATGAAATTCTTTATAAAAACCAGCACACACAAAGTTAAAAGACAAACTGGGAAAAAATATTTACATCTCTCACACTATGAACAAAGGACCAGTTTTCCCAAAACATAAAAATTAGCTCCTTAGAAATTGCTATAAATATCCACAAGCTAGAGAAAAATAAGGAAGAACATGGAGCTCCCAGAGCAGGAAAAACAAGTGGTTTTTCAACAAAAGACCAAGATCCTGGTTAGAGGCGGGTTTTTAAAAACCTGTAAGGTCTCTTCCTAAAGGTCATTTCAAAATCAAGGTCAGGTCTTTTTTACTTTTTCACTTAAAGCCGGCCAAGGACCCCCCCCCCCCCCCGCCCCGTCTACGCAGGCATTTGTTTGTGTCGGCGTGGACTCATTCTCCCCTGATCCGTTAGCCGGGAGTGGTTTTCCCCATCCACCCAACTGGCTCTGAGGATGGCGTGGACCCGGGGCTCCGACCTGCCCCTCCTGCCACGATTCCACGCGGCCTGGCTCTGCTGCTCCCCAGCTTTGACCCTCTGCACCCAGTGTGTCCCAGAACAAGGACTGGGACTTTCACACCTGACAAAGTTGGAAACACGTGACGGGAGGAATTTTAAGGTGGGGGATTAGCTGGCGGGGGTGGGGTGGCGATGGCAGGGTGGGGGCCGTCTGTGCGGGGAGAGGGGCTGGGTTCAGGGCCTCCCTCTGTGGCCACCGGTCAGGCGGCCCCGAGTTCAAGGTGCTTGACTTTCTCCTGGAGCTCCCGGAGCCGGCTGCGGCCCCAGCTGATGTGGCTCTGAAGGCTGGCCATGTCCGCGGCCAGCTGCAGGCCTAGAGAGAAGGGAGAGATGGCCCCATGGTGTCTGCAGTGTGATACGTGACTCAACGGACCCCGGACACCCCAGGGATTGGAAAGGCTCCAGGCCGTTCTGCTACCCCTAACACACTCCCCGGACAGCCGTGCCGTGGCTGCTCCGAACCTCACTGGCCCACACCTTCCCTCCTCCAGGTCTTGGCTAAAATGTCACCTCCTCCAAAGACTTCCTTGACCCCCTTCCATCACCGACCAGGAACTAAAAACCTCCAGTTTTGCACGGCCTCACGCCCTGATTTTCTTCCTTCAGTCCTCCAGAGTCACAGTCCCTCACTACTCCCATGCTCACCCCGTCCACCTCTCCTCTCTGCCCCCGATGGTACTCCATCCTCTGGACACCCCTCTTGGCGGCTTCCGCCCGATGCCTCTGCTGGAACAACTGCTGCCGAGTCCTCTGGCCAGTCCCGTCTCCAGCCTGCCTGTCCCGCCACACATCGGACCCACTCTGTCCAGGAGACACTTTCTCCTTCGGCTCCTCACCCTCGGGCTTTGCTCCCCGTCTCCTCTAGTGCTTCCCCCTGCCTCTGCCCGACTTCCGGTCCACACTCAGGCTCTCTGCTGGCCTCCCCCCATCTCGGCTTTAACGCCGCACCTGCATCTGCACCTTGGGGCCACAAACACCAGAGCTGGGTGGTGGGCTCCGGCCTGTCTCTAGCTCAGGCCTCTTCCAGACCGCAGAGGCGTGCGCCCAGCTGCCCACTCAGGTGCTCCGCCACACCGCACGGGACGCAGGCACATGCGGCGCCTGACACCCGCCGGCCACCGCTCCGCAGTCCTCCCGCGCCAGGGGAGGGCGGCTCCATCCTCCAGGACTCCTGGCGGCCACCGCGGGCTTGGCCTTCACTCCTTTCCTTCCTCTGTTCCTGAACTGATCTGTCAGCAAATCCTGGGGGGTCCTACTCTTAAAACATGCAGGTCCTACCACGCACCCGCCCCTCCACCTGCATCCTAAGCCTGGCCGCCCCCCGACACCGGCCTAGTCCCTCTGCCTGGCGGGTCCCAGCAGGACCCACAGGATCCCCATCACGCTGCGAGTCCACCCCGTCACTCTCGACTCTCAGACCCCCTGGGCCCAGACCCCCGACCCCAGCTCCCGGCACTCTCAGCTGCTCCAGCGCCTCATCTCAGCCAGGCCGGATGCAGTCCCGCCCCAGGTGCTCGCCCTTCTGCCTAGAACACTGTTTCCCCAGATCACCCTCTGAGCTCCCTCCTTCCAAGAGGCTTCGCTGGCCACCCTTCATAAAACAGCTCCCTCCGCCCACTCCTGTCCCACCGCACCCACCACACCCTACCTTATTTCTTATAACAATTCTCATTACCTACTTGCAGGCTGTCTTCCTCCCTCCACGGTACAACGTTCCACGAGGGACCCTGGTCTCTTTTGTTTCCCCCTGCATCCCAAGCCCCTGTCGTGAACCCAGGACACTGCCAGTACCCAGTCACGCAACCCAAGTCTGCGGTGCAGAAAACCTGCAAAGCCCTTTGTAGCCAAGGCTCAGTCCTGGCGTGCGTGTGCCAGGGCTCCCTGTAGGCAGAGGGTCTGAGTTTGGCTCAGGGCCCCGGCAGGCTCCACTCACCCTCCCGGAAGCTGGCTTGGGCCTGCCGCAGGCTGTGAGGAACCAGGATCCCAAACCAGTTCAGAGGGTCTCGGGGGGCTGAGGAGGGCTCGGGCTCTGGGGTCCTGCTGAGCCCCTTGCGCCTGCGCAGAGCTGGAGAAAGAAAAGGTGGAGGTTGAGGGTCTTATTACTCGGCCCTCGTCTTCCAAGCAGCAATGCCGAACGCTGAGGTCCCGATCCTGGAAAACACTGATGGCTGGAAACTCCCCAACCTTCACGCCCCGTGAAACAGCTAACCATGAAGAACCGCTGCGATTCAGACGTGACTCTGCCCACAGCATCTCGTGACTCTCACAAGACCAGCCACTGCTTAGACGGGGCGGCCCACGGGCCTTTCCTGTTTAGCCTGACACGCTCAAGGCCAGACAGACCTCCCGCCGCCACGGTGTCTGTCGCATGAACGAGTAGCTGAGATGGAGTCTGTCCCTCCGAAACCAGCTGCGCACAGGCACGAACATTTTCTTTCCAGCTAAGACTCTCCTTGATTGCAAGACGATCCCAACTGTAACAGACTTCGCCTGGAACTGCCTACTTCCCCCCTTAAAGTCGAAGGCAAAATCACTGCTGCGACACTTAACCTTTACACTTGGGCCGCGCTCTCTGCCGCGGCAGCCTGAACAAAACAAGCTCCGCGGCTGCACTTGGTCCTTGACATCGGGAGGGGTCCCCGGAGGAAAGGGGGGCTCACCTCCGTCGCGGGGCCCCACCTCCTCCGGGGCCTGCGTCCCGGCTCTCACCACCCGGAACTGCTGCAGCCCGTCTGGTTCCTCGCTGCAGAACGAGAGGGGAGCGTGGGTCTCGGACAGCCCGGCCCGGTCTGCGCCGCCCCCGGCCCCGCGCGCACGGCTCCTCACCTGGTGCGCACGCACACCTGGGGCTCCATGCGGGAGGCGTACTGCAGGGGCCCCACCGACTTGGCGCCCATGGCGTAGCGAGCTTTGGACAGCGAGAGCCAGCCCTGCGCAGGAGAGGGGAGCGCTGAAGCCCGGCTGACCTGGCGTGGCCCCGCCCGCCCTCCCGCGCGCCCCAGGCTCCCACCTCCTCCACCCGGGCGTTCAGCGCCGCCCGCTTCGCCTCCAGCTCCTCCAGGTCCACGAGCAGCTGCAGGAGCACCAAGTCCAGCTCCGCCCGGATGTCAGCCGCCGCCATGGCTCCACCGCACTCGGGTCTGGAACCAGCCTCCTTCCGGTTTTCCCATCACCGCCCACCGTGCCGGGGTTATAGCCAATGAGCACACGAGACCCGCCCCAAAGGGCGTTCCCAAGTCTTTTTTTTCCGGTCTTCCAATCACCGCCCACGGTGCTGTGGTTATAGCAGGGGGCGCTCTAGAGCCACCCTCAAGGGGCGTTCCCATGCGGCCTTCCGGTTGCCCAATCACCGCCACCGTGGCGGGGTTTGAGCCAATGGGCGTTCCCAGGTGCGGGCGCAGAATCCCGGGAGGCCCGGCGTCAAGGGCTGGCGTTCTCAGATCCGCAGCGTATCGGGACGGAGGAGCCGCCGTCTGCGCTCAGCCCCCGAAGCGCGTCAGCCAGCCGGAACGTCGGCGAGAGCTGAGGGTGGTTCCGAGTCGGTTCTGGAAGCGGCCGCATTTTAAAAGTTGGGCTATCGCTGCGGCGATGGACGGAGGTGTAGAGACCATGTTAAGGGAGAAGCGGCTTTAAATTGAATTTCAGAGGGAGCCGGTAGGCGACCTTACGGTCTGTCGTTGTGCTGCTTTCACAGTTGCTGCACTAATTCGGGCCCCCAGTTGCTATCTTAGCGGTACGTTCTAAAACTGGGCATCCTGCAAAGCGGCCACAGGTGCTGACGCCAAGGGCGGACATCTTTATTGATGGCAGCCCGTATAGCTTGACACTCCCTCCGCCTATTGGTTGCTTTGAGTACGCGCTTCCGGGCTGGCCAATCGCCTTGCGGCTCCCACCCACTGCCCGCCATCTTAACATCGGTCATGCTCGGCCGCAGCAGCGTCTCGTGAAGCCTCTCACCGCCTTCTTGGGTGAGGGCGGAAGCGAGGGTTGACGAGCGCAAGCGGCAGCCGCACCTTCTAGACCCACGTGGTGGCGGCGCTCAAGATGGTAGGGAGTCTGAGCTCGCGTTTGCGTTTGGGAAGTTGGGGACGCGCGGCGGGCTGGGGGTGTGGTCCCTGGGCTTGGGGTGGGTGGACCCCGGGGCGCGCGCGGCGAGGCGCTGATCGGCCCCGCGGCTCCCCAGCTGCGTCGTGAGGCCCGCCTGCGCCGCGAGTACCTGTACCGCAAGGCCCGCGAGGAGGCGCAGCGCGTCGCCCAGGAGAAGAAGGAGAAGGTGCGGCGCGCGCTCGAAGGTAAGGCCGCCGCTGCCCGGCGTTGGAAAGACTGTGGTCACTTAGCAGCGCTGGGTGCAGGGTCTCGTGCTCGGCTCTGTGCTCCCACGGCCCAGCCTCGCCAGAGCATCGAGATGAGCCGTTTGTTGGGAGAGGGTCTGGGGATTTCTGGGCCATCTTTTTACGGAAAGAGCAGTCTGAGCCTTCAAGCCCTGAGACCCGGGAACCGTTGTTAGCAGGTCAGCATGTAGACGGAAGTAGCCCCCAAACCCCCGCCCCCTAGCAACTACCTATCACCTGCTGCTCAGATGGAGCAAGAAAGGTGTTTTTCCATCGGGTTTGTGCAGGTTTGTCAGCGCCTGTTGTACGACTGACCGACGGCTCCGTGCACGAGTCTCAGCCGCCTCTCTGTCTCTCCCTGCAGAGAACCACCTGATTCCCACCGAGTTACGCAGGGAGGCCCTGGCCTTGCAGGGCTCCCTGGAGTTCGAGGACGCTGGCGGCGAAGGTAACCTTGCCCGGCACCCGGCCGAGCCCCCTCCCTGCAGGCGAGCCCTTGGGCCTCCACCTTCTTTCTCAGACGCCAGGGGAAGGGCTCTGCTACTCCTGCTCCTGGGACTGTCCCCAGGAGTTCTCCTGCTTCTGCACGGATGGCACCCCCGGAGCTTGTCCCCAGTGCTCCCAGTTCCACTGAGATGACACACATTCCATGTGACCCAGCTGGCTCGGCTTTGCTTTGCTAGTTGTCCCCTCGCTGGAATCGAGTTTGTGGGACAGGACAGCGTCCATTATGGTCACAGCCCTACATTGGCATCCAAGTGTCTTGCTGGTTGCGTTATTCAACAAACGTGAAAGGAATCACAAAGGTCATAAATATTTGTCACGAGAGCTAGAGGCTGTTACCTCTGGCCTTAAATAGAGTCTGGACTTAACGCTAACACCAGCCCTGTGCGGTTGATGCAGCTTAAGCAACTGAAGTTAAATCAGATTTAAAGATCCAGTTCCTCATTTGCACATGTAGCCACTGTGGCTCGGGGCCACGCTGGGCCCAGTGGGTGTGGAGTGTTGTCATCGTGGGCGTTGTCAGGTGCTGCACTCGCGAGGGATTCGACCACCCCAAGTTAGGACTTCACTCCCCAAGATGACATCACGTTGTCACCCCCACTCTGCTGACAGGTGTAACCAGCCACGTGGACGATGAATATCGATGGGCCGGGGTTGAGGATCCCAAAGTCATGATCACGACTTCCAGAGACCCCAGCTCCCGCCTCAAGATGTTCGCAAAGGTACCAGTAGCAGGGGATGCGAGGCGCTCGGGACCCAGCAGCCGAGTCCTGACCGGTGTGTGCGTCCGTGCAGGAGCTGAAGCTGGTGTTTCCCGGCGCGCAGCGCATGAACCGCGGCCGGCACGAGGTCGGGGCACTGGTGCGGGCCTGCAAAGCCAACGGGGTCACCGACCTGCTGGTCGTCCACGAGCACCGGGGCACGCCTGGTAAGGATGGTGGGAGGGAGTGGGGTGCCAAGCAGGTGGCTGGGAGGGGAGACGCGGGCTCTGACGGCCGGTCCGGCCCTGCCAGTGGGGCTCATCGTCAGCCACCTGCCCTTCGGCCCCACGGCGTACTTCACGCTGTGCAACGTGGTGATGCGTCACGACGTCCCGGACCTGGGCACCATGTCGGAGGCCAAACCCCACCTCATCACGCATGGCTTCTCCTCCCGCCTGGGCAAGCGGGTGAGTCTGGGGCCCTGGGGCCGGGGCTGGCGCGGGCGGTGCCAGGCCGGCCCTTCCCCGCTCCGCTCTCCTGTGCCCCAGGTCTCCGACATACTTCGGTACCTGTTCCCTGTGCCCAGAGATGACAGCCGCCGGGTCATCACCTTTGCCAACCAGGACGACTACATCTCCTTCCGGTGGGTCGTGGGGGGGCCCTGGGATCGCAGCCTGACCCCAGTGTCCCTGTCCTGGCTGTGGCTGACAGCAGCCGCTCCCTGCCCGTCCCCGCCCCAGGCACCATGTGTACAAGAAGACCAGCCACCGCGATGTGGAGCTGACTGAGGTCGGGCCTCGCTTTGAGCTGAAGTGTGAGTTTGCGGCTTTGTCCCTGGACTGGGGGGGCACGCTGGCCGTGTGGGTGGCAGCGCCCCAATTCACCCCTTTCCCCTCGCCAGTGTACATGATCCGCCTCGGCACGCTGGAGCAGGAGGCCACCGCGGACGTGGAGTGGCGCTGGCACCCCTACACCAACACCGCACGCAAGAGGGTCTTCCTGAGCACGGAGTGAACCCCTGGGCTGCAGGCGGGGGCTCGGCCTGCGGGCGGGCCGGTCAGAATAAAGTCTGCCACACTGCCACCTGCCTCCGAGTGGTCCGGACAGGCCCGCTGTCGGGATGACGTGCGGGGGTCTCCCTGGGGTGGACACTGCGTGAGACAACGCAGACCCAGACCCGGTGTGCTGGCTGCTCCCGAGCCTTTGGGCAGGTCGTGTGCTGTCTGGATGGGGGGGGGGGGGGTGAGAGGTCCATCATTGGGGAGGGCGATGGGCATTTGGGCCACGTGAGGGGGTGCGGGTGAGACTGGGCAGACACGGGGGACAGGACATGTCAGGGCTCTCCAGGTCCCGCTGCCTGCCCCCCACCGCCCAGATACAGCCCTTGCCCATTCCCTGGGTCCCTGGGGGCCTCCCACACTCTGCCCACTTCCCTAGCGGGTACGGGGGCCCTGGCTTCACACAGTGGGGGTCCGGTCCCTACGCGATGCACCCAGGCTGTGGGGAGAGTGACGGCAGGGGGGGACAGGACTGAAGACAGGGGTCGGGTGGGGAGAGAAGTTGCTGCAGGAGCCTGGCCGCTGGGTGGTGGTGACTGGCGACCGCAGTAGGTGGTCCTCATCGGTCCCGCGGGACGGCGACCGCATGCGCGTGGGAACCCTCAGGACCTCTAGGCCCCGGCATGACGAGGAGCAGGAGGTGGGATCCTGCTCATCAGTCCAGTTCCTTCCGCGCCTCTCCTGGCTCCGCAGTCCCCTCCCCAGTGAAGGGTCTGCCCCTAAAGCGTACACGCTACGGGGATTGCAGAAGCAGCTGATCCATGCCTTCCTCTCCTTCATAAAGTCTAAGGAAAAGCAATACGTAAACCGCTGTCACTGTCTTGTGGCGCCACGGTCCAAGAAGCACGCAGATTGTCCCTTGTGCGGGGGCAGGCTGTCTCACGCGCGGTACTCGGGCGGAGATCAACAGGCGGGAAACGGGGTTCTGGGGCAGTAACGGGAGGTATGGGTTTACGGTGTTCGAAGTATGGCAACGTAAAGCGTCGGTAATGCACGGAACATCCCTGCAGCCTCGCCCACAGAACCTCCGGGGAACGCGCGGGGAGCCTCAACTTTTACTTTTTTTTAAACTTATTCTAACAAAGCGCCCCAAGCAAACAACATCTGTTTTTGAACCACCAGAAGCCAGGGGAGAGCGCGAACGCAGTCCCCCACTACCACAAATTATGCAGTCGAGTTTCCCACATTTGGGGAAATCGCAGGGGTCAGCACATCCGGAGTGCAATGGATAAGCCTCGCCCTGGGAAAACCACCTTCGTGATCATGGTATCTCCCCTGCCAGGTAAGTATGCTTTGGGCTCCCCGCCTCCACCGGACCCTCGGCCGCGCCTCCCTTTGCGCGCACGGCGACTTTTCTCGTCCCGCCGGCGCGCATCCTTGCCGGAGCGCCTCCGATCGTGCGCATCGCGGGAACGGCCTGGGGGTCTTTGGATCCGAGACGCGGGGGATTTGGGGGCGCGCGCAGAGTACGACCGGCAGCCTCTGCGCGCCTGCTCATCTGCATGCGCCACGCCCCCGCCGTGACGTCCCTGGCGCCCAGCCTTCCGTTCTGATCCTAGCCGCCCAGCGCCCTGCTGTCACCGCCCCACCGGGGGCGTGTGGTCCGGGCTCCGGCCAGCAAAAGGCAGTTCCCGCCCGTTTGTGCCCTCGCCCTCTCAGCGCCCCACGTAACCGAAAGCTCAGGACAGGCCTCTTTGCGGGTTGGTTGACGTTAAGTGCTGAGTAGCTGGATCAGCAGCCGCGGTCCTGCAGATTCGTGGAGTCTTTCTGGGCCAAAGTGGCACAACGGGTTTCGGAATAGATGGCCGCCTGACCTGGCAACGCGAACGAAAACCCAGGGTGCTAAGTTCTGTAAAAGAAAACCAGGTCCTTCCGCCTTCCGGCGGGGTCGCCCCCGGAGCCCAGCCGTCAGCGTCCGGCGCCCTCCCTCCAGCGCGCATGGGGGCGACCCCAGAGTGCCCCCGGCCCTCTCTGACTTGCACGGACTGTAAAGATAACGCAGCAGACGGGCGTGCACGTGGTGAAATGACTTTGTTCCGTAGCTACCGACGGAGCCGGAAAAGCTGAGCTCCGTCAGAGCAGAGCTGATGTGCGCGTTTTACGGGGAGAATGGGGTGGGGGTGGGGGGCGCTCAGGAGTCAGAACCGCATCGGGTCGGTCCGTTCAAAGCAGCCGGGCGTGTTTGGGGGCCGGAAGTATGAAGTTAGGAAGCTAAACATGAGCGTGGGAGAGGGGCATCCGCCGGCTGCCCCCGCCCAGGCCTGTGCCCCGACCGGGGACCCCGTGGTTCGCAGGGCAGCGCTCAGCACACTGAGCCGCACCAGCCAGTGCTGACCCCTTCTCTTACACTCTGGTCCCCTCTCCGATGACATCGAGAGGCTCTCTACTCAGCAACTGTGTATTGAGAGCACACCCCCAGGACCCGGGGGATGGAAAGGCCCCTTAGTGCTCAGAGACCAGGGAATGGAGCGGGAAAAACCGACAACGGACGCAACAGGTAAATTACCTAGTGTTAGGCGTTGGGAGCTCTGGGAAAGAGAGAAAGGAGGGAAAGGGTGGCGGCACTTGCAGTTAGGGGCAGGGGCTGTGTTGAACTGGGCGGTCAGAGGCCACACTGAGGCATCGAGCGAGCCGAGACCTGCAAGAGGTGCGCTGGTTGTCGCCGGGGTGTCTGGGGGAAGAGCAACCTTGGCACGAAGTCAGGAGCAGCCAAAGCCCAGGTCAGACACCGTCTGCACGGTCAGGCGCGGGGCACGGCCCGGGGGACCTGGGGCACCAAGCAGAGCCCTAAATATGAGCGCCCGCAAGTTTTGAGCAGAGGGAGGGCTTGAGCTGACTCCCCGCCCTCAAGAAACACGTGGTCCGCAAGGGCGGCGAGGACCGCCGCGGGACGATCAGTCGGGTGACTCACGGTTGGCTTGCGGAGAATTCTGAACTGAAGACACTGAAAAAAGAGCAGGTGGCTGGGCAGCTCGCCCATGTTTGCCTGGTGCTGTGGGGCAGGGGGTCTTCCTTTTCTCCGGGAGGCCTCCCCGCCCCGCCCCACGCAGCCAGCTCGCCAGCGCTCCTCGCCTCCTCGTCCTTCCCGCTTCCTGCGCATGGTCGCTGTTGTTGTAACAGAACCCCTGGGCTGCTCCGATTGAAGCAGAACCCACGGGCTGTTTAGTTAGGGGCCCGATTGCCCGCCGCCAGAATTATAACTCTGAATACCAGAGTTTGGTGAAAAGAAAAAGAATTGTTTATTTACACAAAGTCCTGCCTCCCCCTCCCAGACCTGGCCAGTCTTAGGAAAGTCAGAAACACCGTTTCCCTACTTCCCAGGCACAGTTCAGCTTTACCAGTAGCTGCCAATCACTCAGTTCCGATTGGGGAGGTCCTTTCTGTGCTGTGGTGCCCTCCAGCTCTCAATGCAGGACCGCCTGGATTCTCAGCCTCCTTGTAAACTGCCTTCTTCCTGCAAACCGCATGGATCTCCTCTCCTTCTCAAAGCAGCCTGGCGAGAGCTTCTTCTTTAAGCAGCCTGGAGAGCCCCTCCTCCAAGCCAGATGGAGGGAGCCCACAAGAGCCAGAGAGTGAGGGCGTGAGGGCCAGAGAGAGCCTGAGAGAGCCCCCTAGAGCCAGAGCCAGCCCCCAAAATGTCCGCAGCTCCTCTCTCCCTCCCTGCCTCCTCTCTCCCTGCGTCCTCTCACGCAGTGGATGTTGCAAACAGTTCTGACCATTCACAGAACCCTACGTAGGCTCTGTCCGCTTCTTCCCTACCAGCCCACAGTCCAAGGTCCCTCCCATCTTCCTGAGCCTCGGAAGTAAAGCGGATCTTTGCAACAATGTATCCAGCCACTAGCTCCAGGCATGCAAGGGCATCCTGAAAGCTGCTTCCTGCTGCCTATCTCCCAGCCGCAAACTCTGGGGTTTGTTTTTTGGACTCCCGTTTCTGTAACATTGTCTCCCCTCCCCCCAGAAAGGGGCCCAAGGAGGGCAAATGAGGCAACAGGTGGAGCCCCGCAGGCACGCCGGACACTGTCGTCGGGGGGTGGGGCCTCTGCTCAGCCGCGACCCTCGGTCCACGGAGCGAGCAGTGGCCAGCGTCCTACAAGCTTCAAAGGCCCCTCCAGTCTCCCGGGGCGTGTTGGGTCCCTGGGGCCACTGTCGTGGCGTGTGTCCCTCCTTTCAACAAACAGTAAAGACGCAACCCCAGCGGGGAGCGCCCTTCGATAGCTCAGCTGGCAGAGTGGAGGACTGTAGGCCGCGGGCGAGCATCCTTAGGTCGCTGGTTCGAGTCCGGCTTGGAGGTGCCTGGCGCTTTTTGCGTCCTGTGGAAGGGCACCCCTGCTGGCGCCCGGCCAGTGGCCTCCGCCCCCAACCCCGTGGCTGACTTTAGCTCTGGGCCCTGGTGGCACCCAGGCAGTAAGGGGCTGGGCTCTCACCAAGGAGTCAGGTCCTGGCCTGGTAGCTTAGTTGCTTAGAGCAGCGTCCCTGTACACCAAGGTTGCGGGTTTGATTCCTGCTCAGGACACATACAGGCATCAACCACATAAGTGGGAGGACAAATAGATGTCTGTTTCTCGCTCAAAAATTAGCATCCCTCTTTAAAAGAGAAAGGATTGTCTTTTGAAGAAGAGCCATCTTCACCCTGGGGACAAAGCCTGCGGCTGTGGGCGTGAAGACACGGAGAAGGCCAGGGGATGGCCCTTGTCTTCCCTCCTGAGAGAAGGAAACTCCGGAGACTCGAGGCGCATCCAGGGGGAGCGCATCCCCCCTGGGTACCTGGCGGGGCCAGCCCTGACCCCTGAGGCCGCAGTCACTTTTTGGCTCTGGTTCTGCCTCTCCATCTGGATGCTGCATGTCCTCACACATCTTCCTCTCCGGGGAGCGCGACCAGTCTCCCAGCTGCAGCCTCAGCCCCCGGCCGTCCCACTGTGCAGAGGAGCCGTGCCGGGGCGGTGGTCCCCGGGGTGCCCAGGCGGGACCCTGGCAGTCTGACTGGGGCCTTCTGAAAGATTCTAGTGCTGCGCTGCTACAGAGAACCTCCAACCTCGAATGTCACCCTGTGCAGGGACCAGCGGACTGGGACCAAGGACGGAACCTCAGACCTCAATTGGCTGTGGTCCTCAGGGAGGCCGGGGTGTGGGATCTTCCAACTGAGCTTGGGTTCTTCCGGAGCATGGGGCGCACGGGAGGGTTTGGTGGCCAGCACTCGGGCCTGGGAGCCCCCGCTGGCTGACTCTGTCCCTCATCCTCAAAGGTGCAGAGGTGCCTGCTGCCCAGTTGAGGGCGGTGACACACTTCCATGTGGCCTGCTGTGCTTCTGTGGGACTTTCGCCAGGTGAGCGAGTGT
Source organism: Furipterus horrens (assembly GCF_987537825.1). NCBI lineage: Eukaryota > Metazoa > Chordata > Mammalia > Chiroptera > Furipteridae > Furipterus > Furipterus horrens. The sequence continues at coordinate 603,616 of NW_028327182.1, forward strand.
TATGGGGTCTTGGCCCGCGCAGAAGCTGCAGGATCTTGGCCTCTTTCAGGAAGCAGCGGCCCCTCCCCAAGGAAGCGGGTGACTGGGCTAAGGAGGGTTTGGTGCCCATCTTTTCGCCCCGAAAGTCCTGGAAATGGTCCCCCAGCCTAGCCTGTGGGCTTTCTCCATCACTTCCCAGGAAGCCTCACTGGGCCCCTGCAGGCAGGCAGGTGAGGCCACCCCAGCACCCAGAGGGAGGCCACGCTCCTAGGTGGGGACATAGGGGCTGAGCCTGCCTGTGTGAAAAGGTAAAGAAATGTACAGCAACTGGGGGTCCTGTGAAGGACACACGGTCGGCTGGAAAGGGCTCCCCCTGGCCTGGGAGCAGTGACCCACCGTTGCCGTTACACACTGTTCTGCAGTAAGAGAAGCCAGGACTCTGGAAGCTGCCTCACTTCCTTGGGTTGTCATTTTCCTCTGGGAGCTCCCATCTACAAGGACAAACCTGTAGGCTTTTTTCCAGTTCATCTGTTTTATGTCCTTTCGCCTCTCAGGCCCTGTTGGAGACCCTAAAAAAGGCTTGAACCAGGGAGAAGCAGAGGGGTCAGGTGAGTGAGAAGATAAGCTGCTTGCCCTTGACCTGCCTTTTTCTGATGTCTGTCGGATGATCACTGCCTCCTGCGTGAGAAGGAGCCGAGGAGGCTGGGCGGGAGGCCGCGGTGCGGAGGAGAGCCCACGCCAGTCTGTTGTCACTGCTCTCGCTCAGGGTTCAAGCAGCTGGTGTTCAGACACATCACTGATGGGGAGCGTTTCCAATGCTGTGATTTCTGTGTAGAAAGGACACAAAGTTACTACTGTAATCTGATCTGGACTCAGAGGCAGAACCTGGGAACCTGCTGGAAACATTTTGTTTTTAACCCCATTAATCCCACAAGGATATCAGAAGCCTGTTATAACCATGCAGTCTTCTAGCCAACCATGAATGGAGCGGCCAACAATGTAGTTAAGAATCCCTAGCCTCGCGGACTTTACATTCCGCTGGGTCAAGTTAGACAGCAAACAAGTGTACAGTGTGTTAAACCGGTGTTTCTCAAGCTTTAACGTGCACAGCAATTCTCAACCGGTGCGCCGCAAGAATTTATAAAACATGCAACACCTGACTATTTAGTCAGGGGCACTGCTCTTTCCCCTTAGGTTGTCAAATAAAAAACGACAACAGCCAACAGTAGTAGCTGTCTGCTGCGAACGAATCAAAACTATATATAATATGTATTTTGCCAAACCGGCAAACAATGAATTTTTTTGGTGTGGCGCAGAAATTTAGTAATTAGCAGCCCTAGGAAGGCCTCGTCCGTTGAAGCACGCGCAGACTCAGTGTGGCACGTGCAGGAGGATGCAGTCCAGCCAAGGCTCCCATGGGAGCAGCAACCAAGAAAGTGGACAGGACACCGGAGCTGCAGGCGTTGTAGGCCTGGTCACTGAACCCGAAGACCCGGAGTCAAAGCCTGCGGCTGCCCCGCTTCCCGCACCCGGCTGCAGGACCCGGGACGCATTCCACTGCGCTAAGCAGCGGGAGACGGGGCGGGGGGGTGGGGGCACGGCAGCTGGGGCGCTGCGGGCGGATCTCTGGAAGAGGCCTTTAGCTGATTAATATCCTGAGCACACCGGGCATGAAACCTACGAGTAACGACTAGAACGGCGAAAACAAGCCTCCCCGGAAGCCCGCAGTGGAACAGAAGTGACTGACGTTCCTAGCAACCACCTCGCGGAGTCCTGAATGATTATGAACACGGCGGGGGCGTGGCGCATGCAGATGAGCAGGCGCGCAGAGGCTGCCGGTCGTACTCTGCGCGCGCCCCCAAATCCCCCGCGTCTCGGATCCCAAGACCCCCGAGGCCGTTCCCGCGATGCGCACGATCGGGGGCGCTGCGGCAGGGATGCGCGCCGGCGGGACGAGAAAAGTCGCCGTGCGCGCAAAGGGAGGCGCGGCCGAGGGTCCGGTGGAGGCGGGGAGCCCAAAGCATACTTACCTGGCAGGGGAGATACCATGATCACGAAGGTGGTTTTCCCAGGGCGAGGCTTATCCATTGCACTCCGGATGTGCTGACCCCTGCGATTTCCCCAAATGTGGGAAACTCGACTGCATAATTTGTGGTAGTGGGGGACTGCGTTCGCGCTCTCCCCTGGCTTATGGCTGTTAAAAGACAGACTTTAAAACTATTATGTACAGTGTTTTATGTTCACAAATATTGGAGTATCCAAAAAGACAAAAAATTATTAAGTAGTTGATAAGGAAAACTTTGTTTCTGGATACTGATTGGGTTGTTTTATACAGTAAGATTGTTTCCATGTGCTGTGTTGTCATAGGAAGTGTGCGTGTACAACTGTTTAACACTTTCTATCGTACACATAAAATGTACAAAACTTTATAGCTCCCGTGGAAGGTTGTTTTTTTTTTTTGGCACCAGATCTATGCCCCCCCCCCTCGCAACTGTGAGTGGACTCTACCTCGGTGGGTTCCGTGGAAATGTAGCTCCCTAAGGTCACGGTCCTGCAGGCCCGGGGGCCGCCGCTGCAGCGTTTAGACCCACGGATGGAGTTCCCGCGGGCCACCAGCACATAGGAGACTGCTCTCCAGTTGGAGAAACCAGGAACTGTATAATTTTACAGCCTTCAGCTGACAACATGCCCTTTTTTTAAAAAACTTCAGTTTCACAATCTTGCAACTTGTCTAGAGACCTTATGTCTCTGAAAAGCAAGGAACTGTAACCCAGCAAACGCATCAGCCAGTCCACGTATGGAATAATTATAGATCCCTCTGGTGGGGCATATTTCTCTTAGTTTTCCTATAAATGACTACAGAAAATAGGAGTCCCCAAATCCTTGAGGAATCCTTTGCCACAACTATGGAACTGCATAAGTGAAAACAAAAATTTAGACTTATCTGCGCAAGGGAGAGGGGATTAAAAAAAAGAACACAGCTCAACCACAGAGATAAACTGCAGGTGACCAGGGGGGACTGCAGTGGTTCATGTTAATGGAATAACAGATTTTTAAAAATTTTCTAAGATCTGTACAAATCTATATATTGGTTATTTTCTGAAATATAAATTATCTTGACAGGGTGAGTGCTCTTTTAAAAGTATTTCGCTTTTCTAATTTTTATTACTCCCAGTCGAGTTTTTCACAACCGGTATTGTTTTACACTTGACCATGGTTTATGCTTTTGGTGAGTTATTTTCATTGGTTCTATCTAATGAAATCGCTGCCATGATTCCCTAACTCTCTACACGTCAATTTGTTTCAGCTCAAGGTGTTAAGGGACAGAAAAACTAGTGCCTTTCAAATCAGCAGAAAATAATTAACAGCAGAGGACAGATGTAACTGAATCTTGTGTTGCCTTGGTTGTGATTTCGGACGCTGAAATAAATCCGGCAGGCAGGATGATTGGCCAGTAACGAATGGAGGGCTGTGGCTCGCTCAGACCATCAGCGGAGAGCAGGAAGCCTCATCCTCTTTTTATTAGAGTTTCAAAAGTTACTAAAAATAGAACGGGGGATGTGACATTCTAGCCAACAACAGGATAATTTTACAAGTGAAAGAATTCTTACAGTAGCATTAATATGTAAAATACAGCCAGGGTAACTCCTGGTTTAGCTAGCACCTGTCAAGGAAGCAAGGCAGATCCACTAATCCTCAAGGCCAGCTCCATATCAAGACTTCATTAACAAGGAAGCAGATGGAGTACACAACAGAACCTGTTTTACCCAGGATTCCACGACTCAGTGGCCTCGACAGCCTAAAGCCGAAGGCGGAGACGAGAGTTGCTCATCGTCTCCTGAGTCACGGGATGCCACCTGGGTGGTGGGGCATGAGAATGCCCCTACCCAGAGATCTGTCTTCCTGCAACAATCTTGAGTTAGGGGGTGCTAAGTCAACAGTAAGGCAAGGAAAAATATTAGCATACAAGTCAGGAAAAAACAGCCCACAGTTTATCACAATGTCTTTAAGATCAAAGGGGGAAAATACTCAACCCAAACGAAGGGACTCTGGGACTCTTCAAAGGGGAGCCAGAGACAGGTTTATTACCAAACCCAAACGGCGCGGGAGAGCTGGAAACAGACCCCTCACTAAATTACCCTTACCCTTAGTTGATCCCGTTAGGCTGTAGCTCCTGAGTATCCAGTAATGGAGCAAAGGGGACTATGACGGGTAGGGGAGGGGCTACCTGCATTAGTATAAAACCAGTTTGCTTTTTCTGCCTCTGGCTGTGCCCAGCTCTGCAGACCTGTGAATAAACACCTTGGCTACCGAAGTCCTGTGTCTGGTGTTTTATTGTGAGCGTTTCTCACAAAGGTGCCATACATACCCTTTATCTTTTCTTCCACAAGGTATGTACTTACCAAATCAGGGGGCCCTTTTCTCCAGGGAGTGCCACACACATTCCATCTATAGTACAGTGTGGTAGTCTTTCATTTGCACACAAGGCTCTCCAGTAGGTTAGCAGGAGATTCAGGAGAAAGGACACGTGTTCCTCCATCAGAGGACCGGCCTTTCTAGGAACTACGAAGGAAACTAAGTAGCACCAGTGTGTGCCAGAAAGGCTAAGGCTACCCCTAGATGCGGAGGCAAGTTTCTGATGCGGAGGGCTGGCTCACCAGTCCCCACCTCTGAGATGCCTTCATTCTGCCAACTTTGAGCAGTTTACCAATTAGCTCCTGCCTGAAGATTTTGTTCTGATTTCCTTTTCCTGAAATTTCTACACTCCGGAATCTTTCTACAATCCCTTGTTTGATGTTCTAGCTTCTTGCACGAATGGCACAAGCTTCCCTTTCTTTGGCTGAAAAAGCATTAAACCAGGCTGCAGTGTGCATCCCAGGCAGGGGCTGCAAAACTGTCTTCGTTGGCGGTCTGCATGCCAGAAAAAGAGCACAGGGTGGGGACTTCAACGACAGGATTCTCCCTT